>NW_028288570.1:0-327594 GCF_059628265.1 Tinamus guttatus | reverse complement strand
GAGAAGCCCCTTTACCCTCAAAACCCCAATTAAAACCAGCAGCTCTCACTGGTAGAGAACTGTACTGCTTCAGTATCCAGCCTTATCCATAGCATATACTTCATACTGCGGAACAAAAAACTGAATTCAGGAAAATCTAGATCACTACTTTAACTGATGACTTTTTCTATTTACATCAGAATCCTTTATGGTTGCAATAAAATTTGTTAAGTCTCTCTTCTGGATAAAGAGATACAAATTCATGTAGCAATTACAAAGCAGTCTCCAAAAGAGGCCATATAGGGTATCCCTGGAAGCAATCAATTCATCTTCACAGGTTTCCTCCAGCTAGTCTCAGTTTGGATGCCTGAAACTAATCTCATACAATTATAACCTTGAAAGATACAAATATTTAATTATTCTACTTACTCTTATCTAAGTAATCAAATAATAAACCTAAACAAATAAGTAATCAAAGCAATTATTAAGTAACGGAAAATAATTGCTTAAAATTAGTCAGATTACTTCTAGCTTCCTAAAATATTCATCGTCTTAAGAATTTATATTATAAATGTAGCCCATATAATAAACTTTCTACATATATTAATTTATCCATCTGTGGTTTGGGACTGTCAGCCATTAGTATGTACAAGAAAGAAAAAAAAAAAAAAAAGAAGGGCTGAGGAGAAAAAGAGAGGAGGCAGGAAATAAGGAAAAAAGAAGGAAATTTGACTCAGAAGTTTTGTGTGCGAAGAACCCACCCTTCAGGTCAAATAGATTTTCATAGCTTTTCAGGATCAAATATGAAGGTAGAGTCTCAAAGTCTCATGACCTTTTTTTTTTTTCATTTCCCCATGTTCTCACCATTAAAAGTTAGGCTAATTGCATACATATACATGTCAAGGGGACTATTTGAGCTTTAGGCATCTAAACACACATAAAATTAATTATATTTCAAAGGACTTATTTCTATCTATTTAATATATTGACAGACTCAGAGCTTTAGGTACTGTGAGCTGCATTTAAACTAGGATAGTATTTGAGCTGCATTTAGACTAGGATTGTGTTTATGTTCTCAACCCCACAATAAGTGCTCATTTAGTTGTTACCAATGAAACAAAATTTAATTTAAAAGCAAAAAAAAAAAAAAAAAAGGCCTCTGAATATTAGTACACTTCAATTCTGAATCCTCCACAAAATGCTTTGAAGCCACCTGTCTTTGGTGAACGATGGCCTTAGGGTAACCACAAAATGAGCATCCTGAGTGCATTAACTAGTACGGTCACAAGGTGGCTCTCAATACTCAGCATTTAAAACGACAAATCAATTCGACACTGAAATAGAGTACGCCAGTGAAGAGCTTTATTTTCTTAAAATCTTAAAATGTGATTTACTGCAGCTCATGAAAACACACCTCATTTTATTTTCTTAGAAACTTTTTTTCACTTACACACTAGGAAATAGTTAGAAGATATTTTAAATTTACTTTGATAGTCTGTCATGAACCCCTTTGTAAAGAATTCAGTGGGTATTTGCAAACTGCATCTGTAACCACAGCCTTTTCTTGTAGTCATATATTAAAAAAAACGAAGTTCTCTTGATATTTTTATTTTGCATATATGTGAAGTGATTTATTTTTTATACTTTTGATTTTTTAAATATATTTTTCTACTAAACTAATTTTCAATTACTTACTAGAGTTAGTTCTGTTTCACTGTTAAAATTGTGTGAAACTTCTACATTAAAACATTAATTTCCACGTGGATATTCTCTCTTACATCTTGTCTTTTCCAATATACTCTACCTCCATTCTTTATACTCTTATATGTCTTTTTCCTTTTATGCAAGTATTAATAACTGTGTTTTTTGTTGGGAAACTTTCCTTAGTCATTGAATCAGTCCCCATACTCGGTCTTAGTTTAAGATATTAATCAATAAATTGTATAGACCTGCATTGTACTCTAAAAGGACCAAAGAAATCTCTTACAGCTTTGAATATATCCCTTAGACAAAGATCTTGGTTGTTCAAGAAATATGCTCCTTCACAGGAACAAATCTAAGAGAATACCTGAAAATTGTGAGTCCAGTTCTTTTGAAATTGCATGCCATGGAGCAAGAAACCAGATGCGTTTTTAATGATATGTTACAGTACAAATCTTTTTATACTATGCTATAACTATTGAATCTAGAGCATGAAATACCATTACTGTGTTAGGGATCATTAAAAAAAAAAAGGTAGCTACTACTGTTCAATTTATATGAGTGTTTTTAACCTATGAATCACTGGGACAGATCCAATGTACATTGTCTACTGCTTTCAGTTCCATAAGGTTCCTAAAAACCCCTATCTGCAAAAAGGCAAACACTGTGCTCTGTTTTCTCTATGAAACTCTATTTTGTGCAGTATTAAGTTTGTTTCCTCAGGGATAACTCCAAAGCCAACAGCCTCTTTCCATCAGTTTCAGTAGGGTTTTCAGTGAGATCCCTCAGCTGCAAATCACCTAGGGCTCCATTCAATTATTAAGAAATAGTACAGTGTAAATGAAATCATGGCAATACAATGCTAAAGGCTTTAAACTCTTCAGATTTTTTTGATTGCTGTCCTTGATGAGCATATGTAACACCATACATGAAAAAAATGACCTCTAGAAACAAAGACTTTTCACTGGAGCACTAAGCTTGATTACAAAATTGTCATGCATCCGAGCCAGAGTGATCCTGTGCAGACAGAAAATGTGCAGTATTTATCCCTGATGCAACTGCTGTGCATTCTAGAACTACTTTCCAAGTACTACTACAATGAGCATAGAAAGGTTTTTGCAAAGCTTTTAATATTCTAAATTCTAAAGCCTAAGCCATTGCCATCCACAAACACGGTTTTAGCATTTTGTCACCAGTTTTCATTATTTTCTAACTTCCAAATTCATAAGCTTATACTGAACTAGCTTCTTACTTTTTTGTCTACTAAGAAGAAAAAAAAGGATGGAAAAACACCTAGCAAACCAGTTATTAAACTGGAAGTCATATCCTTAAATAGGGAAGTCATATTAATGAGGACAGTTTTAACCTTAAATAGTGACACTGCAACTATAAGGACAGTCTAGAATCACAGAATGCTTAAGGTTG
The DNA here is from genome assembly GCF_059628265.1 of Tinamus guttatus. Classification (NCBI taxonomy): domain Eukaryota; kingdom Metazoa; phylum Chordata; class Aves; order Tinamiformes; family Tinamidae; genus Tinamus; species Tinamus guttatus. Next base: position 324,489 of record NW_028288570.1, on the reverse strand, counting down.
GAAGTGACCTCTAGAGATCATCTAGTCCAACTCCCCTGCACACACAGGGTCACCTAGAGCATGTGGCACAGGACTGCATCCAAGTGGGTTTTGAAGATCTCCAGAGAAGGAGACTCCACAACCTCTCTGGGCAGCCTGTTCCAGGGCTCTGTCACCCTCACTGTCAAGAATTTTTTCCTTAAGTTCCTGTGGAACTTTTGGTGTTTCAGTTTGTGGCCTTCTCCTCTTGTCCTACTGGTGGCCGCCAATGAAAAGAGGCCATCCCCATCCTCTTTACTCCCTCTCTTGAGGTATTTATATACACTGATCTGGTCCCCTCAGCCTTCTCCAGGCTGAACAGGCCCAGCTCTCTCAGTCTCTCCTTATAGGGCAGGTGTTCCAGGCCACATGACAAATTCATATTTCATTTCATTGTGCTGTTAATACTCATGACCAAAAATTATACAGCAGAAAATGATAGTTCCCTATAGAAGTTAGCAGAAGCCATCATGGCTTCTTTAAAAATATTTTTTAATTTCACGATTCAAATAGATAACTTGTTTTTATTTATATATATGCTTATATATATATAAAATATATATTTTATATTATATACATATATAACATTTATATATGTTAACATACATAGAAAAAAATATAAAACCCTCTTATAAATCCTTATTTGGAAAGAATTCGTTAAATCAAAAGACAGATAGGGCTCTGTTACACATGGCATACACCAGCATGCAGCATTTCCCCCCATTTCTCCAATGAATAATTTTCATTACTCATTCTTTTCTTAAAGTTTATTGTGAGCACTGTTAATTTCCTCTTGGATCCTTTGCGCACGAAGCAGGAAAGCATTTCATCCTGAGCATGACTTCGTTTTTACCTCACTGTTATTCAGAACCTTCCATATGCATACTAATGTAACCAAAGAAAAGGAGATTCTTAGAAAATACAGTACTATCATTGCAGTGATATTATCAGTTTGCAAAAGCCAGAGTACTCAAGCAGTACTGGAGCTCAATGTTATTTTTTCAAAAATAATTTTGAAAAAAAAAAGATTGCTACCACTGTTAGTCAGTCATAACTGGCTGTTTCATTTGTTGCTTTGACATCTTTTGAGAAAACTTGTTTCTTTTAGCAAATAAAGTCCACTGACTAATTTTCTTAAAACATCTGACAAATTTCATCAAAATCTGCTTGTATTTAGATAATATGCTGGCCTATTTTTACTTCTTTCTTAGTAAACCACATTTTTGTTTCTGCCTTCCGTCACTGAAAAGATTCAACAGAAATTTGTGCCTAGGTATTTGAAATTATACATGTACTTTTCCTACAGTGAAGATGCACGTTACAATATGGAACGGTTACCAATACACAAGCACAAGTTGTGTACAGATAACCATCTTTCATAGAGCCTGAAATATGTTTCATTAAAGGTGTTTTAATGGTTGTGCAGACCAATTACCTGAATTTGGAATCTATAAAAGAGTTACTAGCATTTTGATTTTTATTGCATGGGAAACTTAATAACGTGAGAAACTTGTTTGTAAGGTACTAAGCCAAGACAGATATACAGCATAAACTAATTACACAAAGTACTATCTAAAAGACATATACTCCATTATATGCTGACACCATTTTTACTACAGGGAACAATTAGTATATATTTTATTAGATTTGAAATGGACCAATAGTTGATTAAAAAAGCTATGATAGTGGATATAAATATATGCCAAATAACAATAACCATGTCTATAATCATGTCCTTTTATATGCATACATGTGTGTATATATATATATATATGAGTATGCGTAAATATATATTTATATATACTTTATAAAAGTTTTACTATCTCTGAATTAAAAAATTAAATATCAAAATAAAATTCTTCACTAAGATTTTCCATCATTGGTTATCAGATATTCTTTCATAAAGACAGAATTATACTGGAAGAGATTTATTTGCCTAATTAAAAGAATATTAAATGTGAACTACAGTATGAATGATAAATTTTAAGCCAACACTTTCCCATCAGAGGGTCTTGTGAAATATTTTTGGAAAAGTTTTCAGGCCATATGCACATCATCATCTGCAAACATGGCAAAATGGATCTGCCTTGCTTTTGTTTTGTTGTTTTTCTAGTGTTCCTTATAGGTTGGCAATGTATTTACCCAACAAAAGTCTCAAACTGAATGAAACCACTGCCTGAAATGCATTCCAATTCGTCCCACACATTTGGTGTCCAAATGTGCTTCTAGAAACATATCCTTAGTTCTTAATGTCCTCTTAATATTCCATTCAAGAGAATGCATTAAGAGTGCTGACAGTATTAATCTAAAACAGCTTTTCCATTTGGAGTATTGGAAATATTAGGATACAGCACTCATGGCTTCCTTACAATTATTTAAAAACGTAGTGCTTTTTATTTAATATATGACTGTTGTTTGGAAAGCAAGCAAATTTTGCTGTTTCCACACCAGCTTGTGGATATTATATAGAAGTTACTGAGTTATCACTATTTCTAAAGTATCAGTATTTTTAAAGTAGACAGATCAGTATTTTTAAAGTAAGTGTTATCTGAATTCTAAAAATGGATTGTTTTGTTCTACTTATCTTATGAATAAGATATTGTTATTGAATATCTTATGAATAAGATATTCTTCTACCTTAAACCCAATAACTTTCTTAGAATTTTATGTGAACCAATAATTGAAGTTCTGGAATTTTTGACCTTTTCTATTTCTAGCATTCATTGACTACTACTAGAAGTTCTTGATCCATTTGTACTTAAATTATCCAAAGATTAAGACTTATCTGGTGAGATGGGGAGAGCGAATATATAACTCTCATATGAATTCATACCTGAGCACTGAAAATCACAAATCCTTTTGGATAGCTGTGCCTTCTGTCTGCATTCTTTTAGCGGTTTCCCACAAGGCATGTAGTTCCAGATGTGCCTACGTTTTTGTGATTTATATTTACATAACACAGAATAAGCTCCATTTTTGTTACCTACTAGATGTCATTACAGTTCACTAACAGTTTGTTTATACTCTAGGCCTGATAAAACCACGTTGTTGGTGCTTTCATACCCACTCGTTCTGTCTTTTGCTAATGAGCTAAAAATCACTAACATGGTGCAGGCACACAGATGCATCCAAGCCCACTTTTTATGCTCATGAATGATGCTCATTCAAAGTCTCAGGAGTGGCAACAGTAAGTTGATTTTTAGCTTTTTTTTTTTGGAAATGTTAAGTAATTAATCTCTGGTGTTTTGTGTTATCCATCTGCTGGCTACAAAAAGATGCTTTGACAATAACTAGACCGTTGACTGCGATGTGCACTGGTATATGCTATATCCTGAAGTAAAGCCGTGTGTGGTTTTATACAGTGCCAAATTAATACAGTCTCTTTAAAATCTACTTCATTTTGATAACATGTACTATTAATTTGAGCTAGTAAGTAAACCGTTAATGCCACATTAGAAGGCTTTTCTTCAGGACACTGAAGATGTGTCCGGATTAGACAGAGATTCTGCTGAATCCTGCTCTAGTTCGAAGAAGGTTAACGTAAATCAAAACAAAAAGAACATTAAATGTTGCAGATATCAAAGCTTCTACAGCTTCTGTTCTCTTACTATGGAGAAACCTTGATAGGATCAATCAAATATAAAATACGCTAAAAAATACTAACTCAATATGTGATTCAAGCTTAAAACAGTAAAAATACTAATAAATATATGGTATTCTCTGGAAAAAAAAAAACTGCATGGCTTCCTGAAAGTATGCCTAACTGCTTTGTAACCTAAATGAGCTTCTCCAAAGCAGCTCTGTGTCTCAGCGTGTAGTATTAACAAAGCATGGATCTAACACAGCTCACTTCTTACTGGCTGCTGTTAATCCTCCTTTATTTCAAGTATTTTAAAAAATGCATTCATTATAATGTTATTACACCACAAATTGATCTTAACTAAATATCATTCAAAACAGTGCAAAAATGTTTCCATCCAGTTCTGATTTACTCTGTATATTGTGCAAACAAATTGAAGGAATAGTTAAAAGCCCCCAAAAGTTTCCTTAAATTCAGGAATAACTTGAAGAAGTTTGAAGCTTGAAGAATAACACGGTTGACCACCGAAAGACATTCGACTGAACAATAGAGCTGAACAGTAGAGCTAAAAAAATTCCATCAAACCATAATCAAATTAGAATGCATTTGAAAAATTTTATTTTAAAAGTAATGAAATTAAGAATATGAACTGAAATATAGTATATTTCTTCATTTGTTGCTTAAATCATCGTGTCCAAATTAAAAACTGAATCAAGCACCTAAATGTGCCTTGGGAAGAAAGAAAAAAAAAAAAACCCTACATTTAACACAGTCTTCCAGGAAGAGTAAATTATTAATATGCAACTGAACAGCATATTTCACACAACAATTTAATTATATTTATTCTGTATCAAGTCTTTAAGGAGACAGTGAGACAGAAAACATCACAACATATATGCCAAATTGTCAATGTGTCAAGTGCCTATCAACACTTGTCATTTTAAGTTATCATGGATTGAAAACTTCAATTTAACAAAAATTCACAATGTAAAAATATTTATACTGCATATTTATAGTTTTATAGGTTTACTCATAAGTAAATTCATATGAATTGTCAGGAAATGGAGAAAAATGGTCACGTAGGGGTAAAAGTCGGAACAACAAAAAATAAATAAATAAAAATCAAACAAGCCCAAAAGAATCATATAGAAGAATATAATAAAGGATAGCCGGGAAGCAAACTACAATTTTTTTTTCTGAATTTTGTTCCTGGAAAGGCAGCTACAAAGCATGATCTGTGAGGGTCTCTATTTTGAAAATCATGGCCAGTCACTTAAAAAATATATTATCACCTTAATTGTCTGCCTCTCTATATAATATATAAGATAGATGTAGATGTATCTTGAGACTTTTGCAATGATGCTTTATCAATCAATCATGAGACTAGACAAAGCTAAAATCTAACATAAGCCTCTGGACCTACATTTTTTTTCTCTATATTTCTGTAAAATAGAAATCAAAATGTAGTTTCTAACAGAATGACAATCACAGAGCACTATTCAGTCAGCTGGAGAATAATCTAATTATCAAGAAATAGGGAGTACAACTGACAATCAACAAGCTGCAATATTCACTGAACAACTCAACAACAACAAAAAAAAAGCATGAATATTTATCAACTTTTCAATTCCACTCCTTATTTCTTATAACTGTTGGAGCTACAGCATTTCCAGGCAAACAGATTCCTCAGTAGATAGGGTTTCTCTAAATACCATTTTCCAATTCACCCTGCGATTTTCACGCTAAGCTGCTTAAATTGCATGTGACCACAAGCATTTGCTGCCAGTATGGGTTGGGGCATCCCATAAATAAAAGGTGCCTGAAAAATATGATTATTGCCTGCAATCTCCCTGTGAACATATTGCACGAGATGATGCACCGCGGCCAAGAACTAACTGGCACATCTTGGAAGCTGAACATGTTTGTGAGACCCAAGGGTCATTTCTAAATTAAGCTTTTTCTTTTCTTTTTTGGTTTAATTTCGTGCCTGGCTAATCTCCAGTGCTCGCTGTGGTTGGAAGAACGTTACAGCTGCTACTCCCTGTGCCAACACAGGGGAGAAATCCCCCGGGCCCACGGCTGCAGAGAGCGCTCGGAGGGAGGGCTGAGAGCACCCACAGGGATTTCGGTGCTACCCAATAACTTCACCCGGCTGCACTGCTTCCAAATGACCAGATTTGGGCAGATTGTGAGCTTGCTACATCACGGAAGAAAACAACAAGAAAAAGGAACATCGCTTCCTCAAAAAATCTGATTTATTTTTAATACTTGAGTTTCATTGCAGCTTGTGAAGGCAAGTAATGGCAACCAAAGTGCGGGATATAGGGTTCTAAAAGTGGAAAAAAAATATAGCCCTGCTTCTGCTCGTGAATATGAAAACTGTTATATTGGGATTTTTTTTTTCTTTTGTCCCCTAGACTGCTTGAAATTTTATTTTGAAACAAAGTTTTTTTTTTTTTTTTTTTTACTGTTAACACCTCTATTAGCAGATATAATAATTTCTTTTCCTTTCCAAGCAACTTCTATGTAACAACGAGATTTCAAGTCAAAAATGTCCTATCCAGCGAAGTTTTCAATCATTAACTACTGTTGAAAGGTACAGCAAATGCTCTTTTTGATTCAGTTTATGTGATAAAGCAGTCTAGTGACTAACTGATGGAGACTCCCAGAGTTAGAGGAAAAACAAGATGTTGCTTTTCCTTACTTTTTGTCATTGTCCAACAATGATCTTATAATTTGGAGAAAGACAAGGAACTCGCAAATTCACATGTAAGAAACACCTAAGAATACCCCAGAAAATGGCCAAATACATTCTACTTTTAATGAGTTATCTTAAGATAATAATCAGAGTTTTAAAATAATATCAATGTTAATGTCCATTTTAAGAAAAAAAATTATTATCAAATATGCCTATTCACTGACTGTAAACTTCTGTAATCTGCAATAAGCTGCACCCTTAGAAAAACACAACTAGGAGCTCAAAAAGTGTTTCAGTTTTAATGTACAATATTCCCACATTAACCAAAAAACTTGCTACACCTGTTTATTAAGAAAGAGCTTAGAGTCTGACATAAAGGAACCTGTACTAGTGTAACAGTTTTCTGATACCCTAGAGAGAAAGCAGATTGCAGAATGCTTCAGGTTAGAAGGGACCTCCGGAGACCATCTAGTCCAACTCCTCTGCTCAAGCCATTGCAGCATTAGTGTAATCAAAGACATTAAAAAAAATCTCAGCATTTAAATCGAATTCACAGTTAAACCATTCTTTAAACAATACCGCTTTGATTTTCAGTTTTCGTATTTACAAGCCCAAATAAAGATGACAGCTTAAGAATGTATTTACCGTATTGACTGTATTGACTGAACAAAAATACTGCATTGGCTTGTTGGGTGTTTTAGTAGATTTAAGAAAAGCAGCTTAATCATATTTTAAACATGACAGCAGGTTCAGATGATCTTCTTAAGCATATTAGTATTAAATAGGAATTTTTGTCAACAATAAAAGGAAAAGCTATAGGCAATATATTATCATATAGTTTATCAGAACATTTATGTGGAGGATTAGTAAGAAAACGTGTGAAGTAATAAATTTACAATGATGAAATCCGTTACTAATTTTAACCTGAAATACTTGGAAATTGCTGAAGAGATGCATAGAAAAGCATAAACCAGCTTTCTGCTGCTCTTTGTTTGCTTCTTTAACAAAATCGGCAGCGTTGCTCTCAGATATTTGCAACCTCCAAGATCATTCTAGAAAAAGATTTGCTATTCCATTTTGCTTTTACTAACACAGCATAACTTATGGAATTACAATGAATATTCATGGACAACTATCCAGCTATAAACACTATAAAGCTAATCATTATTACATAGCAAATTGTAGCTTGTAATGGCTAAAACAGAATATACAATCAGGCCCATAGATTAGGGGAAAAAAAAAAGTCCCCTTATTTTTCACAAAATAACCGAAAACTGCTACCTATTATATCATAGTGTTGTAGCCATCAAGATTTAAGAAACAAGCCAAGAAACCTGAAATCTTTCAATGAAAAAACTAAAAAAAGCTACCCATTTTCTGAAAACTGAACATTCAAATTTGATGCAGCATTCAGTCTATGCGGTGTCTTTTATACTTTCTCATTCATAATAAAAGCACTAGCAAGCTTCAATAGATACCCAAAACAAGGGCATTCTTCCTTCAGCTGAGCTGAAGCTTCTGCGTCAGGAAGAGTTCTCTATTTTTTTGTTAATGTATGATAGAATAAACACTGATAATTCTAGAGCTAACCATATTTCATTATACCTTCTTGGAAAATACAATGCATTTGTAATCCTAATACTTTGCTTTCTTGCTTTGACAGAGTACTCTTCAGCATTTCCCTAAGATCCACATAGGGCCTAAGGTACAATTACCATATCTGATACCAAGAAATTTCTCTACATATTGCATTTTCATGAATATTCAAAATTCTGTTTGGGCATATATTCTACCAAACTAGAAGTATGTGTATATATAAAACACCGTACATGCTTAAAAATAAACAAACTGACCAAAAACCAGCATAGAACCTAAAGTGACAATCTGTGGGGCAGTGGGAAGGATCGGAGAGACAAACTCTCTTTTATACATGAATCTGTAGCCTTGCTATAGAAACAAGAAACTTGGTAAGACTCAGTCAGAGTTGATAAATTAAAAAATATATATCAAAAGACAACTTAAAATTATCATTTGAAAGTCAATATATGATCCTGTGGGAACTGAAGCTAGATAAAATGTAGTTGAAGATAATATATTATTTTTAACAATGAGGGAAGAATTAAGGAAAAGGGACTTTTCCATTTCTGAAGATATTAAATGAAGTACAGATGAAGGTATCAAATGAAGTAGAGATGCCTTCTCATAAGGTAGAATACAGATTCTGAAAAAGAATTTAGTGAAATTCTGTCCTATGCAAGAGGTTAGATTTGACAACCAAAACAATAGTTCTGAAACTTCATATCCCAAACATCCACAGAACATAAAATACAATTTAATTTGGTGCTTGATCTCTGATTTCATACCTATAAACAACAGCAACTAAAAAGACATTGAAAATGAGAAGAATGAAATATAAGAATGTATCTTTGCAAAGACCATGAACAAAGCAAAACTACAACTAGTTTTCTAACAAGATTTCTAACCTGCATTGCTAGCATTGATCCTGTCCATGATACCATTAGTGGAACTACCTGAAATTTGGGTATGCAATTGCATTGATATTTAAGCTGGCTATTTACATTCCCGCTTCAAAATACGATGTAAAATATGGTTCTACTTACCATTTGTATGGTTTATAAAGCAATAAGGCAATACTTTAAGAAAACAAAAGTCCTTTGTACTGAATCTTGTACATTTATTTGTATGTGAGCTTATACTTTTAAAAGACTTCTGTATGAGACATTTTGTGTTCACTTCTGTGCTCGGTTTAATAGTACTTTAATGGTACTATTGGACTATCCTGTTTGTGCACAGAAGTTTTTTTTTTTTTTTTTTTTTTACTTTCTAAAAGTAGTAGTTTTTCCAAAACAATAAAAATACACATTGTCCACTTTCTTTCATTCAAAGAGAACTTTTGTCAAGTTATTATAAAATAATAGAATCAATTATGATCCTACATTCAGCTGAAATGGCATTTAAAACAAAACGCAAGGGTAGAGAAAATGTATTTGAACTTTTAAACACATTAAGCTGCAACACTTCTGAGCAGGGTTATGCTTGGAGTCAAGATGTGACATGATGCATTGTCCTTATGGCTCACTGTGATAAATGTTTTATTATTTCCTTGAGTAGATAATTCAAATTCTGGGTATGGGAACAAACCCAAAAGTCTTCCCATGCTTCACCAGACAGACATTTGCAGACAGAAATTGTAAATGTAAATTTAATATTACACATAATATTGCCTTCATAAGACACAAATTAAATGAATGTCTTTAGCATGCTGAAAGTCTTTGCTGAGGTAAAGATGTTCTACAGAATGACATTAAGCGCCTGAGGAGCTTACTGGAAAAAGCAGAAACAAAATCTCTAATAATCCCAATTAGCAGAGCTACACTACAAAGGCTCTCTTGACAAGGCACCACAACAGCTCTTGACAATAAAATAATCCCATGATGTAATCCAGTGCACAGTGATATGAAGTTTGATTATATAAGGTAAGATAGAGACTTAAAAAAGATCAAAAGTCTACACCAAACTTCAAATGTGCTTACTTTTTACTACTCAGGAATCAAAGCAAAATTCTCTGTCTAAAAAGACAGAAACTAGTGGTTATGCTATATTTTTATTTCACTATACATTACTTAACAGTAAACTCTAGTTCATAACAGTAACTGTAACACTATGAAAAATGAAGGTAACACTTTGCTATTGCTCACAGCAACATTTTATCTGTAGACAAGACCCACACAAACCTAACCATTCATGCAGATCCCTCTTTATACTAAATTCTACAGAAAACATTTTCCTGCATCCAGTCAATTGCTAGATCCCCTCCTGTGAGTTCTGTCCCTGACCTTTTAGCAGTACAACTGAGTAAAATATATGTGAAAGAAATACGAAGAGCTCCATTCCCTTCTTACAGAGGCAATTAGCAAATATTTTTCAATAGTAAAAAATAGAGTAATTCTAAAACAAATATGAAACTTCAATAAGTTTGACATTTAATACAGCTTAATGTATTTGAATATAAATCCTCACTTTATTTTTTATAGTTTTTAATAGCATATCAAATATTAGATATGTTATTAATAAAACAAAAATAAAATGAGGATTTGCTCTGAAATAATTAAATGTCAAACAAATGATTACACAGCAAATATTTGATGAATGCTCTCAAAAATTCATTTCTCATCATTTAAAAACATTTGGAGATTATTAAGAGGATTAGTAGGACTGCTTTCAAATTTTAAAGGCAGGCAAAGGACATAGTACTTTTAACTATTCTGTTTTTCAGTTCTTCTGGTATATTCAAAGTAGCCTTTACTTACTATGGCTAGACTAGAACATGTAAATTGGACATTACTTAGTGTTGCACATTTTGGATTTCAGTACATTTCTTTATCTTCTTCATCCATTACAATACATATTGTATACAGAATACAAAATAATTTTTTTATTAAATTATCAAAATCATTCCCCAACAGGTATAGCTAAATTTCATTTCAAATGAAGCAGCAAGACTGAACAGCTTGTAGTCTGGTAATTTGATTTTTGGATTTTTGCCAATAAGCATCACTTTTACAAGATAAATCTTGGTAGAGAAACATGATGTTATCTTTATGAGGCTTAACTTCATCACTGTGCATTACATAGGGTTGGTACAGCACATTTAGAAGTCTGTAAGAAATTTCACTTACACAATACGGCACTTGCAATTTTGTACTACATAAAATCACTTATTAATAAATTAAAATTAGGCAATGTTGATATGAGAAATTATCTGCATAAAGAAACTCAATAGCACATCTAACGTGGTTCTGGCCTAGGAATATATTGTATTTGTCACTATGATTTAAAATGTGTTCCCATCTATTAATGGTAAGCTTTGGAAATCAGAAGCACCCTGAGGGAACAATAAACAGGTGCCAGGGCAAGTCAGGTCCGTGGTGCCATTTGTTTCACTTACAGGCTGAGCTTTCACCAACTGTGTGATTTAGCTCAGCAAAACGGAAAGACATCTGGGAGCAAAGAACCTAGGTCGCATTTGCAGCATGTGTTTTAAAAAGCAGCATCTCTGAAAAGCTCTTCCAAGCCACATGCTCTGTCAGTTCAATGCTCAATGCATTCTGTAAAATGTATGCAATTTCTTAAGACAGAAGAACTGCTGTGCGAGGTCAGACCGAGTCTGCCTAGCGCAGTTGTCTCTCTCACTGCAGCCAACAGCAAACGCCTTAAGAGGAGATGTGCATCCGTGCTCTTCCTTTCCAGCGTGGTTTCCTGACCACAAGTCTGCCAGCTGAGCCTGACACATTCAATAATGATTCATCATTACTTAAATGAGTAAGAACCCTCAGAATAAAAAATTCAGAATTCATGAAGAGAATCAGGGTGAGATCCTAGGCCTAGAGCAGAAGGCAGACCAACTCCTGTATGAAACAAGACACAGACCAACACCATATGTACTTTGGGAAGAGTTGCTGCAGCTCAAATAGAAATCACAGGGTTGTTTCAGCCTTTGCTGAATTCTCTGCCACATTAAGAACATGCCAGACTAGCTGGTGATCCTTGCCCTTAGAACTGGATCTATTAGTATTACTCTGTGGTATATACAGCTCTTGACTCACTTTGTTCAGAAACACATCTGACTGTAATAACCTTTTTTTTCTATCAGCTTTTAATGATAGAAAACTGAACTGTAGTCATAACTGGTAACAGCTGCTTATGCCTACACATGTAGGTTCTGTCTGTGCACCTATTCCTCACTGAGGTTGCATCTCAGCTAGCACATGTCTCCAGTCTGCTCCTCCATGAACTAGTTGAGGAAAAAAAATCTGATTTGATTTCACTGTGCCTTCTTTCTTTATCTGTTCCAGTTCTTTATTCTTGAATGACCTAAACTGTATTTTGTGCCCTCTATAATACATGTTCATAAGGAATTTTCTGAATTAGTGCATCTTAGAAACGTATACTTTTTCAAAGCCATCAGTCACTAGTGGCTCATAATAACTATCCCCACATTTACTGAACACAAAAAGACCAAATGTTGGACATTTGGTGTTCGCAGGGCATGTATAGTGCAGAGATTGGGTGCTCTGACACTACTGAAATGTTACTTTATATAAATACACATTTAAGTAGCTACATGAGAAGAAATAAACACTCTTATGCCTCGGCCAATAGAAATCATAGTGCAGAAGGTTCTCATGATGGAACACATGATCATAAAACCCTTTGATAAGATCTACCATTAGTATTCCTGCTACTCCTGTGCTCAGACAGTTTTACTAAAACAGCTACTTCTAAGAAAGAAAAAGAAAAGTTAGAACAGTAAGAGTTTTTAAAAAGCAACAAAATCCCATACTCTTTACTCACAGAAATGATGTACTCGTAAAGCTGAATAGGTTAGCCTTAATTGTTTGGCAAGAAACTGTTGCTAGAATAGTATTCATTTTACAGCTATTGATGATTATTGATGCAGTCAGAGTTGCTGCCTTGGCTAAGCACATTTCATATTTGATGAGAATTACTGTTCTGATAACTGTATATAAATAACTATATGCCTGAAATACATACGGTATGTTATGCTCATTCAAAAGATGATGTGCTTTTTATCTAAAACAGCAACAAACAAGTTTCCTACAAACACAAGACAAATATTTTATTATTTCCTTCACATCCGAAAAGCATTTTCCATAAATGATACTGACAGGGTAACTGAGATGGAACCCATAAAATTTGTAATTTTTACATTCAAATCATTCAAATTCATGTGTTCAACGGATGCCAGAATGGACCAAGCACAAGTCTGTAGGAAAACTATATTGGTGAATTTATGTCACAGACTTCAGTGTGACTAGGTTTTTACTTTATTGTTTTTCTTCCCATCATTATTTTATTTACATGTCTCAATATACAAGCAAGCCATTAAGTGTACTGCACTACATAAGCTATATAATATTTTTCCCAATACCTAGGCCACATTTACATGCAAAAGAAATATAAGCATGTGAATACTCATTAATGTATGATATGTAAATCATATATACTGGTCAGCAGAAGTACTAAAGAGTTATTCTGTCTCTTGACATTATTACTGGGAAAGATTCAGAGCATCCACAAGAATAATATGTGAACTGCTGCAAAACATGATTCTCATTAATTGCTGTGGCCTTCACATCTTTCTGCTAATCACTCCCTGATTATCAATTAATTCCATTGAACAGTCATCATTCTTAGTCCTGCTTTCCAAAGCCCAGCAGCAGCTTCATTTGTAACTGTATTTCACCACATCTTTAGTACTCCTCATAGGTACTAAATTACTAAGATCTCTTCAAATGGTATTGGTAAAGATTTCATAACTTCTCACATTACACTTTCATGCTTCGAGTTCCTTTTTAAGGTCTAAGACCACTCAGAACTGTACAACTTGAGTCAAACGGCACTCATTTCTACTGCTTTCCCTACAAAAGGAGTAGGGCTATCCTTCTAAGGAGGAATTAAAAAAAATAGCTTCTCCCCATAAAAGTTCAAATTCTCTTTGAAGACAGGAATGCAGAAAATAAGTACATGTCACACAAATATATTCATTGACAATATCGCACTCGTATCTTATCGTAACGGAACATAAAGATGAGCATAAAACTTAAATTTTTGTGTTTTTTCTCTCTCCTGATTTCCTTCTCACTCTCTGCATCATGATGCTAAGCCAGCATTCCTGTCAGCAAAGATTCAACTCAACTGTATTTACTCCACATTCTTCAATGTAAAAGAGGAGATACTTTACTACTGCATGGCAGCTTCCCGGGGGGGAATGCTCAGAATAAGCCAAAGGCTGCTCTCCTTAAAAAAAAAAAAAAAAAAAAAACAGAGTTCTTGCTGTTTGCCCTCCGAGCCTCCCTCGCGATACCCAACTCTTTCATCGTGTAGTGACTACAACCAGACTTGCCCTACAGGACAACACCCGCCAGGATTCCGAAACCGAAACATCCCAATTGCTCCTCCCGCCGCTGCGCTTGAACCTGAGACTGAGAAACCCCATCTGCAGTTTCACTGCGGACCTCTGCATAGCCGAGAGGCTCATTAACATGGAAACAGCTCCCTCTCCCTCCTCTTCCTAGTCTATTCCTTCTAATACAGTATGTAAGATGCATTGGCTCATAAATGAGGGGTGTAATTTGCCTTCCATATGCATAAGGAGTTATAGCCTTGAATTACACCAAAACACTTCCAGATTATAAAATATTTTTCGTAACAATGTGTACGTATGGAAGCAGGTTGCTCGGGTAGCTCAAGGGTACTCCCTCAGATGTCTTTAAAAGCAGGCTGACATCAGTCAGTCCGAGATGATATAAAAACATGGCTGATTTTGCCTTTGAATAGAGCATTGACTAGAAGACCTTTTAAAGTATCTTTTTCCTGTCTGTAGGATATTGTGCTCAGGATGAGGAGCTCAGGAAGGAGGATAGCAAAGACCAGGATGCTCCAGCAGAACAAAGTGAGCAAGCCACCAGTTCACTCCTCATGAAAGAGAGTTACTGGGGACCACTGATCAACAAAAGAATCTTTGCTTACTGCTACCACAAATCTGGTATTACTTAACACAAGAGACCATAATAACTACATTATCTTAGTGGGAGTTTGTTAGGTTTCTTTGATTATTTTAGATATCATATATTAGGTTATATACCTAAGGATCTAGAGAACACCATAATTTCATTATAGTACATAAATAATATAGTATGTAAATAATACAGCATGTTACATTATAGTATGAAAAATGGTTCTCCACAATACTACTCCTGCTTTGTCAATTACATTTTTGTAATGCACAAGACCCTAAATCTTCAGGGCAAAATAGGCATTTTTGCTATTGCAATAACTCAGAAATTAGTTAAGAGGATTGAAGATTCCCATGAAATATTAGAGAAAAAAATCACTTGCTTTTAATTATGATGAATGCCGTTTTGCTTTATTGCAAAAAATAGAATACTTGGAAAATATATTCAAAAGGAAAGTCAGATTTTCTACAATCTTTTGCACAGATCCTCGTTTGGAACTGCAAGCCTCAAACGATTTAAAACAGATGCTTGGATCCATAATAAATGTGCATGTACTGAGGTGGGAAGGGAAGAAGAAACAGTAGGAAAATGTGCAATCTTAGTTTCCTCTAAATCTCAGTGTGACGTATAAATACCTTGCAGTATTTCAGATAACCAGGATAGCCCAGCCAACCTCTAAAGCACCACTACCACTCTCTTAATTTGTGGTATAAATACTACCTCAAGTCATTATCAAAGCACAGGTGGCAATAACTCCTACTCCAAATAGGTTTAAAACATTTTTCCTGTGGTGCCACCAACACAGGAACATTTGTAAAAATTCATTTAGTCTCAGGATGAACAGAAGAAGTGAATATACAGCAGCAGCATTCTCTACATTACAGACTGGGTTGGGTAAATACTGCTCTAACAGGCATACCACACAGTATGCACTGCTGAAATCACTACACATCATTTCCTAAGGTCAGTACTAGTAACTTGGAGTGTCTATATAAGTAATGGTACTTTCAATAGGCTCCGCTAATTATTTCAACAAACCAGGAGTTTTTCAGACTTTGGTCTAAGAAATCTAAAATGAAGAAGTTTGTTATTTCAGTGTTACACTAGAAGCACACACTCCCCAACCTCAGGCTTGGTCTTAATTTTAAAACACTGCAGATATTAACATTCAGTAGGAAAAGAGGGGTTTTAATATAGAATGTTATGAAATACCATAAGGACATCTATTTATAAGTTAGCATAGTCTATAATACTAAGACAGGCATTTTTAAATATTTAATCTTCACTCTCACAAGTTCTGACATAAAGAACATACTTGAGCATAATTTTAAAATATCTTCTCCAATTTAAAACTTCGTCTATGTTTCAGAAGTTTGTGTTTAACATCTATAACACCTATGTCCCATTAATAATTAGTAAGCCTGAATGAATTTCTTCACATTCTCTCCAAAGATATAAAGTAATGAATAAATATCTCCTCTATCTCCTGGTATTTAGTTGGGGAAGGAAGAACAACTTTTTTTTTTTTAAGGCAAAATAAGAAAACATGATTATCTCTAATCATTACCTCAAATAATGTAAGGACAAATATAATTCATGGGTAGCCATGAATAACTTGAAGGTCTAGCTGACACAACGAGGAACTGTTACCATTTATAAAAATGCATACGGTTACATCTGGCAAGTACTCAGCTACTGTTCAATATATTAATAACTTATGACCCATATACATATTTCTTAAACATGATTAGGCTGAAGAGGCCATGTGATATTCAAATGGTTTTCTCATTCTTGACTCTCAAATTGATTTTTACTATTTGATTGCTGACCACTACATGATTTATCAAGAAGATTTATCAAGCCAGATGTTTTTGGAAAGGTGGTAAATTTACAAGCCAGGTCAGATTACTACTTTAAGAGTTTTCTGTCTTAAGGAGCAGACAATAAGAGATGCTTAGGAAAGAGCGCAACGGGAGATGGGTGCTCTCCCACATCCAGGAAACTGGTGACTTGGGGACTTACCTAGCTGAAAGATCAATAATTACGAAATCATCCCCCTGTGTGTACCGGGTTCTTCTCAATAAATAACCTCCTCTCCAGGGCAACAATGGATGTTAGAAATCAAGGTCAGAGGCAAAACTGGACTTTAAACAAAGAATTCCACTAATCTAACAACAAGCACAAATAGCAAAAACTCATCTATCTCATATATCAGGCATTCACTTAGATACAGAGAAATCTTGCAGGTTTCCAAGTATATATCAAAGGTAAACTGGGTAACTGATGCCACTCAGTTCTCTAACTCTTCCCAAAAAAAGGCAAAGACACCCAGAAAAGCACATGAGGGTAATACTGAGGAGTTCATAGCTTTCTTTCAAAAGCAAAGTCCACAAGACAAATTAAGCCCTGTTAGACTTTATACATAATAAACTTTGCATACAAGTTATATCAAACACAACTTATTACCAATTTTTGTGTAAAAACTATCAGTAACAGCGCTGGTACCATTTCCTGCATCTTTGTCATTACTCTTTCCTTTCTTCTTCTATGTAATCACAGAGGCTCATAAAATGTCTCATCTTTGACAGTCCCTTAAGCAAATGAATTCTGGGATTTAAAATATTACAGTCCAAATTAATCACTTACTTGTTTTTCAGCCTGTCCATATTCTGATCCTTGGGATGGCAAAAAATGACAAATATGACCATTGTTTTTCGCTTTTTCTCGAAGACCCATAGCAGTTCGTACTGTGGCATTTCTAGCATGAACAAACACCATCACCTTAGAACAGAAAGAAATAGGGCTCATGAGAAAAAATAAGCCTTAATCAAATAATGAAAACAATCTGATGACAAAAGATGCCAATGAAAACATTAGTTACGCAAGAAATGACATTTTACACCTAGCCCAACAAGGTAACATTTTCATTCCCTTAAAAAGCAAGAAAATCTTGAGCCAGGTCACTGTAAGAGAAACAAACTGTTGCTTCAGTGGAAGAGAGGAGATAGCAGTGGGAATAGGTAGCAGATATAGTGATTCCACAACAATATCAGCTTGACTGAATAAACTTGTCTTCACATTTGTGTTGCTTCCAGGTCTCATCTATTGTTTTGTCTAATCATTTCACCTCCCCCACAAAAAAAATCAGAAAAAAAAAGTTAGTTCTTTTTCACTGGAACAATTTTCAGGTATGTATGTTGAAAAGACTCAGAGTCTGATGCTAGAGGCCCAAAAGACAGAAATCAGTTGCTGCTGCCCAAAAGAAGGAAATCTGGATCATGAACCAGGTTAGACTGCTGTGGAATGGCCCATGATTAAAGGGAGAGAATTGGAAAAACAGAGGTAGTATCTGTCCTTTAAAAAGATGGAGGAGTAGTGAGAAATGCGTGTCCAGAAATGCTCTATATCTTCACAAGCTTTCCCCTCAATTCTTTCATGACAAAAACACATTTTTCTAGCCTTGCAAGCTAATTCGGATCCCTCGTGAGGTTGTTTTACACCACAAAAAATAACCACAAGTGCAATGCTACTGGTAATAAGAACACTTTCCAAATATAGGAGAAAAATAATGAAAATCAAAAACCAAATACTATTTTAGTATTTTCACTGTTGTGAAAAAGTAGGGCAGAGAAAGTAGCACCTGGAATCTTCTTCAAGAATAGCCTTCTGGTAGTCTATTGTTTATGAACCTACATCTTGTCTAAGGTACTCTCGATAAAAACATACAATTTATCATAATAGAAATGAGCGATATTTCTATTTCTTTACTTTTAAAATGCTGTTTTTAAAATGCTATTTTAAAGGTTTTATTTTACTCACGTACAGACTATATAGTCATGCAATGATACTTAACTGTCTGTAGAACACTGCACTGAGATACAAAGTAGCTGTTCACCACCTAATTCCCCACAGGTGATTCTCTGCAACCACTGACCAAATCAGCAGCTTTTCATTCCATAGGGCAAAGTATTTGCACCTTTCTGCAGCTGCACTGCTACACAGATGTCTTCTGACAAAGACTACTTGTTTCTTTCAAATATCATGAATTAGTAAGTATAATTATGGTCTCTAAACCAGTTTATTTCTCTCAGAAAGCAACACTGAAAACACTATGGTCAACTCCTCAAAAAATTATCTCAGACTTCAGTGGTAATCAACAAGATACCTAAACTCTGAGAGTTTGATAGAAGGAGAATTCACAACAAAACAGAGAGCATCTTTAAAGGAATTTGTACCCATATGTACAGCAGGCTTTGGAAATACAGTTAGTATTAGCCACCCAAGCCCACTGCCACTTCATTACATTTTTTAACACCACACATGGAATCAGTATGGTTGGAAAAGACCTTCAAGATCATCAAGTCCAACTGTAAACATAGTCCAAACCAAGAGAGGGCATTGAGATGCTAATACTTATTTGTTCAGATACTATATGAAGGAATGCAAACTGATTTAAAATTAATATTCATTGCAAGCCACCTTTCCGTTGAGCCGTGGCTATGAGCACTCTGATGGATGTAGAAGGGGAAAAGGTTTTTCTCTTCACGAGCCAAGAACTATTCATTACCCAGTCAAAACCAGTCAACACTTGATCCAACAAAGAAGCCTTTGCATATACAGGGCAGTGAAACAATGCTCATTTAATTAACAGGAACAGCCAGCAAATCCATTAGGGATGGAGAGGACCCATTAAGTAAAGAAATATGGAATAAATTTTAGGAAAACAAGATTTAGTCTATCCAACCCACTGAGAGACTTCAAAAGAGAAATTAGCTTTAAGATCTAACATGCACTGTATAAACAGTGAATGTATCCAACATGCTGCATAGGGACTGAATTTCTGCATGCTACCCTAGGATCACGATGCCGTTATGAGAGACTGAAGTAAATTAAGTGTACTTGTTCTTCCACTTGTTCACTTATGTCTTAAGGGAACATAACTACTTTGTCCTAGCAGATGATGGAGAACGTATCTGCTGTTAGTGATCAAACATCAGGTGGTTTCCATGCAGTAACAGTCGTGACTGTTACCAGTTACCTGTTAACCACACACTGCTGGGAAAGGCTGATCACAGAACATGCTCAATTTTGTTCTCCTTAAGCATTTTCTTTTGTCCACTGTTTCTGTAAATTGATGCCAGATGGCCACATGTTGGTCAGGCAGACCTTCAAAACAGCAATTGCTGTGTTTGTAAAACTTGCACAGGGAAAGTGGTTCATGGAAAGGCAAGTATTTACTCTAAAAAATAAAAAACTGTTTAGCAAGTCCATCTCATTTTTACCAATGTGACTATGGAGTTATAATTTTGCTTTAAGGTAGTCTGAGCTGGTACTTTAAGCCAGGCAGGTCGTATTCCCGACAACTGTGGGTTAATTTTGTAGCATGATTCTTATACCAACTCACAATATTTTACTAATATAAATCATATATGGTTTTATATATACAGTTTATATAATTTATTTAATTTAACATGCTTATATAAACTTACAATTAAAAAATATACAAATGCATGCGATAATCCCCAAAACAGAAAAAAAAGCAATGTGGTCATAACTATTTGCTTCCTGGGAGCAGTTACTATTACCTGTTTTAGTTTACATCATATATCTTTCTATCCCTGTTTTTGTAACACTATGACTCTTAAAATTATTAGCTTTTACCTGAATAGAAATAATCTAAGATTATACATAGTATATGTCATCCAATTTTCTCTAACTTAAAAGCAACAAATTCTTTAGAAAGTAAGAAGCATACAGCATAACAGGATTTATGATCCTTAAATCTCCATTAATTGTTTCATGATAATGTGCCAATTTATCTTTTCATAAATTCTTTTTTAGAAAGCCTGAATAAGCATGTATTACAAATTAAAACAGCAATTTAATTTTATTAACATATCCATCACATCTTCAGTGAGGCTCTGTGTCAACAGGTTTCATTGGAGAAAAAAAAAAACTCTTGGTGTTAAAACGTAATTGATTTTATAGTTTTTAATTTGTTTCCTTTTAAAAAAGGAGTTATGTAAGCAATTAACTTTTGTCAAGTAGATTAAAAATTCATCTTGTCAAAATAGTTAATCACTACAGAAAGTTTAGAAACATAGTGAATATAATACAGATATTCAGGTGAAATAGGACTAAAGCTTTTTATGCAGGTAATTCAGCAATTTTTGTGTTAGGAAGTGTAAAAATAATTGATGCTCATGTTGATTGCTTAAAAAAAAATTAAAAAGTGACAGAGGCGCTAGGAGGTTTTACATTTAACCCAAAATGGGTTTTCCTGATTGCTTTTACATTTTATTTAATCTTTTAAACTCACTCTCTCTCTTTTTTTTTTTCTCTGTTGTAAGGAGTTACATGGTAGAGAAGGAAGAAACTGAAACAAAAAGCTGCAGCAGGAATGCTTTCAAAGTCAGAGAGGAACTAACAAAAACGGTCAAAGAAAAACAGCAAACATCTGCACACAAGTGTGTATTTATATCCAATAAACATGTTAATTAACGAAGGAATAATTTTTTATGCTTGCTTCACACAGAGTCATGTTAGAAGGTATATTCAGACTAAACAAACCACTCTGTAAAGCAAACGAGACACAGAAAAGATGGTAGTCAAAAACAGACTCTTAACTGAGGACTTTTTACCTTGTATAAGCTCATTCCTGAAACTCTTAATTGCAAGGAAAATCCTTTCTCATTCTAGCCATAATCACGCTATTTGTTTAGCAATTGTTCCTACTGGATCAGGGATCTACTAGGGATCTAAAAGTCCTAGATCTACCAAGATGATGATGTAGAATGGAATAAGTCACATTACATGGAACTACTTCCTTGTGAAATCTCTTGATCCAAATGAAAAACTAAACGAAATATAGGTCTTGCACATAAAACTCCTCAGAATCATTGAGGGCCACAGAATGCATCTGAAAGACTCTTTTTATTAAGCTGTACAGCTGCACAGCTTCTCCTCTCTGAATCTGTGCACAAGATCTCATATTACAATATCTTGCTATGTAGAAAACAATAATTAAAAAAATGCTGATATAATTGGCCTGTGCTCTGAAGCATCTCTACAGTTCAGGAACAAATCTAACTTCTAGATGCGTGTAGCATTTATGTGCATCAATATATGACCACAGTCTTTGTTTAAATGCTTACACAAATTGCATACAGAAATTCTGAGATAAACAGACTACAACTCTGACTGAAAAACAAAAAATATTGTAATCTCTGTACCTCGCCAATTGATTGTGAAGAACCATAGTGGTTTATTAAATAAAAATTGCCATGTAAAGTCTTGCCAAACATTTTTCTCGCTAATAAACTTGTTAAGTATTTACCAAATACGTTGTGAAACAGCAATATAGCCTTATGGGGGTTAATTTAGCCTGTCCTGTGTCAGAGAAATATAAAATATTTCTGTGGCAAAATCTCTGTGCATTAAATTATGCAAATAAGTAAGGAAATGTAATTTAGAATAGAGAGAAGTGGTTCCACAGCCACAAGCTGTGTAATTAGATCTGTACTCTCTAGTTCAAAGCTAGCTCTGCTGAATATAGCCCTAATGCTGAATGCATCTGCTACTGCTCTCCTGAAACCAAAGTCTTCCAATGACAAAATGTACAAGAAAGGAAAAGGCAAGTAGGTGTAGGTTATCTCCCCAGAATTTTCTTAAGATGTTAAGTCAGCGGACTCTGTTTAAAATGCATAGCAGGAAGCACCTATATTTCCCAAATGCTACATATTGCAGGTTGCAGTCTTCCTGGAACAAATGGCAGCATGCTGCTAAAGCACTACCAGGCGTCCTCTTTGCAGTATCTGTGCTACGCCACACTTTCCTGTTATCAGAGACATACCTAACTATGGAGGCTAGTTGAACTTGCTCTTCACAGAGAGGATAAAGAAAAAATATCATCTACGTGCAAACCAAAGTGTCTAAAATCAGTCAAAAATTATAATCAGACACTTGGAATTAAAACTTTTCTCTGCAGCAGATATTGCTGGGCTAACCCTTGTCATGCTAACTTTTTATGGATGCAAAATATCTCTTTATCTCTGGGACTCTATAACGAGTTCCAAATATCCCCCCTCATCTTTGTGGGGAAGCATACCATCCCTCTTGAGTACCATTCAATCCTGTTTTTAGAGCTAGTCCCTCTAACTCTCTACTCCAGTAACCTCTGCTTCACATAACACGTCTCTGAGAATAGCGACAAGGATTTGCCAGCCACAATACATAACAACTTCCAAGGAATTTTTTTTTTTTTAAAGAGTGATTTACTACTACGTAGAGTTTAATTATATAGCTTTGAGACAAGTGTAAGGATACATACAGTTTATTTTAACATCAAGAAATTGTTTTGCCTTCTTCCAGTTGAATCCTGATAAAACCTTCCTTTACGTAGAATCTAATTCTTGACCTGGGTATTACCTCTACTGAAAACGAACACCTAGGGACATTAATTGACCAATCAACCCATCTAGCCATTTTCTGCCCTAAACTCAGAATGAAACTTCCTCCACAAATTTTACAAAACTGAGGATTTTGTATGCAGTTTCAGCACTCTTGCCCCTTATGTTAAAAATTATGTCCTTCGCACAAGACGAAATAGAACCAGCTTCTGGCCTAACAACAAATAAGGCTCACTAATACCTAGCCTAATTCTAAGTTGTTTATGCTGTGTGATGTATTTTTTTTCCTGCCTTACAAGATGCAGTACAAAATTCCCGCACCTTGGTACATTTCATAAAAAGTATACAGAAACCAGAGCACCACACCAGGCTCACTCATGGAGCTTCATCAAAAGCATTCACGGCAAACGCGGAATGGATTGGTTACCCTTTCCTAACACCACCATCGCAGTGTATTAACGTGATCTCCCTCTCCTCTCACTAGTATCACACTAACTTAGGAAAGTCACTTCTACTAAAAGATCGGGAGCAAGGTACATAAGAGTTTATACTAGTTAATCCATACTAATGTTTAAAAACTCTAATGTACTTACAGACGAGTCTTGCTCTTTATTTTACTTTTTTATTATTTTATATATTTAAGTCTTCCACATATCAAACAACATGAGAATGGGAAAAAGCAGAAAAATACTTATAAGCCTTGGCAAGTAAGGCTTATAAATATTGTTTAGATACCCATACTGTAAAGATACCAATACTGTCTCATTGCCTTGGTAAGTAGCAATATTGTTACAAGGGCAATGAGAACATCTGCATTTATTTTACTTTTAATTGACTTTGGTATAAACATTGCATGAATTAAGATTCTCTTTTAAACTACAGAAATTTGATGCCTTACTAAACTGCCTACAAACTAGTCCTAATGGCACATTTGATACACCCTTCCTTTCATACAGAAAACAAATACCTAACAAGTTGAATGAGGACTACATTTACTCCTCCTGTCAAAGGAAATAATGTGCACTAGAATACAGAAGCTTTAGTTCAAGCTGAGTAGTCAACTCTCACTCCTCCTCCAATTAAAAAAAAGAGAAAAAAAAACAGCAGTCATATCTATAAAAATCTGTATATTTTAAGACAGATGGCAAATTCTGTTGAAAAAGGTAAGCAATACCCTACAGTTCCTTTCCTAAAATCTATAATGTCCCGTCAGTTAATCACTATTGTAATGTGATACAATCTATTTTGACCCCTTGATAGATCATCAATTTCTGTCTGCTAAATTTTGATTTAATTATTCATTGAGATAAATTACTTCTGATTTAAATTACTTCTGTTTACACAAAAACAGTTTTTTTTTCAGAAAAAAAACCCTTCGTAAAACCTAGTTAACAAAATCTCTAGTTAACAGAGCTATTTAGGTGCTCATTTTTTTGTTCAGATATACTGGCCATTTTTTTTTTTTTTTTTTTTTTACTATGGAAGAAGTAAACTAATGTGCACTGACTATGTACTCCTAAAATTTTTACTTCTTTTTAATGCCCTGTAAATAAGACATCTGCCTTATAAATTCATTTTGTATACTACTTCAGTGTGTAAATTCATTTGCTTCTTTTTACTTAAGATGTGCCAATCAAAAGCAATATTATTTTGCATAATCCAATCTCATTTTAGGATTGCTCATGCAATTTATGTAAATGCTAAGGTCAAGACACTAAATCTGGAACTACTTTCCTCATTTTCTTCATCTGTAACCTTCCCTGTAGCCTTCTATGTTTCGTCTATCTATTTATTTAAAGCAGTCCTACTATGAAAGACTTGTTTAAATATTCAAACATTACTCTTAAATTCATTTCTCTTTCATAACGCTTCTTGCTGCACCTGTTGCTCCGTCTTCTCTCCCTTGTTGTTATAATCTGTATTGTTATGATTCTAATCTTTATTCTCACTGTAATCTTGTTTACCCAAACAGTTTCAACCTTCCCTCTCCCCTATTTTTGTGCTATCAATAACAAAAATCTTCCATTTATGCACAAACTCATACAAACAGAAGCCTATTAGTTTCTCTTCAACATTTTTTTTTTCTGTAGGAGTCCTTTGCCTTTGGCAATGAATACATTTGGAACACTGATCAACCATTTTTTGTTTGTTTTTCATAGAATCATAGAATCATAGAATGCTTAGGGTTGGAAGGGACCTCTAGAGATCATCTAGTCCAACCCCCCTGCATACGCAGGGACACCTAAAGCACGTGGCACAGGACTGCATCCAAGCGGGTTTTGAAGATCTCCAGAGAAGGAGACTCCACAACCTCTCTGGGCAGCCTGTTCCAGTGCTCTGTCACCCTCACTGTTAAGAAATTTTTCCTTAAGTTCCTATGGAATTTTTGATGTTTCAGTTTCCGGCCATTTCCTCTAGTCCTATCAGTGGCCACCACTGAAAAGAGACCATGACCGTCCTCTGCACTCCCTCCCTTGAGGTATTTATATACACTGATTAGATCCCCTCTCAGCCTTCTCTTCTCCAGGCTGAACAGGCCCAGCTCCCTCAGCCTCTCCTCATAGGGCAGATGTTACATATATTTCTTTTGTTTCTATATATTTTACAGACACTCTGAAAAACTTACTGTCTTACTCTTCAATTTCTGGTTGGTAGAAGCTGATTTAGAAGGTGCATAGTTTCCTCAGCCTCAGGAGAAAGTGAATCTATTAACAATAAATAATAAGTACCACAAATGTACAGTGCACTGAAAAAGAAAATGACCTTGCCACTGTTAGATGACTTTTTAGGATTATATCTAACAAGACTTTTTAGCCTCAAGTGACAAAGGAATTTTCCTTTAATTAAAGATTGATAAATTCTCTCTCTCTCATCTTGTGATTTTTCCCCTCTATTTTAACCTCATATTTGATATGAACTGAGCTGCTAGTTAGCTCACAGACATGACCTTTTTTCTTTTTCTCAGAAGACTGCTCTTTTTAGCCTTCTATCAAGGCTCAAATCAAATTTGCATAACCTCACACCTCTATTTGTATGTTTTTTTTTCTACTGTGTATTATACCTGTTAAACTCCAGCCCTAACAATTCTGAAACATTATTAAACATAACAGTATTGCATGCAGAATTATTTCTTGTAGGCTATTTCTACATGAAAACCATAAACATTCTGGGCTGTCAGTTTTTTTTTTTTTTTTTTTTAGAATCACAGAATACATGAGCATGGAAGAGACTCCTAGAGATCATTCAGTTCCCCTCATCCCCAAAGTTATAATCAACTACAGCTGGTTGCTCACAGCTGTGTCCAGTCAAGTTTTCAGTATGTTCAAGGCTGGAGACTACTCAACCTCTCTGAGCAATCTGCTCCAGTCCTCAACAATCTTCATAGTTAGAAAAAAAAAAAAAAAAAAAAAAAAAAAAAAAAAAAGCTCTATTTCTTCCATTTTGAATGGAATTTCCTATATTTCAATTCATGCCCAAAGGCACTCCAAATACGGTCACACAGTGCTGAACAAAGGAGAAGGATCACCTCCATCGACCTGCTGCCAGTGCTCTTAATGCAGCCCAGGATATGGTCAGACTTCTTTGCTGCAAGGGCACATGCTGGGTTAGATCCAACTTGTTGCTCATAATCTTTCCTGCAAAGCTGCTCTCCAGCCAGTCAGGCTCCAGATACTGTCTTCCTGCTATCTTCTTTGTTCGCTCCCCTCAGGAACCTCCATTTCACAGTCACTGCAGCCAAAGCTACTCCTGACCTACTCTGAGCAGTTTTCCTTGCTTGCTTCTTGCTTGGGTCTTCAATCAAGAAACTACCATCAATATACTCTGGAAACCTTCTGGACTGTTCGTACCCTTTTGTGTTATCCTTCTAGCAGAAGTCATGTGTTTGAAGGTACCCCCATGAAGACCAGGGCTGGTGAATGTGAGGCTTGTTCCAGTGGACCGAAGGCCTCATCTACTTCCGTTTCCTCACCAGGCAATCTGTAGCCACTACAGTGTCACTCATGTTTTTCGGCCTCCTAGTCTTGACCTGTGTGGTCTCAGGTGGCTATCACTTATCCCTTGGCGGAGCTATACACATACTTCCATTCCATGCCATCTTGGCCTGTCCTTCCTACAAAGCCTGTGTCTGTCCCTTGCAGCACTCCAGTTGTGGGAATGATCCTAGCACCTACTGCAATTTCCATGGTGGAATCGTAGTCCTGCAACTGAATGTGAACTTCTAATTCCCTCTAGTCTGCCCCATGCTGCATGTGTTAGGGTCCATGTCCCTCAGAGTCACACAGCCTGCCACAACATGAAAACAGAAAATTTAGGGGTTTGGTGTCATTTCACCTCAGTGAAAGGATCCTTTCATACACATAACTGTCATTCCAGCCTTATACGAAGCAGGTTCTGGACCATTATATTTGACACGGAGCCTCTGGAATCAAAATAGTAGAGTCTGATGATAGAAGAACTCTAAATGAAACACTATGCACTGCGTATAGAGCAGCACTAATAGAGGGACATTTTTCAGTAAAAGGTACTGGCTCATGTAAATGCTTCATTAGTTTCATGACTTCTTTATAGCCATACAAGCCATACATTTTTCACAAATATATGCTGATTGGTTTGTCTTGATTTAAATTATTGGAAGAAGTTCTAAATTGCTATTAAAATGAATCATTTTTAAAATTATAAACACTCATTTTTACTATCTTATTTATTATACTTTGAATTATATTGAATGGTCTATAAAGAAAATAGTTACGGAATCAATGCTCAAATATGGATTTTGAATGCTAAAAGAATCTCTTTTCAGGATGATAAAATTAGATTTATGCTATCATCAGTTTGTAGCCTTAGCCAAACTATATTTATGTTGAAGGAAAAATCTAAATAATTTTATTTCTATGCCTACTGGTAGTTCTAGACAGTTTATTTTACTAGATTTACATAGTTATTGCTTCCTTCTCAAAATAAAGCAGAAACACAACCAAAACCAGTCTGAAACTATCACAAGGTGAAGAGGTTGACAGAAGAGAACATTCACTGCCTCACTACACTAAGACTAAGAAAATCTAACACAGAAAAAAGATTCTTCCAAGATTTTAAGTGTTATTACACCAAAGCAGTATGAAGATCTACAAACTGCAGAGGAAATATTAATGTGGTGAAAATTAAAGTAGAAGGCTAATTAGTTACTAAGAGAAACAAACAACACTTTACTGACTCCTACAGGTAGCAGAAAGTATTCTGAATTACAATTGACGGGACAGAAATAGCAATGTCTGTTCTTGTATAGAAAATTAACCAAGAATAGCTGGTCTATTACTATGCAAATATATGTCATTAGGCAGCTAACAATTGCATTTCTGCAGATGCCAATGGACTTGAACGATAATTATTATTCAGTTTTATAAGCAGCTTTTGATAATCTGTTTTTAGCAAAACAGGAACATACAAGAATTTCTTTCAAGCATTTCCCTTTGTCCTGTTTCAATACTAACTATTCTGACAATAAGTGTTTCTACATGATCATAAATTATATTTTTGACAAATATTGTAAGAATATACTGCTTCTTTTCTTATATTTCCAATTAGTAATACATTTACTATGGAGACTGCAATATGCAGTTTCCACTCAGCGTTACTGAAGGGAGGAATTATACAGGTGGACAGCAGTTACATTGCTACATTTTGAATTCAGAGAATTTCTCATGAGAATCAGAATGTTGTTGTTGATTAATGTTACATTAAACACAGTTACACATTTTGTTCAGGACTATGGAGCAAGAATTTTGAAAAGTGTTACACCACTGACAATCTGCTACATTTCTTCCCAAGCTTCATTTATCCGTGCAGTTGAAAATTGCTAGGGAAAAACAAAATGAAAGCTGAAAGGGATCCCCTGATCCAAATTTTTAAGAGTCCCCTGGACCACTGAAAGTCACAGAATCACAGAATGATTGAGGTTGGAAGGGACCTCTATGATCACCTATTCCAACACTCCTGCTCAAGCAGGGACACCTAGAGCACGTGGCACATGGTCCTCATTCTGTTCTTTCCCAGTCTTCACATCATGCTTTACCTACCTAAACGCCCAGACACCCACTTGCACATTACCGCTAACTTCATAAACCGTTTTTTTTTTAGGTTGTAAGATTGAAGATAAAAATCTATCCAAATAATAATGCATTTTAAGAAATTCAATAACTTTTAAGAATTATTTGTCAAAAAGATACCATGCACACTATTTAAACCAGGAAGAAACCTAAAACAAGTATAATTCTCAAAGTACTGCATTCGGGGAGACGTCTGAACAAGTACTGCTATACTAAATCTTATCTGAAGACACAGCCATAAAAACATGATCAACAGTTGCTTGCAGTAACTAAGCTTATTAAACTTTTATCTTCATACTGCCTCTGCAACCAAATATCAGCTGGAAAACTGATAATAAAGAAGTTTAATCCATCATTTTTACAGATGAAATTAGTACCTGTCACATTCACTTCTGACATTTTAATATAGCAGATTTAAGTAACTAGTCAGCTTTCTTCTTTTGGTTTAAGATAGCATTTAAAGAAAAGCAAGATGACACTTACTAATATTGAAAGTTCAAGCCAATTATTGTAAATAGAGAACAGTTACAAATAAAGTGAATCCTTTCGATCCAATATACTGCACAGAAACAGATTTGACTATATGAATTGGAGTGCAACCTGCATTTGATGTGACAGATAAGCCCAGTTTGAAAAAGTATTAAAAAACATTTCAAGATACTAGTTGGAACTCATCCCAAGATTTTAAAAGATTTATGGAAATTAATATATAACCTTGCAGTATTACTACTAATGAACCAGATGCAGAAAAGTGCTGTAAAACCACCTTTTAACTAAGTATGTGAATTATAATTAATACCACAAACCTGATATCTACAAAATTAGCAATCTAATTAGAATACTAATCACCCATTATAGAGATTAATAAAAGAACTAACATGTAGACGTGACTGTAATCTGCACATTAAAAAAATGCAGATTTTAAAAGATTGTAAGAAAAGCTGTTGTGGATATGTGGGATGCAGCTAGAACAAAACTTTATTTCAGCAAAACAGCAACGGAGACAGACGTCAGCTAAACCTAACAAACTAGTTCAAAACTGAAGAGCAGAAGTGCAGAAAGTGATAAGGTAGCAGTTCTCTTGAAAAGTCCCTTTTCAAGACTGAGGACTACTAAGAGCTGCCAGTGCTAGAGCTAATTGGAGCTATTGCATAAACACATTTAATACCGAATACATGGCTCAAGAGAAAAGTCACATATTCCAACCCCAGGAATGGACATGGTGTGATGCGTACAGTCCCAAGAAAGCTGTAGAGTTTTGCAATCAAAATAGTGACTTGCTCAACAGACTTTCCTCTTGCTGTTCCACCTAGTTTAATTGTATGTTTTGATCTTATAAAGGATTATTACAAAATAAAGGAGCTTTTAAGGGTCTTTATTTCCCAAATATGCTAAATGCAACTCTGAGCTCTGATCTACCACGCAACAACAACGATTATTACTGAAAGCAAAGTTATTTTAATTTTTTACTGAAAGTACATGTGGAAGATTTCAGAACATGTAATTTTGGAAAGAGAAAACACACACACACAAAAAGAAAAAAAACAGAAAAAAGATAGGGACAATAAGAATTGCTATATCAAAAGAATAGCAATGAAAATTTGAGATGCTGTTCTAAAAATGTTTTATAAAGGAAAATACAGGTCTAACTAAAGAAATACTACTGCTACCCTCCCATTGTTGTTCTTTGTATAAAACCTTCTCTGGTTTATGGGACCCATGGGTCACTGGGGTCTAAATAATTAATTAATTAAATTAGGCAACTGAATCTTGGCAAAGTGCATCACCACCCAATTTTATCAGGTAAATGAATTTAATACAGAGTTAAAGAGTACATCTCTCTCTCTTTTTGTGGAAAAAGCCCTTAAAATACTGTAGTTTTCCAAACCATAACAAGGGTGTGTTCTACCCTCAGAGACTGTGAAGATAAGGATAATAAAACATGCTAGTTAAAATGCAATGTCTCACTTTATTACAAAAAAAGATGTTGACTTATGGCTATATTCAGTCCCTGTCTTTGCTAACCTTGTGAGATTACCAGTGTCTGCAGAGTGCCTCAGAAAGGAGTTGCACACTCCTCAAAATGCATCAGCTTCAGATGCCCTTCTCACAAGCCTGTCAAATGCCAAGAGGCATTTTCAGTTCCTTGGCTGAATCAATGCTGTTAATGCATGTGTCTCATTACTGGTGACTGCCTGAGAACAGAGAGCTACAATTGCTTTGAGGAAATGTAAAATTTTGGTGACTGAGCCTTCCCGCGGTCTTTGAGGGAAGAGTATTCCAGAAGGTAAACGCTGGCAAAAGTTATCCCATCTGCGACTGAGTATGGGGTCATGCTCTCTGATCAACACTGTATCTTTACTTTTCATGTGTGTGCATGTGTTTTATTAAGAGGATGAAAAAGAACTGCAAAAGAGCAAATTGGTTCAAAAAGATCTAACACGCTTGCCAATATAAAACCATAGTAAATTCAAAGTACGACATGAAAACAAATATCCCCCAATATTCAGCACAGAAGGATACTCCCAGGAAAGTAGACCTAACAGCACTAAGGGTTTTCATTTAAAGCAGTCTTAAGAGGTGTGATTCTGACAGAGAAAGCTTGTAATGAAAATCTCATTATTTGCAATCCCACAGAAAGAGCAGATTGACTTAAAAAGGACCTGAAAACCTTCGGGCAGTTTTTCATCTCACTTCTTCAGTCACCATCAAAAGTTTCTATAACAACCCCCCTAGAAAACTCGGTAGGACGAGCCATCTATCATTATATCTTTCCTCAAGTTAAACAAGAGGAGAGGTGTGCTCTAAGACAGCTTCAATTGCATTTGGCAATTCAAAGTGAAGCCTACAAATGAGGTATCTCATTAGCTTGAGCAGATGGATCAAAATTAAAGATTGAAGCACCAACTCTTAATTTCCCAGTAGCCAGGAAGAGCTTGAAGTCTTGCAGAGTATGACTGTTGAAAAATCATCATAAAAAGCTTCTCTCCATCTGTCAAAACACATGTTTGTGTACAATACAACTACCTCCCACTGGTCTTAATGTTAAAAACAACAACAACAACACACATAACATCCATTAAAACTCATGAACATGCAACTTCAATCATCAAACTGTGACCTATAATATGACAGGGACATATTAGCATAACTTCTACAAGAATAAATTATGCCTTTTTAGCAAGGTAATATTTTTCAAAAATAAGTTAACAATAGAGTAAATAAACAGTCAGTTTTTAGACATAATTTATTAAGATATTATAAAGTCTCTGGTAAAGAATCTTAAAAGAGACAACATTATGGAATTTTGATGGCCAAAAGAAGGCATGTATTACATTAATTCATATAAATTTGAAAAAAAAGAATGTGTTTTCCTTTTGATTCTCCTTCTGCATAAGGATTCAGGGATTTATTTCTTGTGCCTAAGAGTGCAGGTAGTTCCTGGTTCTCTGAAGCACCGCTAATGGGAGCTCTGCCTGAACAGTACTGCCTCAACAGTTACAAAATTCCACCCATTTCCTATGGAAAACTTTTTTGGAAGATCACCACCTAGGGATATGCACCTTTCTAAGGAGCATATCCAAACACAATAGAGCTTTGTTAAAAAAACAAACAAACAAAATTTACACTCTATACACAAGTGTAAATGATAACTCAAAAAGCTAAGGGCAACATAACATGATTCGAAACTATGGATTTATAAAAACTATGAAAATCAAAAGAAGTCTATGACTCCTTAGTACTACTCTGAAATTTTTGACAAAACTACAGAAAATATTGCTAGAATAATATTCTTCCCCCACAGGTATTTCAATTTATATATATCTAAAAATAATCTTTTAAAAACTTTTTTACATATCTGCATTTAGTCTAGTGATTAGACAAATCATTTATCAGAATAGACAAATTAAAAAGAAAAATCCCTTATTTTTACTACAGACTACACTACTGTAATGAGCTGATATACTTAATTCTGCATTGTCAAAGACTGCATTCAGGTGTTGGTATATGACCTATTTCAGCATAGGAATATTTGTTTCATAAGTCCCAAGACAAACATGTTTTAATAATCAGGAACAAAATTCAACGTAACTGCTTTCTATTTAAGTATCATAGAATCATAGAACGGTTAAGGTTGGAAGGGACCCCTAGACATCATCTAGTCCAACTCCCCTGCTCCAGCAGGGACACCTAGAGCACGTGGCACAGGGTGGCATCCAAGCGGGTTTGGAAGATCTCCAGAGAAGGAGACTCCACAACCTCTGTGGGCAGCCTGTTCCAGCGCTCTGTCACCCTCACTGTTAAGAAAGTTTTCCTTAAGTTCCTGTGGAACTTTTGATGCTTCAGTTTTTGGCTGTTTCCTCTAGTTCTGTCGGTGGCCACCACTGAAAAGAGGCCAGCACCATCCTCCTCACTGCCTCCCTTGAGGTACTTATAGACACTGATTAGATCCCCTCTCAGCCTTCTCTTCTCCAGGCTGAACAGGCCCAGCTCCCTCAGCCTCTCCTCATAGGGCAGATGTTCCAGGCCCCTGATCATCCTTGTGGCCCTGCGCTGGACTCTCTCCAGCAGCTCCACATCCCTCTTGTACTGTGGAGCCCAGAACTGGACACAATACTCCAGACGTGGCCTCACCAGGGCTGAGTAGAGGGGCAGGATCACCTCCCTCGACCTGCTGGAGACGCTCTTCTTAATGCACCCCAGGATCCCATTGGCCTTCTTGGCCACGAGGGCACACTGCTGCCTCATGGTCAACTTGTTGTCCACCATGACACCCAGGTCCCTCTCTGCAGAGCTGCTCTCCAGAAGGTCGGTCCCCAGCCTGTACTGATGTCTGGGGTTAAAAAAAGGAATTTGAGAAAGTTCTGCAACATCGCTCAAATGTTATGCCTCCCTGACATATATGCCTATGTGTATGTTAACATCTGCTTTAAAACATTGTTAAACTCATTACTGCAACTTTTGAAATGACATATTTACATTTTCACTGAATTCAGCTTGTATAGATATTCAAGCTGGTGACATCAAAGAACAATATTTACACTGAAATCTCAGGCCAGCAAGCAATCAGGCCAGCAATCTTTATCACTTCAAACAGCACATTTATCAAACTGCTGAAAAACAACATCATGTGTCCAGAACAAAATATTTTCAAGCAAAAAAATAAATTGAATAAAACCAGCCAAATCATTTTGGAACTGAATCAACATTTATATAGCCAGGAGAACTACAGTTCTGCTTTGACTGAAAATATACCATATTTAGTTGCTCCTTTGAAATATAATGTTCAGAAACTGAGATCAGCAATTATGTCAGCAACTGAAATCATGACATTAGAGACTTTTCACTTGACTCCTTTCATCTATAGCAAATATCTTACCACAGGCATTCAGCTATTTGCACAGGAACTAAAGCTATTCTCAAGCAAAGCTATGAAAACTATAAAACGCCCCCTGCTGCACTTAAACAATTTATTGTAGTATACTTGATTTTTAAAAATGCACAAGTTTGTAGTGATTCTTTTCCATAGCACAAAAAAAGAGGGCAGAAAGGCGTAATAAATGCATTGGAACAAAACACGATTTCCTCCCTGGAATACAAGCTGGGCTACTTAGATTTTATTGATTTAAAGAAACTGCTACTTGTAGAAGTACTGTGTATTTGCATTTATAGCTAGTGAAAAACATGAAATCAGAATGAGTGGCAAGAAATAAGCAACTAAATATACCTCAGTGCTAGAAATTTGCCAATACTTGTGCATAATTGACAATGAGGAAAGAACACATTAAATCTCCTGCGGTACTGCCAAGAAATACTCATCATAGTGCCAAGAAATACTCATCAATCATGAAAATATCAGTCTTTCTCCATGGAATATTCACAATTGAAAGTTCTCTGTAATACAGGAATGTAGCACTGACTGTTGCTATCAGCAAGAGAAGATAAATGCAAGAGTGGTGTCAAACTAGTGAGAGCAGGAAAATGAGGAAGCTGCTGCTGAAGTACTTCCTTTTTCCCTCAAGAACAATCCCTGCAAGTCATAAACAGTTCATCTGTTAAAAACACCATAATGGGACTTTGCTCATAAACCAAGGAAAAGTGCAGGGTGGGGAGGGAAAGATGGCTTCTCTTTAACATCCTGATTATTTGGTGAAAAGACTCTCCAAGGATTATGTTGCACTAGCAAGGACATGGGCCCGAGCTTCTGAACTCCTGCTTCTCATAGCAATGGTATGTGCCAAATTCTAACAAAAAAAAAAGCAACTTCCAGAAGGTGATCTAGAAACACAGTAGTAACTGAATGATAAACAATACAGGTAAATTAGTTAAGCCCAACATTTTAGTGGCAGGAACAAACTTTAAAATTTACTGCAAAATCCTCTATCGTAAAGAAAAATGGAGATTACTTCCTTAAAACCTACAAAAACAAAACAACGCAAATCCAGATATTTGAAATGACAGATACTAAGCCTCTTGTCTACCACATCCTGAATACTCTGTGTCACTCTTATCTTTCACCTTTAACAGGAGACACCAGAATTGGAAAGGTATAGGAAATTGTAACGCAAGGCAATAACTAAGCATTGTAGCTTTTTAATTATGAAGTGTGCTTAAGTCTGAGATCTCTAAAATGACCTACTTTGAGTGGTCCTTTGAAATAAGTGTGACAAATACATAGTAATTATTTTAAGGGATATCAACCATAGCAGGAATTATCACCTTAGATACAAACTAACAATATTTAACACACTTTAAATTTAATGTATGCTGTTTTAACACAGTATTTTCAAGTTTAAAGGTGACCTCTAAAGCAATGAATCTCAAAATACAAATGGAGATGGAACTGTTTCTTTAAAACATCTTTATAATTTTTATAAACTTTATATTTTTATATATATACTCTTATATAAACTTTATATAAACTTATACCTTTATATAAACTTAATATTTTTATATACATTCCGAATGCAAGCTAAAACAAAAAATAAATACCTGGTGTCCAGCCATTATTTGCTTCAGCACATTTTCATAGCATACTTCATCCATATGATTCAGCTGCTGCACCTGAAAAGACATTACACCATACATATCATACATATTAAATCAATTAATAGTAATCCATGAAAATTTGACTTTTAAGTGACTTTTAATAAATGCAGTGACTTGGATTCTATATACAAAGCCTATACCTAAGAAAAACAACAAACTCATTCCTGTGTTCAAGTACTATCCAATTTCAGTTTTTATTAATATATAGTCACTATTCCTAGAGTGGAAAAATTATGCAATTAACTTTCCGATTTACTGATTCTCATTCCTAACAATATTGTGCTGTTACTGCAACTAACAATAATTTTAAAAGTGTTGATAAAGGTTATTAAATGATATGGTTACTTTTTTAAATGATCTGAGAAGACAGACCAGCTCTATTCTTTATTTATTCTGTATTAAGAAATGGGTCTTTGCCTGGATATTGATGGACTATGCATTAAACACATGATCTTATTTTAACTTCAAATATTTTTTCTTAGTACTATAAAAACAGCTTTTACATTTCAGAAATAGCTTTCAGTCAATACTGGATTCCCAGATTTTTTTTTTGTCACAGAAAACATAAATTTTTAGGCAGTTGAGTCATGCATAGAGAAAAGTACAGTTTCCAAACATATTTAAATAAAATGCTTCAGCAAATCTAAGAGTTCAGTATAAAGAAGAAGAAGAAGAAGAAGAAGAAGAAAAAAATCTTTTCTGCAAGCAACTCTAATAAGGTAGAATTATTATATTCTTTTTTTTCAATTTCCTCAATGCATCGGTGACTTCCACATATCTGTATAGCTATTTTAAGCTAATATAAATATCATGTACCTCTCTGAATATATCTCAAAATATTAAGCTTGTGATAGATCCAATTAAAAATCGGCATTAGGCCAAGTATTTTTAACAGAACCACAGCGAGAAATCTTAGAGCCCAAGGCAAAAACTCCCTCCACCTCTACTTTACAAGACTAATTGTGACCCTTCCAGCTGCCAACACTACAGTGGAAAAGCAGACTTTCGTCTGGATGCCAGCAGCTGCTGAGAGAAAAAATTGGGAACTCTTGAACTGGAGTGAAAGAGGTGCCCTATTATGCTACCACCGTGTGACAGGCAATATTTTTAGCAGCATGCAGAACTAAAAAGGATAGATATGCCTAGGTTCAGCAGCAACTGCTCCCATGGGGAGCAGAAGACTTTTGGAAACATCATAGAATCATAGAATCGTTAAGGTTGGAAAGGACCTCTAGATATCATACACGATTTCTGCCTGGTAAAACGTGTGACGAAAAGCTGAGCCCCTGAGCTCAACCCGTCTAGCCGGGCCCCTCTAGGCCATAACAGCTAGAGGGGCTACAGGTGGGTGGCTGCTGTTCTTGTGTTTGCAGAAGGTCCACCTGCAGTTGGCCTAGGCAAATCAGCAGGTTGTTCCCCAATTTGGGGGAGGTTTGGGGGTGAAACAAGCCAGAAAATTGTGACCAAGCATTTACCTGAGTTACCCAACAGCCTTTGATATTCGTCAGACTGGATACTGATATATCAACAATGCATCAATTTTATTTATGTTCTGCAAAAACGGCTTGTGATTCTATGGCTTCTTGTAAAGTTTTCCTCCTTTTGGAGGTGACTACTACGGGCAGTCATTTGGCAGGCTCAGTATCAGTGTAACACTGAACAGAAGAGAAGCTTAGACTTTTCCATTGCTATGAAGTATATGAAGTTGACTCTAAAATGTCTTTAGAGATTGTGGAATTAGTTTATTCTGTTTCTAGAAATGAAAACTCTTGGCCTGCAGTATTACCAAATGCATTTTACTTGTCTGCCAGGCAGATTAGCATCTGCTAATATCCCTCCCCTCCTCTTTTTAAAAACACTTTTTTTTTCTATTTTTTCTTTTTTTTTTTTTTTAAAGAACTTACTATCTTTTATCATTTAAAAGATTACAGGATAATTTTCATATTTTGCTTTTGAAATTACACATTCATTATAAAGATACTAAGTAATTATAAAGTTTTTTATTATTATATGAAAAAATAAATATTCAAATCAAGTATTAAGAAATGATTAAAGAAAAGCACTAGCAAGTAACAGTGCAGGTACTTGAAACGATTAATGAAGGTTAAAATATGCAAAGCATACTAAGTACCATATGGTAAACTATTCTTATGTGTATAGACTTGAAATGGCTCCCTAGAGTGGTAAAATGCATTTTTGTCTACATGGAGATAGAGTGAACTATTTAAAGAACCTAGTAAGAAAGATAATGTTCACTTTTACAAAGATGAAAAAAATCCTACTATTAAGCTATGATTTTAACTTTTGATTGAAAATGTTTTGTTTTCTATTAAAACAGAATTATAGCAGAATTAGATTTCATAAAAGTTGAGCTATAAAATATTACATATCCCTAAGTTACTTAGCCTTAATTACTGGCTTGTGAAATCTTTGCAAACAAATTAATGGAAAGGTGTTTATATTAATTCCTTGTATTTAATAGAAGAATTTAAGTGTGAAGTGGCACTGTACTTAATTAACTTGTTATTTTTTTTATAAGAATATTATATCTGCATATCCCTGATGCTTCCTAAAATGAATAAGAGACAAAAATAAAGGAACTTATTTAGCTACTACTTTCATGTATTTTCTATGAAATGTGCACGTTTCAGTTAATGTTGATCATACTAATGTTTTGACAAATAAATTATATCCCACTAGTGTTAAATTAACATATGTCATACTATTAGCATATATATCCAGATTACATAAATTAATGATTTTTCTGTAACTTTCTGTGATTTTTCTCATGTGACCAAACAGTCAAACAAGGAGTTTCTTGCAAAGTGGAAAACTGAAATGAGAAAGGCTGAACAACCACCTTCTGTTGTGACTTTATGGCTGAAGGTGATAATTTCTCCTTAATCAAGAAAAACTTTTGTAGTTGAGCAGAGAGAATGCAAAGCATATAGTGGTGTCTAACTACAACAAAGATTGTAGGCTCCATCTTACAATGATACAATAGGAAACATCTTCCAAAATCACATATCTTTTGACAGAATAATATATGTTTCATAAAGCAGCTGTGGCATAATAAGCTAGTAGTCCCTACACATTACAATTCACACAGGCAAAGCATGATCAAAACAAACACCAACTCCTCCTTTAGCATTCCTGGATCTTTACCTTATTGGTTGTCTTAATTCCTATAAATGTTTGCCCCAGTGGTACAGGTCGAAAACGGCCATCGAAGTAGAACAGTCCAATGAAGGGGTTCACATGTAGAAATGTAGCAACATCAAGATAGTTAGGTAATGTAGCTGAAAGCCCTAATATCCTGATCATACTTTGTGTAGACTCAACCTATTTAAAAACGAAAGAAAGAAAGCTGTAAGTGATCCAAGTGTTATAAATCAAGAAATCAAGCATTATAAGAGCTAACTTCCCTTATAAAATAATAACATGTAACAGGAAACAAGCAATTAATATTTTCTGCAAAAGGTGAACAACAGATAACAGCTTTTGATTATCCTGCATTGAAGAAATGAGTGTACTGCATTTCCATTAAAACTTGCGTATTCACCTTCATGTTTTACTGCACATTTGCACTCCAGAAATTCATGAGCTGCAAGAGAGAAGCAATAGCAGGAAAACTAGCTTTGTTAAGAAAAGCATAGCCCAATTTATAGGCAAATTAGAAAATATAATTTAGTATCATTTGTTCCTCCGTTGAATTCACATCGCAGGTCTGAAAAGAAAGAGCAGGCCATCTGTGTCATTCTTCAGTTTTGGCTTTTCTTAGGCCTTTTCACAGCTCTTGCCTATTCTAGTGTTTCACTGTCTCTACGTCTCCAGTAGATATTAGCACCTATGCAAAATTGAGAATAATGCAGGAAATACCAAGAAGCTGCTCTGTAGAACATCTACTTTCGAGTGCTTTTTTTTTTTCACATGCGCAAAAGGTTTGCATTACATGACTTCCCATGGGAAAAGAGGCAGAAATGGTGCTCATATAATGCAACGTGGTGTTCCAGTTTGCATATTCCATTCCATATCTTTCAAAAACCACCAGACCAACAGCATCAGATTAGAACCAGCACACAAGAGTTTTCTATATTCTTTTAGAATAGCTACTGAAAGTACCAACATAGTCTGTCTCACAATTTTCCTATTAGTGTTATTTAGGAACAAACTTCACAGTAACCTTCATCAAAAACCATTTTGTCCTGGATAAATGAAGCCATATACTTGGTATGCAATTTGTCTCAAATCTGTGAATACATCACGAGGGTTATTATCTTCCTGGGCAGAGACCAGAGAGAAGATTAAGAAAGCAGAAAAGTTCTTCTCGACTGGCATAATCTCAGGTCTCCCGACATGTTAAATTATGTCAGGAAAAGTAAGAGCTGTTTGGAAGTTACAGGGCTTGCTTTGGAAACCTGAACTGTCCAAGTTTTTGCCCACTGAATTCTTTGATAGCTTTACTGTGTTTTATTGATTTTATATTACATTGAAAGTAAAATTGCCATAACTAGATTAATTGACATACCTAATTGGTATATCCAATTCAGAAGCGTTCGTGAGGCATGTGGAGAATTGACAGCATGTTTACTACACACGTTTGCCAAATGCTGTTATCAAACCATGAAATTCTCTGTACACAGCAAAAGCCAACACCAGATAAAGTATTCAATACTGATTTCCACACTCAAGTATCATCCGCATTTACATTGAGAGTGATAAAGGATCAGGTATGGGAAATGCCCCTCTGGATTGTAAACTGATCACAGCAGGATCATTGTCTTTCTAACGAGTTTCAAGACTTGCACATCATGTTATTATATTACAGCCACCACTTCAGAGAACACAGAGTACGCACAAAAATACTGTTTTATCTGACTTCTAAAGTTTTTCCTGAACTTTGTGATCTTGGCAGTCCTCCCATTTCCATATATTAAAATATCACATTCATGGAATGAATTACAATCAAGCAGGAAAGCCTATCCCCGACTGCTCTGCTCAAGCCCGGAATTAAGGGAAATGGACAAGTTTACACAATTTAATCTTTTAAGAACAGTCCACTGCTTCGAAATTAATCTGATATTCAGATGACCAAGGATCACTTCAGTGCACTGTCCACAGTAAACCTGCATGCCCTTCAGACATTCACTAAGGGCCCACAGAAAGTTCAACACAAGCTATTCTAAGGGCCCACAGAAAGTTCAACACAAGAGATTCTTTGCTTTTCCACCCAATGTGCAAGATGAATTAACTTCACTTCCCAATTCTCTGCTCTTCACAGGCAAGGACGAGGAGTTTTTATAGGACTTGTCAAACAAAAGAATTAAAGGTGCTTCAAACTGACTGAGAAGGCAGTTTGCACAGATACCAGCATTTACTTTTTACTGTTTTTCTTTTTTAGCATCTAACAAAACTATTAAGAAGCTGGCGATCAGTGCGTATCAGCGATAACTTCCTTAGGAAGAAAAATGGAAAAAAAGCAAGCAAAAGAGAAATGTTGAAACTGCAAAATAAAATATGCATACTAAAAATGCAATTGCTAATACTGTTCCGAAGATTCCATATAGGACGTTATCTACAACTCAAACACTCTGCACTGAATGCATTTGTTCCTAAGCAACCATCTAGTTAAGTAATTTTATAAATGAGTTTTACTCTGCTACCAATGAACCCTGAAAATACCGGGTTCCCAATCCTCTATTTAGAATATATTCAAAAATCTAGACGCCCTGAAGAAAAGTAACCATGCAGAAAGCACTAATAGAAGCCATATTATTTTACCTCAGTCAAAATACTGAGTGTGCAACACTTTGCTTTAAGAAACAACATTTTGAATATAACTCTTAAAGGCATTGCTGCACCATGCACAGCACCCTGTCAGTTTTCACTGAATGACAAAATGCCGCCATTCTTGCTATGCTTACTGTGCTATTCCCAATCTGAGAAACAAAAAGAAGCATGAACTCGCCTATAAATGAGTTTAATTGTGTTCCTGTATTCTCAAAGAGCATCAAACATAACCACCAGGTTGTGGTTCTCAAAGAGCATCAAACAAAACAACCTTTTAAACTCCAGGAATATACCAGAAATAATTATTAAAAAGAAAAAAAAAAAAGAGAATTTTTTTAAATGCCAATCATAAAAATATGACATGCAGGATTGACTGACATCACTTCCAAGCAATGTAATAAAAAAATCTTCTGTAAGATTCACTCTAATATCTGCTAGTAACAATTTCAAAACAAGTGCAGGTTTGCTTTAAAAAAATTAGGGCTCCATTTTTCCTGACACTACAAGGTTACTAGATAAAGATAACGAGGGCAGATAGAGCAAGCTTATTCACTTAGTGCTGCCATTTAAAAATCATGTTATTTTATTATAAGCATTGCAGGATAACAATGAAATGTATATCAGATTTATCACAAACTGATGAACTGACAGCTTTCAAAAAGAATGGCCCATTGAGAATTAACAATTAAATAGGGATTTTTCAAACTTCATTCTGGGTGTGAATATTCAATAATGTTATCCATGATAAGAAGCAAGTAAGAACTGACCAGTGACAAGAAGAGCAGGTGATTGGCAGAATTAATAGAACTGATGTGCGTGTCAGCCATATAGATAAGTTTAGCTTGCTGGCCCCATTCAAATTAAATTTCTTTTAATTTAGCTCATTCTAAAACAGGCCACAGCTGCAAAATGAGACACTATTTTCAGGGAAGATTCTTGTAGAAGTGAATCCTAGAGCAACAATTAAAAAGGTTTGTTTAAGGACTTAATAAACAAATATCTGAATGTAAGCTCTCAAGAGGATATGTTAACAAATAAAGTACATGTAATTCGTTGAGGTAGACAAAAGAGAGAACATAGGAGCAGGGAAAACAAATTTTACTTGTGTATATGCCACAACTAAAACCAACACAAAAGTTCTATGTCCAATATTACTGCTATGTTTTAAAAGAACAATTGGCAAACATGAGATATTTCAGAGGAAAAAAGCAATACAGTATAATTGGATATTAAAAATAAATTATAGTACAAGGTTTCAGTAAACCTGTTTGCCTTATCCTATAATAGGGAAGGCTGAGAAATGACTTCGTCAGAGCATATAAGGAACTTGAAAAGGTCAAAGTGAAATGCCCATGTCAGTATTTACCTGTGCCCTGAAGAAAGCACTACAGTCCCAAAAGGCACATGGCCGAGCTACAGCTGACTACTGCTAGGGATGAGATCAGGAACTAGGTGAAATTTCTCCATGACCGAATCAGCTGTTCTTAAGTCAATAGTTATCACCCTCTTCTTTGAGCTCATTTTTTCATCATCAAGAATGAGATAATACGCCCAAATATGTAAGGATCAGGCCAGTAGATCTTGGGTGAGAAATCTCTGATTTTTTTTCTTTTGATTTACATTAAGGAGGGAAAAGTGGGAAATAAAGGGACAGAAGAAAAAAGGTGAAGATATAAGGAACTAGAGATAGTGAAACGTGTTCAGAGCCGGTTTTCTACGTTACAGCCAAGAGGAACAGCGGTGAAAACTGCGTGTGGTTTGCAGCAACTCAGCTGCTGAGTTCCAGCAACTACCGGTGTTCCCCAGGGGTCGAAACTGGGTCTCATCTCATTCAAATAAGTCATCAGGGATCAGGATCAGGGAGACCTAGACCAGCTGGAGAGATGGGCAGATGGGAGCCTCATGCAGTTCAATAAAGGGATATATAAAGTTACTTAGGGAGAAACATCCCTCTGTCACAGAACAAATTCAAAAATTTACAAAGAAATAAAGGGAGAGCAGGATTTTTTT
Organism: Tinamus guttatus; assembly: GCF_059628265.1. Classification (NCBI taxonomy): domain Eukaryota; kingdom Metazoa; phylum Chordata; class Aves; order Tinamiformes; family Tinamidae; genus Tinamus; species Tinamus guttatus. The sequence goes on along the minus strand of NW_028288570.1, from coordinate 280,270 downwards.
TTGAGCTGTTATACTGTACTTTAAATTAGATACTTTGTAATTTTACAATTTAAGGAGACATTGTAATTGCAGAAAATATTCATCCAAATTAGTTTTCCAAATGTATTATGATGGTGTAAAACACGCCAAAAAAATTCTTCTGACCAGCTTGAAGTCTTATTTCTTTGATATTACTACATTTAAAAAAAAAAAAAAAAAAGAAAGTGAGACTCCCAATTAAATGCTTCATTAGAGTTCAATGGAGTACCATATTTTTACTGGTACAGTATAAACACCTTTAAAAAAATATGAGGTAGGGTAGTAGCTTCCTATCTGATCAGCAGAAACAGGGTGAGAGTGTGACACCTCTCATCCTTGCAACAGGCTTAGGAATCACCAGCACATCCCCACACCCTCTATTAATCTGGCAAGTCAGTCAATCTGATTTAAAGATATGAAAGAATTAAAACAATAACCTAAAAAAAAAGAGACTGTGGAAAAGTGACCAAAAGACAGGAGCTCCAGTGACTCAAATTCTGAAAAGACTTTTGCATGGAATATTCTTATATCTAACTTTTGATCAGTTCAGATAAGGTTACTAAAAAAAAAAAAAAAAAAACACTCACAACAACAAAAAAGAAGTCATTCCTAGAGCTCAGCCTGTAATACTGTAATACACAGACCATTCAGTATAGTTTTTGTGAAAAGCTATCCACAAAAAAATCCATAAAATATATCCATAAAATTAGCAAAGAAGTCATCAACACCTCTGAATAATTATGACAAAAGAATTCAATGTATTCTAAGCAGTTCGCTTTTCCTTTCAAACTAATAAGCTTAGTAGATACTACAGCACTGTGGAAATTTTGATTAAAAAGTTTAAACATTTTGGTTTTACATCTGCGTTTTGCTCTGCACTAAAACTTTAAACATCAAAGATAAATTAGTTTCAAAGAAATTGTTTGATGTTATACCTATACTCTATAAGAGAGCTCAAGGCAATTTTTTCTACTATAATGTTTAGCAAAGTCAATTTAAATCACTTGCAAAAACATTATCTAAAATTTGAGAAGTGCAGACACACACAAATATGCTGCTCTTTCTACTATGACTGTCAGCAATTCCACTATATATACTTCTTCCAGATTTTTAAAAAACTCTTTCTAAAAAATGCCATAGGTTAAAATCAACATGTTAATGCTTACAGTAATGGTCTGTCTCAGTGTTGAACTTAGAGAAAATAAAGTTTCTCTCATAGTTGGAATATATGGAGGTGCAAATTAGGACAGGTCTTCTGATGCAGGATTTTCCCATTTTTTGAGAGTGTATTTGTGCAAACTATAAATCCAAATATTCTTTTCAGATACAGTGGTCCAAGAAGACCATGCTAGGCCCAAATGGCTAGATAAGCAAAAAATTAAAAAAAAAAAAAAAAAAAAAAAAAAAAAGGGAAAGGAAAGGAATGGAACTAAATCTGTATTGGCCATCAAATCAAAGTAACTTTTATACCGACTCCCTCCCAAGCTAGAAGTCCACAGCATTATCAGAGTAGCTATTAATGATTTATTAAAAAAGACCGATGTAGTACTGAAAGGAATTTATCACCGTTCTGTTCTGCCAAGGATACAAGAAATAATTCTTCCAGGCCAGATTGAAAATCCACCTACTCCAATACACTGTCTCTCACACTGGGCAAAAGTGGATTTTTGCTGGAGGATATAAGAAGAGGGAAAGGTGCAGTGATACTTTCCAGACCAGCCCATGGCTGTTTCAGTCCCTATCAGTCTGATTCTGGGACTATAAGTAATCAGTAATGAATTTTTCTTTGAATAGCATCTAATAACTTTCTGAATCCAGGTAAGCCTCCACCACAGATCAGGAAAGAATAGTCAATAGTTCTGATGCTTTTCACTAACACACAAACCAGGTAACTGATTTTACCATTCGTGAATCCCCATTCTATCCTTTTTATTCACATCTCTCTAAATTCCACATTCCACTATTCTGGATGCAAGTCTCACCATTAACTCCAAATATATCTATTGCCTAACTGTGAACTAATGGCAAAACTGAGTTCAGAATACTGAATACAAAAAAATGGCATTCACCTTTTTACTTCTAATTTTGCCATTTGAAAACTTGGTATTTAGAAAGTAGATTTAAAGCGTGGGAGGAAAGCAGACAAGTAGTTATGCTAACGTACAAATTACATACTGCATTTTATTAGCAGTGCTGAATGCTTTACCTAGATTCTAGACACAATTCTTCATTCAAAGAAAATTATTGTCTAGGAAGACTGCCGCTAAACATGTTCAGTGTTTCTACTAAGAAAGTATTTTCTTTTTTGGTTATGTAAAAATATTTTAATACATGATTATTAGTTTTAAAATACCCTAGTCCATGTGTAGAGTAAATAAATGAATATTAAGTTAATAAATATTAAATAACTATCTTTGAAATAAGATTTGCATCCTAGGAATTTGATGTTCGATGTAATAAGGCAGAAAACTTTGAAGACAAAATTATTTTTCACATATAGTACAGAATAGCAATGAAATAAATTGAAAGCTGCCTAAGCTTTTTGATTTAATTGCTTAAGTACATGAAATCTGAAGATTTTTTTTTTACTCTTACCTGACGTAAAGTACGTGCTACTATACTTTCGAGTACTGGTCCTCTGTCTTCATGTAACAGATGAACTTCATCAAGAATCAAGAGTTTTACCAGTTGAGAGAGGGCTACATCACCAACACTTTTTCTTGTCACTACATCCCACTTTTCTGGTGTAGTCACCAGCATCTATCACAGAAGGAAAGAGAAATATTAAGTATCTACAAGGAAAAATACATGTTCATCTTTATGAATCACCATCTTAGGACATAATAAAGTGAAAGGCAAAGTAAAATGTTAAAACGCAGCTTTAACTTTGTCAGTTGGAGCAAACAGGGCTTCCTGTGTCTGTGTTCTGCTTTATGGCCATTAGTAAGCTACAGTATGGAAATGTAAGCAAATAACTGCAAGCTAATGCTAACATGCACCATTTGGAGACATTTCCCACACTAAAATGAGCAAGCATCTTTCCAGAACCAACTCCTTATTTAACTTTGCAAGTCATCTAAGGTATATGTCCCATTGAAAATTACCTGATTACCTGTGATAAAATATTTCTAACTCTCATCAAATCAAAGAAAAGCCTTTCTTACACAGTTAAAATTGAGAAGAGAGCTCCCATAGACTACACAATGCTTCTTGCCAAAGAGTACTTTATATTGTAAAATTTGGTATCTGACTCTAGCATAAGCAAAACAGATTAAACAATTTCTGGAAAATATAATTTCCAATCTTTACCAAGCAACATTTCAAGTTCCTCCCAGGCATAGTCTCTGTGGTAAATCTCTGTTATGGTGCCATTTCCTGCATGCTTTTTCTAATGGCTCCTCTTTTTGCACAATTGCCTTTTTGCCTGAAGTAACAGACTACCAAACAGATAAAACTGATGTATGTAAGAACTTTAATTAACAAATAATTGTAGTACCTTCCATTCACCAGAATATTAACATACTCAGCAGTCATCTCTTGTGACATTAACACAAGAATTAAAGAAAGTACCATTTTTAATTTGAAAATCAGACTAAAAGTAAGCCCTTGTAGAGAAAGCACCTCAGTCCTTTCCCAATCAAATTTCAATGACTATTTGTTTTCAAAAACTAACCAAAATGGACACATTTCATATAGCATTCAAATTTCCTTTTTATGTACCAGCTGTTATATGTAAAAACACCATAGAACTGAACCTCATGCACTGAAATTCTGTAGTAACTTGCCTGCTATTTATGATCACGATTTAAGGGGACCTGTTCAAAAATACATGCAATTATTCTCTATCTTGAAAATCAAAGTTTGATGTTTCTGGGACAGGCACAAAGCTTATCTCAGAGTCACATTATTTTCTCAAAGAAAAGCACTTAGAACTATTAAAATAAAACTCATTGCTATAACTTTCTAGTGAAAAATCACCCACAATATAAAAAAGAAAGAAAATAATAGTTCAGATTCTGTTTAGAAATCTGACAAGCTTTGTTCTTTTGATCTACAGAGCGAAATAAGGGCTTTAATGGGTAAATGATAGACATTCTTTGATTAACTTGATTGAACTGTTAAAAAAAAAAATCACTTGTAGATCATTGAACAATATCAAGATTTGGCCAGATAACTTTAACAGGTTGGAGAAATTGGAATCATACTAGAACAGAACACACAGACTAGTGATCACGAACCTGTACAAAGCTTGTTTTAGTTAAGAATATCAACTTGTGACAGGAAAAGAATACTCCCATTCTCTAAAATACAGATGACATTGACCAAACTCCAGTAAGCAACCTGAACATACTACTGAAGTACCATAAGAAAACTATTAATAGCTGATCTCTGTTGGAGATATCCCCAAAGTGTGTATTAATTGTCCTTGGAGAATTATTTTTCCCTGGAGTGCTTCACAATATTGCCACAGGCCTTACAATTCTCTTACCTTCAGAACCAGCTACCAAGGATAATTCCTGCAGAGGCTTCCTTCATGAAGATACTCAAGAAAACCTTCCCCACTTGCAATATTTATAATTTAACAGAAACCAAAGACTAAGCATTAGCACCAAAAGCGTGGGGGTGGGCATGTGTGTTTATATATTTTGTTAAAATATTACTTGGTACAAGTTGTTGGCAAATACAGATTTTTCAAATGCTTCCACTCCCACAAAGTAGTAACTATAGAAATGCATGACCATAATTTACGAACTGAATTGTAACGCTACTACAGATGCAACTGTTATCACTTTAAAATGAGCCATGTCAATGACAGAAAAATAGCAGCTGTACTCCCATGCAACCTTCATTAGCAAACAGTGATGAAATATATTTAGCAATGCATATTAAGACTTTAAAGGTGTGAAATACTACAAATGCAAGCTACTTAACTAATTTGAGCTAAATACTAAACTAAAGCTAAATTGGCAGTTTTCAGATCACACTTATTTTTTATGCCAGTCACGCTATCAGAATATATATTTAAATTGGCACCATTAATTCTTCTGTTTCTAAGTGATGACTAAATATTCATTATAATGCTCTTTTGTGCTTTGATCTTCCTTTAAAATAGCAGTGTTACTCAAACTAATGACTGAATTAAAAGATATACTTGATATACTGCCTCATTTAGGAAGTACAAAGATCTCTAGGGAATTTCTTGCTAAAAAATATGATTGCTTCTTAAGATTTATTTTGTAAAAGGAAATTGAAGTTGAGAGAAAAATTTCTCAAAAAAAAAAAAAAAAAAGTCAAACAAACCAGCTTCTTTATGGTCTAGAGCAGTTAGACTGCTAAACTCTAAATTGAATTCAAATATATAAAGTGCTAATTAAAATACCAATATAAGAAATTGTTGACTAGCAGCAAACATTAACAAAATTACAGTTTTTTTTCAATTAAAATTATAAACAACAAAACTGTTATGATCTATCTCATAATTAGTTTTAAATGCTGTAGTGGCATTTCTTATTATAATTAACTTTCAGAGATTATATATTCCATCTACAAAGTTATCAACTTGGAATTCAGATACAACAAAAAGGATTCTAGTTTCTGTTAGGGGGCAGGAGGAGAACACTAACCAAATCTCGAAATATTTTATTATTTTCTTTTTTCATACTTGGCCTTCAGTTATCAGCATATGGAAAAACATGTTTCATTTATATTGCTTTTCCTCCACTTTACCTCTCTCAGTATTGAAATAGCTAAAAAACAAAATGCCACATTTACTTAATGAACTGGAACTCATGCAAGACTTTTCAATCTGGTTTTCATATTAGGGTATGGCTGAATAAAAATGGGTTAACTGTTAATGCTTTTACTGTCAACTTATATTTCTCTCTGTCCATATAATTCCGCTTTCCCAACACTTTTGGTTATCATTAGGAATATTCCAGATTGACTTTGTCTACTAGGAAAAACATAGAATGGTAAAATGCGATTATCAAAAATACTCTTTAAGGTAGGACTGTCATTTACTTTCATTTTTATACCAATAAAGACAGCATTTTCTAAAAGTTCTTTTAACCTAGAATTACTTCTTTTAGGTTTTAGTTTATTTAGCATATCCATACATTATTTTATAAAATATTCTCGTAAGAACTCAAAAAAATTTCAAATTCTTTCCCTTTGAAAAATGAAGTCAAAAGGGACAATACTACCCGATAAATTCAACCTAAATTAGCAAACCATTTTAAGTGACTGTAAAAATCCTTTTTCATGTTTTTGGCAGTTTCTCTGCAGTCTCTTAGAAACCAAGCTTCACAGTAAGTTGCATTTTCATGCCATAGTTTCAAAAGACCAGCACTTTGACAAATGAAATGACCTATCATTAATTTCTTGGAGCATAACATCTATTTCTAGCACAGCCTGCAAGTTTAGCTCCCTTGCTAACCTACGATTTGACTTTTACTTATTTAAGTTTTCCCAAGCACATTTTGCACAGGCCTGATCTCTGATTTGCACAAGAGTATTCAAGCACACTCTAAGCATCTATGAAATCTCTCATTAATAGAGTGACTCTCAAATTCATGCTCCAATAGGTCCAATTTGCAGAAGAAAATATTTCCAAACAAACTACATACAATATGTTAGCTAGTTAGAAGTTTTTACAGCATTCTTTACCTTTAAATTCTTTAAGACCATTTTCAAGAACATTTTCCTCTCTTCTTAACAGCCTTGACCTCTAAGCCTATCTACCACTTATCTGCCCTCCTTTTGTCCCTTTCATAGATATGACCTCCTAACAAGATTCAGGTGAAAAAAAAAAAAAAGAGAGAGAGAGAGAGAGAGAGAGAGAGATAACTATGATTTCCAGAAAACTGCAATTAGAAAAGATCTAGGTCATTCTTCCTATCTCCCTGAAACTGTCAAACCAAACCATCTAAATGACTGATAGAGTAGGTTCTCACACTAAACACCAGACTGAAAGCAAGGCAGCAGGGGCTGGGGTCCATTTTTGTTTTAGACAAAATTCCATTCAGATCAAAAAAGAGAGGTAACAGTTCTCTAGTTATGAGCCATTAGGATGATAAATTAAAATTTCCCCTGCTTATCTTAAAAGTAGACTCTCATGTCAGTTCAAACCCTTCCAGGAGATAATGCATTATTAGTAAAGTAGATATCCATGGCAAATTTTAAACATATGCTCATTTTGGATTTTTTTTTCTTTGTCATACCTGAAATTTCAGCCTATAATTTGATACTGATAGTAGGCTTATACATGTTTGCAAGTCACAAACAGCAAATATTCACCAAGCGAAATCATACCTTTGGCACTTTCTCTACAACCAGTTTTCAGTAGTTTGTTTTTGTTTTGCAATACAAATGAAAAGCAGCTATTACTTAAATGCAGCTATTATTTAAATGCAAAATATGTGAATGAAATGATAGGCTTATAAAGGAAAAACATTACTTAAATGTTTTTAGCAGGGATCTTATGGACGTTCCTGATAATAAAAGCATTCAAACAAGGAGCAAGAACACAAGATTGTAAAAAACATTATGCAATATTTAGCCCTTTTCAGAGAGCAGATCTTGCTGCCAGTGTACTGTTCAATAAAATAATCCTTATGAAATGACTATGAGTAAAGGTTATTGTGAAACTAGTAAATCAGTTTTAACCATTAGATTTTCAGTTGAAACAAAGAGTTGCCAACCTAACAGGCACTGAAACTACCCAGGAAAATAACCCCAGAGGGCCGAAGTGGATCGAACTGATGATTTAAAAACTCTGGATCGAAAAGCAACAAAGTAAAATGGCAACAGATATACTAAACTCTGAAAGATCAAATTAATGACTGCACAAACCAAAAATCTTTTGGGAAAATGTTCACCCCGAGCTCTCATTCTTCTGCAACTGTGAAGTTCCCAAATAAGTTATGAGCAGTAATTTTTTATATAAAGTGTTTCTCAGATCTGTTTTAAAATGTTCAAAAGTAGGTTTCCCTGAAGAAACAGCTACAGATTCCCAATTTGTCTATTTATATAAAACTACACTTTTTTTTTTTTTCCAAGGACACTGGCTTAAGGAGCTGCATAAGCAGCTACTGTAAACTGAATCTTAAAAACCATAATACCACAGCTCTATTTTGACTAGCATTTCTTTTTAAATAGAGTATTTTGCTTCAACAATAGTGCCATTGTTCACTAATTCCTTCGAGCGTCAAAAGCAGACTGATAACCGCTAAATCCTGAATGTCTTCACCCCCCCCTTTTTTTTCTTCACTCTGAGTAGGCATATGTAAATGTTAAGCAAGAACTGTCACAGACAAAAAGATAGCGTGCGATTCAATTGAATATAAAATGCTTCATAAAAGATGGGGCAAAAATTGTTTCGTGAGAGTGTCTCAGAGAAAGAGCAAGTAGCTATCATCAAGATTAATGGTAAATAAGCAGTAAATATTCTATTTACATCGTCTTTCTGTATTCTGTATAATAAAATACTAGTTAAAAAAATAAAAAATACATTTCTACTGTAACTTCATACTTTATTTGTTTTATTCTCCTGTCTTAATATCTATTGCTTTTTCATTTTGCATCAGCAATTTTCTTCACCTTCACCACCTTTCTATTAATTAAACCTTTTACTATTTCTACATCCCCAGGAAAGGAAAAGAGAACATTCATTCAAAAAAAAATTTAGTGATATCTGAATCTGTGATTATGTAAGTACCCTCCTGCCCTACCTGCTCCTTAAAGGCTAATCTGTGCAATGACTGAGTGCATATCACTTTGCTGATATGACTAGCAATTATTTCATCATTTTTAGATTAAACAGATTTGTTTTAGTGAAATTATAAGAGATGAAGCAAAGCATCACCCCAAATATGGAATTCAGTAAAGTCAGAGAGAGCAGTATTTGCATGTACATGTAGCAAACACACCTTTTAAGAATTTAAAAGCTTCAGAAACCTGGAACCGTCTTCCTTTTCAGAGAGAGATAGCGACTGTAGTAAATTTGTCTATCCCATGACTCATCATGGAGCAGCAAAGCCCTTTAGATTAGCCACTGGTGCCTTCTTCTCAACTCTCAAAGATGCTCTCACTCAGAGATCTACTTCTGTAGGATCTCAACTAATACAACCTCCTCATTTCTACCCTTTTCACCTCAGCACCAGTGTTCTCTTCTCCCCACTCCTCTACACACATCTATAATTTCTCCTTATCACACTTGAAAACTGTGTTTAAAAACAGATAGCTGATCTTCGAGCAAGCTTCACCGAGGGACAACCAGGACTTCGCATCTCCTGACAGCTTTTGGCACAGAGGCATGGGCATGCTGGCCCTTCACTCTATGCATGATATAACTATTTAATGCGGGCCTTTGCTCCTGGCCTTGGCAGAGCATCCACTGCAAACCCGTCACTCAGGCAGAGGAGGAGAAGCAGGGAGCTGCGCACAGTTACACACATCCATCCAGACCTGTCTCTCGCTGGAATGCACCGCATCCTACAAGTCTATCGGGACAGCAGCTATGTTGAGTCTTTGTCCAATTTGGAAGCATTTCCCTTCTGATCCTGGGATGATTTGCAGCTTCTCACATATTTGGATATCAGATACTTGATATGACACCCCACGAGGGACACTTTACCTCCTTGGTACTCTCCAAGGCAAGTTGCTCTTTGTTGAAACTAATGGCAATAGCCTGCAAGTCACTGTCGCAGTGCTGTTTTTATCCCACTTTTTATGTATGATTTATTCAAGCATTTCACAGAACCTTATGGGAACATCAGCTTAGAGAGACAATGGAATAAACATATAGAAAGTAAAACCCAGGGCAGCAATTCAAAAAAGGAATTACAGGAGACAGAGTACTAGTAAACAGCTTGGTTTCCCGTAAGACAAAGAACCCCATCTGATGTCATGCTTTACACAGCTAAGGGAATTATGCCTCGAGTCAAGTGGGTTCTTTACAATACAGCGATATGCAGATGGGCTACATGCCCATTTGGACTAACAGATAACATAACTCTTGCACCAAATCTTTAACACAGATTTGTGGTCTAAAGCAATGGCAATGGCAAGACAGGATTGAATATACATACATAAATACAAATGTCTTGGAAACATCCAATAGTGTCACCATCGTACAGACATGATATTACACTTACAGGAGATTACAGGTGAAAGATTTAATGATTTTAAGATAGAAGGATCTGCAGAAGTGGATTGTATTAACATGTGTAAGCAACAATTAATAGGCAATCAAAGCTAGCATTAATAACCAACAATAGGTCTAGAAATCAACAAGAAATCAGACACTTTTAACTTAAAACTAGAATTCATTAAAATGGCAAACAAGATTTTAGCTGAAAAAAATCACAGCTTTGTTCATCATGTTTTATAACTTCATATTTTATAACTTAATCCTAAGTACTCAGATAATTACAGACAATTCAGTTTCTTTCAAGGCGTGATTACTTCATCCACTGCAGTCTATCTAATGAAAATGCAACTACTACTAACGCAACATGGCCCACTGCTTAGCACACTGAGACACTTACCACACAGCTCACATGCACACATTTGCACTGTTGAGTCATTTTAAAATATTATTTGTAGTATATTTAATTTCACAGAGTTACCAATAACAGATGTAGATTCATGAGCTGAGATTTAAAATTTTATTCTCTCAGCACAATCCTACAAGATTCATTAGGTGCTTACAAGATTCATTTATAAGTTCCAAGCACCACTTCTAAACCTCAATACAACGACTCTGCCAAATGCAAAACACCAATCCAACCAATCAGGATGATAAGTAAGATAAAATAATTCCTTTCTGCTGCCGCTGTGAAAGCATCAAAACTTTCTATATTCTTATTTAAAAATACACAGCATTACTTAAGGAGTAGCTGCAAAAATTTGAAGAGAAAATCTGAAGAACAATACACATGAGGATTATATGAACTGTATGGAGAAGTAATTAAGAACACCTGCTCTCTCTCTTTTTTCTAGGAAAAAAAGAGTTTATTTGTAGTCAGTACAAATGGTATTTTTACAGTCAGAGTCACAAACGAGGAAGAACTGTGTACGTGCTTTGTAAAATTTCTCCTCTTATTTTGAAAAAATATATAATTGGCTACCAAAGCTTCAAGCTTCTAAATGTTTTAAACAGGAATTTGATCCAAAACATTGCCCTTTCTCTCCCCCTCTTTGCTGTTAATCAGTTCACTAATTATAGTTATACTAACCTCTGATATACCACTGTCACGTCTGATTGATGCCAAGAGCTGCCTTAATCAGATCTGACAACTTTCAGCTAGTGTCTGTCTCTTGAGACACCACATCCAACCTGCTCATTTTCAAGGCTTCCCTATGTTATTTCATACTTTCTTCTCCCTCTCTGCCCCTGTTTTTCTACTGAAAAAAGATACCATGGAATAGCAACAATTTGGATCAAAGCTGATTGTTTACTGGATAAGAACTTACACGGAAAAAACTAAGTACAAGAATAGTTTTTGATAAATGTTTTTGATGAACAATGTTTTTCATAAACAAGACAGCAGCCTCTTATTTTTTTAAGGCTGCAGTGAAAAGTGTTACAGTGTCATCAGTCCTCTGTCAAAGGAAAGTATCTATTTATAAAAACTAAGAGTAAGATATAAAGCAATTGTACCGATAATCTAATTTTATAAAATGAGAATTAAGCACTTGGGGAATATGTTTATTTAAAGAACTTGCCAAATTACTTAGAAAACTTATTTGTGGAGTCAGTTAACAACTTTTATTTTACCTGCAAGGAAATTTTACGTTTGGTAGACTTTAAAGAAAATAAAAATAAAATGAAGACTTTTCCAAGGTATTTTGTACAGGAATTCCTTAAGGCTTATCACAATCATCCTGCGTATCTCCGTATTGTAAATATACAAAGTACAGAACAACCTTTGTTAGGATAGTTAGAATTTTTTTTTCATTAATCAAACTGGATTTTTTTTCATTAACCAGAATTGATTTAAAGAGAGGGAAAGTTTGTGTTCCATTACACTGGTAGGAGAAAGAAATATCGGTGAGCACATACTTGGAAGCACAGAAACAGCTTTTTCTCTAAAAGTGAGGAAGGGTTCTCCAAGAACCAGACGTTCCTTATCAGCCTTTTCCCTTTTTGTCCTGTCCCTATAAGGCAGTACCCTGAAATATGGATTATCTTAAAACAATCTCAAAGAAAAGACACTCCACTGAAACAGTGATGTTTGGTTCCTAACATACTTCTTAATATACCTTTCTCAGCAGCTTTATTTCGGAGGTTTGTATGTGACTGGAAAAAAGCCTTTTTTCTCCTCCTCCAATCTCACACTGGTCTTTCACAAATCAGTACAAATTACTGACTTAAAGGCCATTCCAAACTGCAGGAACCATTTTCTGGTTCCAAAATGCAAAGTTCGACTGAAATATAAGTGTTAAACAAATACATCAATAAGAAAAGCCAGTTTCGTGATACTTGATCACAAAAATACAACCTCAAAAACTTGCTTTCATGTATTAGGCCTACACTCCGGAGAAAATTACCCATACCAATATTAATGATGACCAGCATTAAAAATGATTGCAATGCACCTAGAGTTGATTAAGTAGGCTTTATAGTTACACTAAATAAAAATTGGCACACACTGTGTGTTTCAGCGGGATCCTTTAAGCACTGGGTAGATAATAACAGTTCACTACCATGAGGGAAGGACGGAATCAAATGGAGTTCTACAAGCTCAATGTTATTCCATATTTTCATGAGTAATCCTAATGATAGAATACAGAGTATCCTCACTAACACTGTAAATGATATGCTGCAGGGAGCTATAAACAACTTAGAAGACAAGAGTAAGAATTCAAAAATATCTTAAAAACCAAAGGAACAGATGCAATATTGGATGAAATTCGGTGCTGAAATCACAGGTTTCTGCACTGAGAATGGGATTCATCTTGCCTATCTTTATTACTTATACATTTACCATCTTAGATAAACTAGTTTCCAGGTTTAGGTGACCTTCAGCTGCTTCATACATTTTAGTAGAGTCGGAATCAATCTTAGGCATTTTTTCCCTACAGACATCTCCCTGCAAGGCTACATAACTTTGCCTAGCTTAGACCAGTCGCTTAACTTTCTGACAGCTAAAAATAGATTTGATTAATCCAGCCCTTAGGAAAAATTAAGTGATCAAACACAGGGTGTAAAACAACTGTCAAGACAGCAGTTGGGCAGGGAGAGAGCAAACAATCTGCACAGCTCTGAACATGATTCAGCAGTGCTAGCCTGTTGCCAAAAAATGCCGAAACCTTGAAGCAGACTTGCTGTTCCTGGGAGATGCTAAGCACACCTCGTAGCCAGCTCAGCAGCTGGCTGATCCCAGAGCAGCTCATGATGCTCTGGGCAACGTCACCAGAAGTGCAAACCAACTGAGAATGCCAAACTGCAAAATGAGAATGACTAAGCCTATATGAAGCACAACCTTCTAGACCTTCTGTTCTACTGGACATAGACAATTAAAACTACAACAGTCTTGAAAAATGCAAACAAAAGCAGCTGGAAAAGGAAGAAAGAGATATAATAGCAATAAGATTCCAACAGAACTTATGTTTAACACAAATTACAAGTATCTTTTGATAGTGAAGGAGAATGAGCAGGAAGTTTAGGAAAGTGCCATGATCAGGGTATTGCAAGGACATATTAGACAAATTCATATCAATAACAGAGCAAGTGTGTTATACCCACTAAGGATGGAATAGGTTGAGTCTGGTACTATTTTATGGCATTTTAGCATCGTTTTGGTGAACATAACTGCACTTACCATCGTCAAAAGCTCTATTAGAAAAGAAAACTTTCAAACATCAACTCTAAACAGGCAAGTTATACAAAATATATATTATATACTCTCTAGCTCTGTAATAAAATTCTAATCTTTAACAATATATTATTGAACAAATACTCATCATTTATACTCTAAAATATACTCCATAATAATATAATATATATTCTAATTATGTGGCAATATTAGGCTGTATTTCTATACAATTAGTATGTTAAGATAAATTTAATGACACACAAAGCCTTTAAAACATTTTTGTAATGTGTTTTAGAAAAATATGACTGTACTTTTAAAATACAGTCAAATACACCAACATTACCTGCACTATTTATAAGTATTAATTTGAAATTCAAAGTGCTTTTTTTTTCTGCAAAAATAATCACAATAAATGCTAAACAAGCCAAAGTATCATGTATGCAAAATGACGACTTTACATTATGTAAATTCTAAATTGATTTGATAATATTTTGTAATTTACTTGCATTTACAGCTGGCCCGAAGTGGTTAAATTTGAAAAGGAGCCAAAAAAGGCAAACATTCCCTCAGCTACCTGCTCTCAACTCTATTCAACTAAGCTATCTTCATGCAGAGGAATATTCACTCAGCAGGCACAGCTGTTATTCTGCAATTTTTACAGCTAAATCAAAGATAATTGGACTTCTGAGTACCTTTAAATTGTACTCTGGGAAAAGGGTCTAACTTAATGTATCATTTGCATTAACTATAAAAGACTGCTTTTTTATATTGTAAAATTTACAGTGCTGAAAAAAAAAGTATTTGGAAGCACAAAACAGCTAGTAATTTTATAAATAAGTGGATTCCTTTTGCAGAGAAAAATTTTAGTTATTTTATGAGAGCCCATTAAAATCAACAAAAGTAAATCAATGCTCCTTTCCCGGAAAGTTCAATGTTCCTTTCAATTTAAATGAAAGTAGTAAGACATTCTTACAAAGTGTATTTCTGGAAGACAGGAGTGACATTTGCTTTCTGCCAGTCCGCAGGAACTTCCCCAATCACCATGAACTTTCAAAGATAATTAGCACACACATTACATACTTAGTCACAATCACATTGGCCAGGACCCTCAGCACTGATGTGTGCATCCCATTGGGTCCTATGAACCTGTGTATGTCCAGTTGGTTTAAATATTCCTCAACCTCCTTCTCCTCCTCTACCCTGGGCAAGTCTTCCTCGTTCTGGACTTTCCCACTACAAAGACACTTGGGCTTCCTGAAGTGAAGGCGGCACCAACTACCTGCTCTGTGTCCCTTCTCACAAGATCCCCCTAACTCCACTGAGCAGCAGACAGATTTTTCCCCAGCCTGCCTTTAGCTGCTGCTCTATCTACAGAAGACTTTCTCGTCCCCTGCCAGATTCAAGTCATGATGGGCTTTGGTGTTTCTAACCCCTTCTTGCATGCTCAGGTATCTGCATTCCTCCCAGCTTACCTGTCCTTGCTTCCATCTCTTTTTTAAAGATTTTTTTTCTTTGAGCTTTGTCTGGAGCTTCTGCAGGCCTTCTGCTACTCTTGCTTGACTTTCTGTGCCATCATTCAGCTTCGAAATATCAAGTAGCTAGAGATTCTTAAACCCTGAAAGCCTTTGAGGTTTCCATCTAAAATACTGAAGTAGCTTATTGAACTCATTAGCATCATATACAGATTATGGGATTTCTAAAAAACATACTACAATAACATGCTATTTGACCAGTTTGAATGTCAGACCATTTCGTTTGCCACTCAAACTGTTGAACATTCACATTTAAGCTCTCACACCCATACACACATTGCACTTCCTGAAGCAGAATAAGTGAAGACTCTCAGTAGTGCATAGAAGATTGAAGCTGTAAAATCTCAATCATACTGTGTTACATAATCATATTAAGCTATCTCAAGTATTACAGCTATAATACTGGATCTACCGTATCTAAATATACTACAGTTGACTAGCCAACGCTTGACATTCTACATTGAACTATTAAAATGCTTCTATGCTTAACATCTACAAGACACTCTCATAGACTTTCTAGTGGGAAAGACTAGAGCAAGGAAGAAATTCACTCTGAGCAGAGAAAGAGGAAACTTGCAGTTTTCAGGAGCTCTTTCAGCACTTGCAGAAGTCAGACAGCAGCTCAAACCAGCGTCTGCTTCTTCCCTCAGTCAGGCCTCTGAATTACCCAGAAGCCGCCCTGACAATGTTACTGATATCCACAATGCACATTAAAACATCAGAAGTACTTTGCAATTTGCGTGTAATTCAGGAGCCACTGGTTGAGTCCTCCATTGTAACACTGCCACTAAAAAAACAGTCATGTTAAGGTCAAGACAGAAATGATTCATTGAATCCCAGTCAAACAAAAGTTAAATAACTGTCCTTTTTATTATTATTATTATTAATAATATTAATCTGGCAATAGAGAAATGAAGATCCGGAAGCTTGAAAAAATGTGCAAGGAGAAGCAGTCCTCTCTGCTAATATAAACTCAATCTGTGTGTTATTCTAATTAAAGGTGAGCTTTGGTATCATTAATATCTGTCATACTAAAGTAGCAGATGCAAGGGGCTGAGTGATACATTTTACATATGTAAATTAATAGCGTGATTATTGATTGGAATTTTTAGGTCAAATGCAATACTTTTGACTTCATGGCATTCACTTCTGCAATATTTTACCAGAATAAATTGAGATGAACCATCAATAAAACAATGAATATTCACCTGTACAAAAATATCCACAGTAAATAAACTGTAATGTCACATGCATTTACAGCGCAGCTTGAATTTAAGTAGTAAATGTGCATGATATTTTCAATAAACATCTTTTGTACCCATTAAAGTCTGGTTTCAAGATTTTTAGCAAGCACTTAAAGAATTAATTTGAGAAAATCATGACATTCTTGCAATTAATTTTATACATGAGGCAAAATTGGTTTAAAATATTCATTAGAAAGTTATTCATCCAGATCTTCCCATTTTCAGTAAGTAACTTATCTCATGTGTCTCAGATTTCCATTTGAAAAATTAAGAAATCTATTTCATTCACCTGCAGGTGACACTGTTGGGCTTAGTCACACAACTAAACAGCAACAGCAGTAAATATTTTCTCCTCAATGTATTCAGGTGCAGTGTGGATCAATGATGTATCCAAAACACAATTATTTTTCTTGTATTTGTACACTAGTACTTTTAAAATTCCACTGTAATATCAAACCTCTGCAGAGACAGTGATTAATGCAAGTGCTTCAAGTACAGATATATTAAAACTGAATTTATTCTGATAAAGCCTGAAGTAAATGAAAAAATTGCGCACTGGAGGAAAAAAAAAAAAAAAAAAAGTATCTGGTTATAGCAAGAACTCTTCATCCAAAGAGAATATATGTATATTTTCGTATAAAAGTTAAAATACAATGCAGAAGAGTTAGATAAATTCATAGAGAAAAAAAAAAACTTTGCTTCTAAAAGCATTTAAAAAGCTTGCAGGAAAGAAAGGTAAGTCAGGCATGAACATAATTACTTCCAAAAAAAGAGAACACACCACCAAGAATGCAATTACATATAAACCCCTATATCATAGAACTACAGAGCACATAAAGTTTTTCCTGTTGTTCAAAATTACTGTGATTGTATTTGGCACTATTTCAAATGCATTTTTCTGCTAAAACAAAAATTAGCTCCCACCTTTTAGTCCAATCTGGAAAACCTAAATAGAGATTTTGCCCAGTGAGTCATATCAAAGCGTGCCAGTCAATTACATATTTTACCAACATATGCAGCAATGGATTATTAAACAGAAAGCAAATTACTGAGCAGCTTTTCTAAAAATCTACAGATTATGCAACAACAGGCAAATAGGCATGTAGGACAAACTACTATGTCTGTATATTTAAAAAAAAGATTTCATATAAAACATAAATTAACGTCTTACAATAGTAATTAGTGATTCATTCTCATTTCTGAAGCATGGAAGCTGATTGCAATATCAAGATGGATTCTGCCATAAATCTAGAAACTAATTTAGGGCACAGGCAGTACCTCCAGTTCTTTATGAAGGACTACCATTTTTTATTCAAACTGCTACCGTTTGATCATGTATTAGTACTTTTTCCCCTTTGGCAAAAGCTTAGCTGTCACAGGCACATATATTAATGGGTCAGCAGTAAATCAGAAGGGCTTCCAGCAACACCCCTGGTATATTGCAAGACTGACACCAAAGCGAAACGGAAGAATGCCATGTTGAAAGCTCAGACTGGTAGCACCAGGCCCACAGAACAATGTGTCTGTCCCAGAGATATGAAAAAAAGATAAAATGCAGGACTACAGTTTAATGGAGCAACAAGCTTATTGAGCTCGAGCACTGAGCCCATTATCCAGAAGCGTCTCTATGGGCACAGGTTGTAACTCTTTTCTTAATTGTTTTCAGAGACGATCAAGAATCCCACATCCTCTCACAGATGTGGAGTCACACACTGTGTGTATACATGAGAGTGCTACAGAACTCAGAGAAAGAAGTTTGCCTCTAAACATTTGGGGACCAAAATGCCTCTCTGCTCTTCATTATCAATCTTTTCATCTACCTTACTATTTCCCCAAGCTGATACATGGAAGAAAAGAAAACTGGAAAGGCCATATACTTCACAAAAATGGCAACCATGGACAAAAACAAAAACAGAAAAATCTTCTCACTCTTTAAAAGGCCAGCTAATACAATGCTAACCAGTTGAAAGCTTGGTGCTCCCGGCGTGAGTGGACACATGGCACTGAACTCAGCCTGGAAGGGAAAGGACTTAAGTACATTCTCCAGCTTCAGATAGTTTTAACAACCCATCGGCAGGTTCACCTAACTCAGGTTGTTTTAATTTCCTTTTTGCTGTCTCCTAATCTAGATATCTTAGGAGGTCACTCTCAGAGGAATGTGATCCAGTAGGATTTTGCAAGCACAGAAATCCACTCCCCTTCTGAGTTTCTGAATTCTTGCCTTCAGAACTAAACACCAATCAAGATGTATACTTAAGATTTACAAAAATAAAATATAAGAAAAAATAAAAGGAAAAGGTAGGGAAAAGATACATAGCATTCGGTGGAGTTTCATCAAGCCATGCTGCCTCAGAGATATTCTGGATAGCGCTTTTTAACACTTAAGTTGCCCTGGAGGTAGTAAGGGAGGGAGAAAAGTAAGATTTCATTTTTCAGACATTAAAGTCTTCTGATACAAAAGCAAATCCATACGGAGATAAGAGCAGGAGATGGGGCTGACTTTAGAAAATAGAAACGATATTGAGATTTTGATCTTTCTAGATCAGTAGCAAAATTCAACAAGAGTCAAGTACACATTTTAGCAAATACTTTCATTCTAAATGTTTTGGTGTAGTACTTTCATTTCAAATGCAAGCTTTGTACTTCACTTAAAGAAAGAAAAAAAATTATTTTAAATAGCACTTAACTTCAAAAATTCAGAAGAAAGCAGTATTTCTTTTCGCAAGGTTTCTACTACTGAGAAAGACTAGGGAAGCTTTCTCAGAAAAAAAGAAATGTACATATCTTGCTCTTTTTTTCTGTATTAGATTTTCATGTCCTCTCCAAGTTATATCTCCTGTGGGAAAAGCTGATCAAAGAGGACATTCTACTCCAATAAGCCATAGGTGGGCATGGAATTCAGCACTACTTTGCAGCCCAGTCATATTGGAAAAAAAAAAAAAAAAAAAAGGAATGTTAACCAAGCTAACCTCTTCTTCTGGCAAAAGTGTCTTAGAAGACGAAGACTTTTCTATATCTGTGGGCTTTACAACCTCATGATCATTTGTGATGGTCACTTCATGACAAACTATCCTCCCCCACACCAAAAGCATGCATAGATTTTATAGCATCCGAAGTTTTCATAGCAAAGACCTATCCTGTTCCTGAAAGGCAACAGATAGGCATGCAAAGTAAGCAGTAGCAGAGGGGTTTTCAATAAATGCAGGCAAAAAAGCAAAGGCTTCTAACTGGAGATGGAGGCCCCTGTCTAAAGGCTAATGTAGTTAAGTAGGAAGACAGTTGAAGGGTACAGAAGGAGGAGAAAGATCAGCCAGTGACAAAGCACATGGAGATGGGAAATACAAAAGATGGCAGTATTACCTTTTTTCAAAAATGACTCAGTATCTACCTGTACATTCTAGATTTAAGCAGTTCACATAGTTTTCAGAAAATGTTACAATAAAACAAATGGAATAATAATTTAAAAATTTCAGGGAAAAAAAAGTATCTTCATACATTTAATTTCTGTTAAAATGCAGTACAGTATAATAGCATAAGAACTGTTATTTAGGGAGAAGAGTTATTAATACTCTAAATTCAGAAATTTTTGGTTACTATATTGAAACACTTTTATTAGTATGATAACATGTGCAGGGTAGGATGACACTCTGTCATTCAATAAAGGAATGAGAAAATAAAAATCCTATGTATCCTGTGGGAAAGATATGCTTCTAAATATTTTGAAAGCTAAATTATAAATACAAACAATTTAGGGTTAAAAATAGAAACATATTTGGGGGTATAAATCTAATGCTAAAACTAAATATTAATACAAAATACTAAAACTACTACTTTTCCCATGTTTTAATTCCACCATGTTCTACTTTACTCAGGTACTGTCGTTTCATACATATTGGCATTATACATGCAAACAAAAAGCAAACATACTTCCTATTAATGGCATGCTGCAAACCCCAAAGATCAGAAGGTTATTTGGGTTCTTTCCTGTGTTGAAGTTTACTTTAATATAAACTTGTAAATTCTTCTAGCGTACTGTGACCATTTATAGCCATCAAATTCTTTCTTGTTGTGTCACATTGTCACATACATAGATTCAATAACCAGTTTCTAATGTCTTTGCATTTAGCAAGCCAGGCTAGTAGGTCTTTTTGCACACTATTTAATAAATCTTAATAATTAGGATCAGGACTGTTTCTTTGTTAATGCTCTGAAAGACCACATCAACAGCACTTACGAATTCCTACTAAAAACTTTGAAACGGATAGGAAGAATGTGAAGAAAACTAGTCTTCAATTAGGAAAAAAAAAAAAAGCTCTTTGTCAAGCATTTTCTTTTATATAAAAATCCTTTTTATTAGAAGTATTAGAAGAACCTGACATTAGCAATATTGCTTATGTGGACTTATCAGATTTATCATACATTTTTAATAGAATGTTTTAGAGTCTCTCTAAAGGTATGTAAAATAATATAATATTACTCAATCATTTTCAGACCTACAGCAATTTAGTACTTCAAAAGATTTTCAAACAAACAGATGTCAGGCTTCAATTAGAACTACTTACACAGTTTCAGAGTTAAACAGGTCTAGCAGGGAAAAAACCCTTAATATCTAACCTGATTTAGTGATAATTCTGTCATTGCTAACTTTTGGAATTCCTGAGCCCCCTAAAAGAGGTAAAACCCCATCAATATCAAATTTAAATTCTCTCATCAATTTTTCCCTGTTCCTAATGTAAAGATGTCCTAATTTCTGGTCATACACACATACAACGTGCAGGCAATGGCCAAAGTATGTAAATGAGTAATACTGTACAGAATCACTAGCTCCATATTTACATTATGTACATTCAGCTTTTAACCATAGGCTTTGTATAGACATGAAAGAGAAAAAAATATATAAGCAGAATACAACAGGATATACGCAGTAAAAAAAAAATTCCATTTCCACAGGAGAAGAAAAACAGGCAGCACGAATCAGCTTCACTCTTTGCTTTTACCTAGCAGTATATCTACACCTTATTAAAATGCAAGAAATGAATATAACAGAGAAAAAAAAAAAAAGCTGCAGACAAAAGAAACAGAAGGCACCTCCAGTTTATAGCCTTTTCTGGTTTAGATAGTTTCAGACTTGATTAGTTTTATATTGCAGATAAGAACTTAAGAAAAAAGCATTATTCCATTTTATTAGTATCAGATTCCAATAGGGATTAAAGCCTTCATGACTTAATATCAGAGTCTATCAGCTGACAGAATCTATCAGGGTGATCATCCATATTACTCAAAGGTCCTGATGCCATTTGCCATTCTCAGAACAACTTGCCCTATTCAGCTCTGAGCCTCTCGCAGTCTCGGCTTCACTTACCATTTCTGCCTTGCCATCACAACTACAATTAATCAGCTAATCTTTGAGATGTCAAAATATATTCAGTCCTTCAGGCTATTTCCTCCTCTCAAGAAAAGCATTCTGTACCAGTAATCAGACAAATGCATTTGGCAATGCAAATGCAGCTTACGCAAATTCTCTTTTCATTTGCAACCCTGTTTTCTTCCAAAATTACTATCAGTACTGCAGTATTACCCATGCTTTTCAATAAGGAATGCCCTTTCATTCCAAACTACTGTTATTTCTAATATAAACAGCTATTTAAAATTAAGAAGAAAACTAATCAGCTAACAAAGTTTGAATAAGCTAACAAAATATAGCTCCTGGATTCAAAACATCCAAAAGTAAATCCTCAGTGAAAGCACTTACATTATTTAAAGAACAGCAGAAACTAAGTTATAAGCCACAGAAGAAGCTTTTAAATGCAGGTCTAAAAAGAGAACAAAGGGCCTGAAAAAGCAAAAGCCTTTTATAGCTATATGGGTCAAGATTTATTTTGCTTCAGATCTTATACGTCACATTATACCACGATGAAAAGACACTGTGTTTAGCTAATGGTACCTCTCTTTTCCTAATCAAGTTCTTGGAAGCCATTCACATTGTTAGGCTCCTCAACATGCTCTGCACTTGGCAAATGAAAGGGATACCTCTTCTCCAAATTAAAAGCTTTGAAGGCTGTTTTCTTAGCCAAATGTTAAGATAGCTTTGACACAAATGGTAAAAAATGTGAGAATCAACTCTGAAATCAACATTATTTCAGCCTGTACTGGCTAAGTAGCAGAGAACAAATATGTCAAGTAGCTGCCCATTTTCTAAGTGACAAGGCAAGTCAGTTTTAGCAGGATTTTTTAATTATTTTTTTAAGCACCAAGCCGCACTGATTAAAAGGCTAATCTGCCACTTTACGCCACTGCATATTTCATTTATGTGAAATGCTATAGCAAACAAATTTAACTTTTCAAGTTGAATTATTTGAACATTTTGGGATTTTTAAGATCTGTGAAGCTACCGACATTGCAGAAGAAGACTGTGTGTTACTGCTCCTCTAGATTTCCCAGTTACTGCCTACCTTAAGGAGAAATGTTTAGAAACAACTGAAGGCAAACTGATTTCAGATTCACAATTTGTTTTCAAATACCACTTTCTTTAATTGTGCAAGGATTATTTTTCTACTAAATCCATGGTTCATAAAAAGATAGAGGCAATTTGAGGCCCACACAAACCTGTAAGTTTCAGAAATGCATGCTCTTAGGATGGCTACTGTTGACAGGTACAGCCTTGTAATACAACAAATATATACATCGTCTTCTGTGGAATTTGAAGTTCTTCGGTACTATGTTCTATGTTGATGACACAGAAAATCCCATAATACCTTTTCCATGAATAATCTTGCCTTCTTGTTCTGTATGTTTCTTGATCAACAACAAAAAACTCACTTTCATATATTAAAAAACCCCTATACTACAATAAAATTACAAACAAAACATACTCATCAATTCAAAAGTTTCAGCACTATGACTACTCACATAACATTTTGACTCTTTTTTTAAAATGTAATATTTATTGAATTGATTATAAATTTCCTTCCTGTGATCCTCCTGATCCCTGAATCCCTTTATTTCCAAGAATATCAGAAAGAAAGTACAGAAACATAGAGAGGTCTATAGACTGGGTAAACTACCCTGTTTTAACAGTTGACTAGATTTGATATCAACTACTACCTAACCTTAGCAACACAGAGAGAACTGATAACTGGCCTTAACTTCAGTGTACTTGCAGTGAGCGAGAGCCTTCATGGCAGAGCTTCCATGACAGAGGCCTGATAAAAGATGTTTGGTTTTATATTTGCAGGCCTGAAGCACAGCATAAAGCTAAAACACAACAGAAATGCTTCTATGTACTTATTTGATTCAGCTAGTTATCGACAAAGATCATGCTATCACACACCTTGTAAAAAGCTGCTGATGCACTAGTTTAAGAATGAGGAGCGCACACAATAACTGAAGACACAATACGACAGGAAAATAATTTTTCTTAAAATTAAGCATCATCAAAAACCTTTATAAGTAGGAAAAATGGTGATGGAAGTGGATAAGCTTATAAGAACGGATATACTTATGGAATGGATAAGCTTTGATAATTTTTCACTCTACTGTGCCATGGATCTTAACTTTCTTTCATGTTATGTATGTATAAACATTCGAAAGAAATTATCCTTTACAGGTTTTTCACTGTCCACTACTTTTAAGAGTTAATGAGATCTTGAAGAGTAGTTAAAGTCAGTAGCCATTTTGGCAACTCTGCAGGGGTCACCACTGTTTTCCAGTAGTAAACACTTGCTGTTTTCACAACCACCTGCTTCCCATGCACTGTGGAAGTGCAGGGCAGTGCTTTCAGGCTTGGTGATAACAAGAGAAATCCGTACTTGTCCAACAGCATCATGTCCTCTAAAGTTTCAAAAGATAACTATTACTACTGTATTTGTTGCAAACAAAGTCAGGGATAGCTGATCTGAAAGCCTGTAAATTGCTTTCAAAGTGGTATTATTTAATTTCTAAACTGCATAATACAAATAAGCAAAAAGAACAAGCATCCAAGCAGTAAACAGATTTCTGACAAGAAAAAGAACAAAGCCTTTGCAGTTGCAGAAGCGCTACCCAGAAGAAACATACATTATTCTCTCTAATATTTTCAATTTAACCACCATATGATTACACGAGAGCAACTTAGCAAACAATAGATCATGGCTAAAGTACATCAAAAAGCATTTTAAGTGATGTCTAAGCACACAAGACTCATGGATGTTACTGTGTCAGCGTACCGACATGCTTAGCATAAAGAACCAGCTGGTAAAGAAACACCAGCTGTAGGGCAGTACACTTCCCCAGACAGTTTTTTTTTTTTTTTTTTTTTTTAATGAAAAAGAGGAAGTGTGAAGGTTAAGATGTTCAAACTATGAGAATTGCATGGGACCAGTAACATAGCCAGGAGTTACTATTTTTGTTACCAGGTTATTTTCTTCTGCTCTCAGATTCAGTGAAGCACTCACTGGTGTAAAATCAGTCTGTAATGGAAGGGTACTAAGATTTTTATGGGTAGATAAGTAGCGCTGTGGCTTTCAGTAGACAAAATGTGAGAACTAAGTTAAAACTGAAAGAAACAATTTTTCTTTTAGTGAGAAGAAATGTGGGTCAATATTTAACATCTCACTTCAGTGTTTCCAACAAAAGAGATCCAGCAAACTCGGTATCTGAGAGAGACTGGCAAAGGTTGCCATAATAGTCAGGAGAGAAAAATACATTTTTATTTTTAACGCTATTTTAACTATTGGGCAAACTAGAAACATGAAAAGCTTGGATTTTGTATCCACAACACTGCCAGTAAATATTCAAGGCACAAGCTGGAACAATATGGAAGTAAAATCATTTCATGTATAATACTATAAATATGTGGAACAACAACAGACCTGGATGCCTTCTGGATGAATACAAATGACAGCTTGAAAGGCACAGGGAAAGGTACACAGAATTGTGCTGCAGCACCTTCCCTCCAGGCCTTTGTAACAGGGCTATCTTTTACAAACATTTAAGAAAATTTTCTCATATCATAAAAGTAATGAAAAATTATCTACTGATTTCATTCAAAGGTTATAGGGAAGTGGAGCAAGAACAAAAGGGTCTATTTTGAAACGTAGTAGTAAGACTAAATGGAAGAATCTCAAAAGTTTAATAAACATATCATTTCAGATCACATTGCAAACAACAGTATTTTAGTGGCTTTCAATTTTCTCACTTGTCACATTTTGCAACATAACTAGCATAAATATATACTCAATAATAACCTTTCAGTTGCTTCACCAAACCTTTTATAATTAAGTTGAAAGAAAAAAAAAAAAGAAAAAAAAGGACAGCACCAGTATGTCTATGGACAGTATGCAGACACGCACACAGGACAATATTTAAAGTCTTAAGCATACCTGTGTTCGCAGAATTTCACCTTTTGACAGTTGCATATCACCGGTCAACTCTTTTACGGCAATGCCTAGTGGTTCCAGACGCCTACTGAAGTAATTTGTCATTTCTGCTGCCAAAGCCTTCATAGGAGCAACATACACAATCTGCACCAAAAGGACACCAGCTTGATAAATGAGCAAACCCCACAATGTCATTTGTTCCATAGCAACCACTACAAATCACAATTTATTGTGAAATATGATGCCAGGCACTTAGAGTGAGAAATCTTAATAGTGATATATGAAAAGTAGTTATCTGTGTTGGATAAGTGTGCAGCTGTTTAAAGGACAATGGATTTTATTTATACAGCCTCATCACTTTGAAAATTGGTTCTGCATCAAAGCTAAATGCATTTTCATAGCTTTTCACATGGGTAATAAGATTTTTAGAACACAAATAAGAATAGCTTTAATAGTAATGAAGTAAATCAAAACTAGCCTTATCTTTCACTTGGAAAAATATAATACCCTTGAAAACTTCCTGATTTCATATTACATGTATAATATATAATAGGTTTCATCTTAGAAGTTAAAAAGGTGTTCCTTGGTTCATTAAATTCTTACCTTAAACTCATCCTTTTTGATAACACCGTGCTGAACATGCTGCCGAATTTCATGAAGGACTGTCAGCATGGCAATGTTAGTCTTCCCAGCTCCAGTGGGCGCGCAGATTAGCATGTTCTCATTTGTGTTGTAGGCAGTCTCAAACACTATGGATTGGATTCGGTTTAGTCGTTTCATGCCTTTAAATACAAGTTGTCCAATCTGTTTGAAAAACAAAACAAACAAACAAGCAAAAAGAAAAAAAAAAGAAAAGAAAAAAAAAACAGAACAGTACATGTATTTTAGTCTTTCAGATATGTATGCATGCTCATGCACTAAAAAGTAAGATACAGAAAGCACAACAACAAAACCCAGAATAACTGCTGAAACATATTTATTAGTTATGCACAAGTGTTTACTCTCAGACTACCCTCAAATTTTGAATCCAGAAAGAAAACAAGATCAGGATAACATGTCTTAAAGTTAATGGAGCTCTTCAGCCACACGCTATTCCAGCATTTCACTTTCCTTCTTCTTTTACTAAAATAGTGTGAACAAAATTAATGTATAGTAGAATAACTATGTACACAATTAACTATCTATTTCTAAGTTCTGACTGTATTACCATTTATTGGCAAAAAAATCATTAAAACCACAAGAGGTATAGGAGGAGGGTATAGATGTGCAGTATTGCAATTGCACTGCAATTGCTCTTAAGGAAGAGACAACAACACACAAGAAACTTCTGGAGATGATTTAAAAATATATTTACAGCTAATTGTGAACAAATGAGTTCAATTATGCTAAGAAATACTCAACCCCTCCTCTCATTCCCCCCAAAAAGCCCACACACACAGTAACATCATTGAACTTCTTTGATTCTGAGGAAATCTCCTTATTATTATTGCTGTTGTTTAGCTCCATCTCCAGTAGTACATGCAACAAATCACAGCTTTAAAAGAAAAAAAAAAAAAACCCTATCCTTAGTCCCAAAGAAAGTTGACAATATTTTCAGTGAGTTAAGTTACACTGAATACATTTTTTAACTTCATAAATCAATCCAGAAAAAATCTGGAATTATATATTTCCTTTTCCTATTCCTCTTTTTTTTCTCCTTTTTTTTCCTAGTTGCCAGAAGTGCAACTAGTTGCCTAGAGCCAGAAATGAAGTCAATTAAAAGTATCTTTAGCAAAGAACTGTAGCATTTTTTCAAAATGCCGTTATTGAACATGCATAACTTTAAACACACAACTCTCCTTACAGTTATGAGACTGCACATACAACTAAATAAAGCACATCTTTATCATTTTCTTAAGCTATTGCCCATGGAAATCTATTGATCCTGCAAGCATTAAGCTTTAAAAAGACAATATAAGGCTCATCACTTTTCCTCAACATTTGGAAAAAATTAAATTTACTATAGTCATGGGACATTAAATTGTTATAAAGTATATAGTAAGAAAAAATATAAATAAATAAATAAATAATTTTCTAGGGTTTTTTTCCTATCAGCAAATGGCAATATCACATCACAGGTATCTTGGTAACTAGCAGTATATAAATTAATTTTCAATAAACACCAGAGGAAACTGGATAACAAAACTGGAAAAGAAAGGAAAAAGAATATCATAGTCTCATTATCTAGACAGATGTCAGCAATTAACAAAAATCCTAAGTTAACATTACTAAATTACTATTACTAAATTAACAAAAAAACAAACTAGCTCTGCTCTTAGAAATGACTAAAAACAATGGCAATTGCAACTAACGAACATAAATCCCCCCTTACTAACATCTGTCTTCCCACCAGGGTTGCTTTTTCAATTTTTACTGTCAGCCTCTCTTTGAACTCTACCAAGCTTTAAAGTTGAAAACCGTGTACTCCTTTACTGAAGCCTCCTACACACCACTTCTTTTTCAGATAAAACAGTGAGACCCCTTTTTCCTTAATGGACTAGTAGCCACTTAATGGATAAGTGGCCACTGGATGGATGGAATCTATTTTACTTATTTATTTGGTCATTTTCTTAATAATGAAAGGTGATTGAGATGCAACATTTTTTTCACCTTTCTGTTTTAGAGCTGACTTGTCACTAGGATTCTAGGCAAATCTAAAGCAGGTTTAAACGGAGCATAACCTGAGTGCTATTCTTACCACACAGTTTCATGTCCGAGTGCCATTTTTACATCAACTTGAATCAATGTGAAAGACCATTGAGAAACATGGCTCCACAAGCCAGAAAAAAAGTTATTCAACATCATCTAAAATCTTGTTTTTTATTTCAGTGCACTACCTAGTTCTGCCCCAGGAAATACACTCATACAAATATCGCAAGGTCTCATGGTTTGTGCTTAAATAAGATCACACTTAATGAAAAGCTTCTAAATTAGTCATTTCATTAAAGTGCTGTTTGCGTGTCGATGCTCCAAGGGCCATTCAAAAATCAGGAACTGTTAACTGAAAAGTCATTTGAGTCATTAAAGAAAAAGCCATGAATTAGTCAGGGCGATTGAGACAGCGGTCACGCTCAGGAACAGCTTAGTTGTGACAGCAACTCCTGTTCAAGCTGGCACAAGCGATCAGCACTTTACGTACAGAGTTTTTAGAGCATCACATTCATTAGTCAGAGCAACTACCAAGTAGGACCCCGGAGCTGCACTTTCTTCCAAGCAAACCTCTGAAACCTGCTCAGCAGGGGGGTTGGACTAGGTGATCTCTAGAGGTCCCTTCCAACCCTAAGCATTCTATGATTCTATGATCCGTGGTCTTCTCTCACCCAGAACAAAACAGTGCTAACTGCACGTGCCACGATGATCTGAGATGTTCTGTTAATCCTCCCCACCACTTTAGGCATTAACACCACTAGTTGGTAGAAACAGCTTGTCAGATATGATTAGCTTCAGCATCACATAATTTTACTAGGTGGCCCAGTGAGCTTTTAAGTCAGCCTCAAGTTATGATGCTCACATTTTCGGAGCAAATCCAGTACTGACATGCATAGGCATAACATCTGTATCATTCATCTAAAACAGAAGAAAAATATTTCTTAGCATTTTATCCAAAAGAGATGTTTGAATATTATCTCCCTTTGAATTGTCATATTTCATTGATTAACATACATGGCGTTTGCTTAATACTCCTCCTTCTAAAAGAGCTTTCACTCTGTCTGTATTCAGTTTTTCAGATACTAGACAATTTTTCTCATGGTACAAACTATAGATATGTGAGTAATAAAGTCCTAGCTTCTATGACATAAAACAATCCAAGATAAATAATCTGTAATGATGATTACAATGATGGCTGTATTATAAAACTAATGAGATGATTACCTATTTATCATAGATGTTGCAATCATATACCAAGTTAAAATTTTCAACATTTTCCCTAATAAGTAGTTTGATTTTAACATATGTTGTAATCAATGGACCTTACATAATTTCGATGCAACCATCCCCATCCCGTAGTCAGTTGTTCTACTTCATTTTCAGTCAAAAAATAATCTAAAGTGGTACGAAATGACTTGTCCACGTTGTTTTACAGAAAATCTATAAACCTCAGAGAATCAATTCCCAATGGTCCTCAATCTGACAGATAAATAATTTCCAAGACATGTTTTCTCCTTTGTTGTATTTTGGAATGTTGTTGGTTACAAAAAAACATATACACATACACACGCGTGTGTGTATACATATATGCATATATATGGATACAAATGTCTGTATGCAGACATGCACACACACCTTTTTTTAAAACAATATATTTACACCATCCCACAAAGCTCCTAGCAGCCTTCCCTCTGCCAGCAAACACTTTCTGATTATGCATGTATATATTCACACCACTTCCAAGGAAGCATAAATTTTATTTTACTACTCCAGATGCACATAGAAATTAATAGAGAACTCTGAGGCTTCCAGGACCTTCCTCTCCTGAATTTACTTTTTATATTCTCCCCCTTTTATGGATGTTCAAGCTCACCAGATTTAGGAACACTAATAATAAAAATGAAACAATATAAATAAGGCCAAATGATCTTAAATATTTTATTATGAATACTATTTGCTACCTCTGAAAAGTAAAAAAAAGTCTTTCAAAGTCTGTATATACATTTTATGCAGAAGCTCACGACTTGTAAAAGAAAAATTGCATGACGATCTGCTACATTTAGCATCAAATCTCATCACTAAGGTTTCTTCGGACTTAAGGGAACAATTTTTGTAGGGGACAACTTTTGTAAGAGAGAATGCAATACAAAAGATAGGAAAACTATGCAAATGCACTAGCTAGAATTTAGGGTTGGCTTTGACCCAGAATCAGCATTGCTCAGAATCAGCTGCTGGAGAGCTATGTGTTATAAAAGCTTCGAGCAAAAAAAAGAAAAAAAAGAAAAAAAAAAGTCTATCCATGTCACTATTAATGCTAATGACAGATTATGAAGCCAGAAAGAATTTCTAAGAATGACAGACCAGAAAACCAGAAGGCCAACTCTATTCTGACCTCTAAAGAAAACAGACCAACAAATTCTCCTAAACTTGTTTTTAATAGGAATTATTAAGCACAATATTTTAGAACATTGTGCAACCTTGACTTTTAAAATTATCACCACAATGACTAGTCAGGATTTTAATTAGCAGAAGTCATCAGAAGTTGTAACATCCATATTCCATAGTCAGTAGCCATCAGTAGCCATTTACATGGCTACATTCTGGAACACTTGTTTTTCTGGCAAAATTATTCCATTCTCAGAAACATGAAAATCATTAATTTTCAACCAAAAGAAACTTTCATTAAAGAGGAACCAATCTCCATTCAGTCAAATGTCAGCACACTTTCATTAAAAATATATATATATATATATATGAATTGCTGTGAAATCTAGTAGTTCTCTACTAACAAACGCAAGATAGGCTTCTTGGGAAAACATAACAGGAAATAGAAAACAAGGCAATAAATTGAAATAGAATATTCAAAAGTGAAAAATATTTGTTTTAAAATTATCAGTCTTATCCATCTACTCTCCCAAGGAAAGAGAAAGGACTTCTTTGAAAGTAAAAGGTTTTCAGGGGAAATATTTAACTGCATGTATGACAGCTAACAGGCCACACACAATCTGAACAAAAATCCTTTTAGGTCAACAGAAGTAGTGCCACTAGCATTATCTAAACTAGTCCCTTGATGGGCTACACTACCCAAACTACTTAAGTAGTCATACATTTTCTATAGTTCTCTGAATTATTCAACCACTAATTTACATTCAAAATATAACATTCACAATGAGCAATACTTGGTGGCTCAACATTACGCATGGATAAGACAGAGACTTCTGCACATATAGACCCAAAGTGAGTCTCATGGCAATGATGTGGAAAGACCACAGCTCTCCAAGGTCTTCACAGCTCAGAGCTCCTGACAGCTTGGAGAGTCTCCTCCTCTTCACTCCCTCCCTGGACGAATGGTGTATTCCTCGGCCTGCTTATGACACGACAGAAGACTATAGACAGAATAATCATATCCTCTGGTGGTTTGATTTGAAGAAATGGATAATAACGTATTTCAGAAAGATTTTTCCATAAAAGTAACCGTTTCTGCAGCATAGCAAATGCACACAGATTTACACATCCCAGTAGACACACAGGAAAGATCCTGATTTCTGTGAGACGACTGTAAACCCAAAAGCATCTGTCTGATGTCAAGACAATTATTCCAGACTTACATCAGTGAAATGGAAATCAGAACGTAGCCTCTTGTGATAGCGTTTTGACGTCATTTGTAATTTATACAGAAAAATTTATCCCCAAATACGTAGCTAATAGCAAAAGAAAAATTGTTGACAGTTGTGGCACTTCCAAATATCATCAAAAGTTAAAATAAAGCCCTTACAAGGGGCTTAGTTTAATTTGCTTATATTTCATACATGTTAACAGCTTTATAGTAAGATTTGTTTTCATCTCTTACTACATAAAGCTGAGTATGAAAGAGCAAAATAGAATCACTACTGTGAAGTAAACATCTTAAATGTTACTGCCCTTCACAGCAAGGTTCTGCCTGCACACATGGCAACCTTCACTCTCCCCACTCCTGTCGATGTAGCTCTCAGGAGGCTGATGTTTATGTGCCACAGTCAGGCTATTTTCAACTCATAGAACCGTCTCCCAATTCCTGAAGCTTATGTACGGGTAAAACTGACCCTCATCTCTGCTGATGGCCACTCTTTCTAAAGGGAAAAGAGAAAACATTCTTTAAAGCACAGTGTTTAAGGATAAAACAGCGCAGAAGAAATCAAAGAGTTAACAGAAGAAACTCTTTTCAAGGGTTTCAAGAACAGGCACAGCAGAACAAAGAAAGACACCAAGGAATAAGAAGAAAAATAAAGTCATTGTGAGGAATTACCTAAGTTCTGGCCATCCATGAGAAAAATACTCTACTAAGGCAGGCTATAAACTTGAGGCATTTTTATGCAGCTACTCAATTTTGCCATATGACATGGTTTTAGTTAGGCTTTCCCAAATAAAGAGATATGATTTGAAAATAAACATAGAAATAGAGAGGCTGCTGAAACTAGCCCAGGAGGTAAAAACTGGAAAATCTGGTAGGGCTGGTGAGTACTGATAGAAACAGCAACTAGTTCAGACCCGAAAAAATGATGAGCGCAAGAAACATACATCTTACTAAAGGAGCAAAGCCCAGAGCATCCCATACCACATGGTTTTACACCGAAGATTGAGGGATGGCTCTGGAAAATTTCTGATTCAGAAATATTCCTACCCTATTCAGAGTCAGGGAACCAAAGCAAAAAATGAGGAATATTTGCACAGAATTTTAAGCTTCCTTCAAATACTTAGGTGACAAAATGAGAAACTGCCTCATTTTTAGAAGCTCCTTGGTGACATCTGTAAAAGGTCTGTTCAAAGAAGCCTTGGAAATAAAATCCTTCTCTCTAGAAAATCTCTGCTCTGATTCTTGAACTGATGACCTGATATTCTTTTTCCAACCCTTATTTCTCCAGTTCCTCCTTTATGAGGTTTTCTTATGAAATTATCTTATGTTTCTTCCCTCTAATTACTTTTAGCAAAAGAAAAAATGATGCAAGAAGCTGAAATACGGTTTTTTTCTGAAGCAAAATATGACACCAGAACAAAATTTTTGTTCTTTTCTGTTCTTTTCTTTACTCCCAAATAAGAAGCATCACATCAATTCACTGAATAATAAATTAAGACAAAAAAAGACATGAGTATAAGTGTAAAATGGAATTTATAAGTTTAATTCAAAGCTCCCTCTCTTGTTTTTACATGGATATTAATAGCACCAAATTTTTCCTAATGTTGAGAAAAATCAAATTCTTTGTTCAGTGAGACGAGTAACTCCTATAAATGGATGGATGGATGGATATGTGCGTGTATATATACATATATATATATGTATACATAAAAATAAAACCCTCACTTTTCTGTAAGTGAGAAGCTTTATTTCCCTTCTCCAGGTTAACCTCTAATATGTTACAGAGGAAATAAATAGTTATCATTTTCAAAAAAAATAAGTTATTTATACATATAAAAAGAAAAAAATAGTTGTGTAGTTGTGATTAATTCAAATATTGTGAAAATTTAGAATTTTCCACTGTTAGTACTTAACTAGATCACCTTGAGGTTAATAAAAATTGTAAATCTGAGATAAAAAGCCTATCAGATGTAAAGTCAACCCTTTAGTCAATTGGCTCTTCTATCTCAAAAGCTTTTAAAAAACCTTTAAAACTATGTGGTGATTTTTAAATAAATCCCTTGACTGATAATCTCAATCCTATTTCTGTTACTGAAAAACCCAGGACAGATTTATCACAGAGAAAATACTCACGTACTCTAGGATAGCAATCAAATTTGTGCTAAAGACATGCATTAGAATTAGACATACTACAATTAACATTTTCAGGAAGATTTAATCTTTTAAACATGATAGCATGCCAGAATTAGCATATGCTCTTTCCTCATGAAAATCTTAGAATTCTCACATGGAGATTATGTTTCATAAAAATGAAAAATAATATTGGTCTTGAGCATGACTTTAATTACAATTTTAAATACTGTCTCATATTTCTCTTTAAATTGAAGATTGATTGTCGCTAAGAACTAGAATTTGTCTGCAGGTGTGCTATTAAAGTCAAAGCAAACTACAACTAAATAATTCTTCCATATTGGGAGTAGGAATTTTCACTGAGAAATGGTAATATCCTAACAGGACACAGCAGAGACACACTATTTACTCTGGAGGCTTAGTTATCTAAAAGTCTAGAAACACTGAGTTTTTTCAAACATTTACAAGATTGTTCTTTATAAGAGAAATTCTCTATGTTCAGTTAATGTGACATAAATGTACCTCTCTAAAGCATGAAAATTGCTCTCTCAATATAAATATTTCACTTATTATTTTGATTTAATGAGGTCAACAGACATAACAGCTGCAAAAGCACCAAGTAGATATAATTGGGTTTCAAACATTACAGTGATTCAGAATGAGAGAAAATAATGGTGTAAAACCAGAAAGCTGGATCTGTTTGAGCTACATTCAGCTACAGTATTGTAGAATATGACTACAATATTTCTTAGATTTTTCTTGGCAACTGGTATTACTACACAAAATTTAGAGTACAAATAAATCACTGAATTTATTGTTAATATAATGTCACAATTTGGAGCATTTCTTTGAAAACAATTTAAACCTGTTGCTTTTTAACAGAGCAGGGTGACTGTATTTCATATAACATTATCTTTAAAATGCAGCTATCTTTGAGTATCTCTTCCATTAAAAATCTCTAATGAATTCAATACTATTTTATGCACAACAAGGTATTAATTGCATCTGTTCACATAGAAACCAATCTGTAAACTGTTCAGCAGAAGTCAGTTTGGGATAGTATGTCCAATATTTTATTTTAGTTTGCCCTTAACACATATGATATAAACTATTTCTTCTTATTGGTACTTAACATAAAAAATGGAAAAATTAGTAGCTCTGAGGGATAATTACTTTATATATAAAGTACTCAATAGCTTTAACTCATCAAGTTAAAACACGGGAACTGAGAATGAAAGGATATTCGTATAGAGATAAATATTTGCATATCTTTCTACAACTCAATTTGCTTCTCTATTTCCATTAATTTCATACAACTGCTAGCCAGGAATGGAGTACTGTTTCATCATATGTGCTAAATGGCTTTTTCCTAATTTTTATTAGATAAGACGGAAAGAACAATCCATCCATTTTTCCTATTCAGCTATTCTATTCTCCCAAATCTCAGCTATAGTAAAAATACTCCGAGAAACTGTTGATCTTGAAACTTGATCTCCCATAGGAAAATAACAAGTAGGTGAGGGAAGATGAACAGGCATCACCAGGGTGTGGGAACAAGCAAATCTCAGATATCAAAAGACAAAGAGT
Organism: Tinamus guttatus; assembly: GCF_059628265.1. Taxonomy (NCBI): domain Eukaryota; kingdom Metazoa; phylum Chordata; class Aves; order Tinamiformes; family Tinamidae; genus Tinamus; species Tinamus guttatus. Next base: position 244,282 of record NW_028288570.1, on the reverse strand, counting down.
GTAGCAGCTTTTTTTTAAAAAAAAAAAAAAAAATGAGAAATATAGCTAAACATTTCTGACTGCAAAACATATTTCTGTGTATTACCCTCCAGAGCTAATCAAAGATGCTGCAATGAAAGGAAAAACAAATGCACTCAACAAAGACCTGAGAACCATCTCTCAAACCCAGACAACCAAGAAATGGGATCCGGCTCTTCAAAAGCTCTTCCATACTAACCATCATCTCATGGATACCATGCACAGCACAGCTGCAATCTTTGGCTGACAAATCAGATTTTTTTTTTTTTTTTTTTTTTTTAGTAAAATAAGGTCAAACAACAGTATTCCAACAAGGAGGTTTTGCAGATTCCCAGATTCCTACTGCTCAGGAGTACTGCTCTTTTACACAAGTTACATTTTTTTTTTTTTTACAGACTCCAAATTCTTTTTCATTGGCTAGATCTACACACAAATTACAATCCTGTCAGGTAAAAGTAGACACTTTGTTAAGATTACTTCCAGCTACAAGCAGATAAATTGACTCCCACAGTAGCTCAGCAGGTGTTTCTCAGGAGCTGGTGTCCTTTACTGGTTTGCTTGTGTTCCTACCAGACTTTAAACTATTTTGGAGACACACAGGCACATGTGTATCCATGGTTGATGGGTACAAAAAGAAACAGCTTTAATGCTTTTCTTCAAGTAAGATGTGGTCATTTTTGCTTCACTTTAGTATTGAAAAGTACTTTTTTCTATTCAGGTTTACCTTTTTTCTCAACAGGTCATGAGTGTGCGAAATTCCAAACAACTATAAACAACTCCAAACAACTATAAAAATATGCTTTACTAAGTAACATTTCTCAGCAAATTTTGCTTAGGATATAGTACCCGGTCATACAATTTAAAAAAACAAACCACAAGAAATGTAGGCCTCTCTATTCATTAACATTTTATAAGGATTTTTTCTTTCTGTATCAATGTTTATCAGTGTTATTCATGTGTGTTTTCATTAAGTCTAGTAAAATAGAAGGATACTTTAAAAACACAATCAAGACTGACACACAAACAGCATATTTATTAGTTTTTCACAGAATCCTATTTATTAGTTTCTCCTAGAGTATCCTTGCCACCCTTAACATGTTCAGTGTATTAAATGTGTCTTGTTCATGCAACACAAACATTAATTCTACCAACACTTCAAAAGACTTTTATAGGAGTAACCTGTACAAATGCTTTCCTAATAATGTTGAGAATCTACTGTTTAAGCAATATATATATATTCTTGATATTCTTAAAGAAGACAAGACTATAAAACATCAGCTAAACTGCACATGAAACAAGGACACAGGCAACTTAAAGAAGAAATAAATCATACTGTAAAGCAGAGTCAATTTTAAATCATTATAGAACAGGGACAGGCATTAGGTATAGCTGAAAAGCAAGGAGAAGCCAGAAACAGGCATAAATAAGTAAAGAGATGAAATTTTTCACCTTTCTGAAAAGTCACCTTAAATATTTGTATAGGTAAACTACAGAAGCACATCCCACAGAGATACCTTTCTGTCAGGATAATTCTGAAAAGAAGGGAACTTTACCAACGGCAAACAAAGCAAATAAATAAACCTGTTGTGAACTTGCCAAAGGACGAATTCTGGAGGAGGAAAAAAGTTATATTGCAAACTGGTTATCAGGGACACTGTGTACAATCTGAAAACCTCAATCCAAATGGTTATCTAAACGTTTCTTCAATACCCCTTGCAACCAAAAATTTTAGGAAAGTATATTGCATGATTTCCCCACTCTTGAACCACAATTGTAAAAGCCTGTTCTTGCTATATTTCTGTAGTCTGTTTTTCACATTTCTATGCTTTTAAGTGACCACAACACAGGAATTCAGTCTACAACATGATGCCCAAAGTATAAGACATGTTATACAAACACACAAATGAGGGTGCAGTTGCAACCTGCACAGGTTTACAGGTGACCAGTTGTATAACCTGAAGCCCAGAAATAGCAAGGCCCACGGATACATTTACTTCCTTTATCGTCATTCCACCCTATCCCAAAAGAGATTAACTTTGGCATTATTTCCACAACAATAGATTGTCACAGGTGGTTTTAGAACTTGCAGACTGCTGCTCAGTGAAAGCTGTTTCTTGCTCTTCATAGGAAAATCCAACATCTATTTCTACTTTATCTATCCTACTTCCCCAGTTATTCCTCACTTTCCTTCTTTTTTTTTTTTTTTTTTTTGCTTGACTCTCTTTTGGTCTACTTACTCATATCCTTTCTGCATACAAATCTTGGTTACACTAAAAAAAAACATGGCACACTTGCTTGGACACTCTATTCATTTTTTCTAACTTCTATGTCAATCTCTATTTATTTTCTTATTATTCTTAGAATAGCCTTGATATCATTACCACTGATGACACTTTCCTTTTTTCTTCCTTTTTTGTAGTACTATTTTGTAGGACCTCTTTTGTCAAATTTCAGTAGTAATGATAATTATTTATTCTAATTTATAAAATCTATATATTTTGATATGGATTTCTCAGATGTAAAAGTAGTTTCATTTCATGCAGAAGTAGCTATACATCCACCTATAAAGTACTTCTCGATTATATATTTATTCTCTGATTACACATTTATTTCTCTCCTACTCACTGCTTTTGAGTTTATTTATCTTTCGTAAAGCCTTGCAATCTCTGCTCTATATAAATATGTATTTCATTTATGATACCAAAGATACTTCAGTCTCTTCCTCTTTTTAAACAGCTAAAATAAGTTTTCTTTTAAAATGATATCTAACACAAATCAGATTAATAATCTTGGACAAAATAATATCAATGACTGCCATGAACAGAAACAGATCAACTTGCAAAACAAAAGTAATATTTAAACTAATAAAAAGGTTTTAACAACCGGGAAAAATACACACTATTGTTTATAGTATCACAGGCTATATCTATAAAGTAAACATATTTTTCAAATTGATTTCCAAATACTTCTTAGATATTTATCACAAAGGGAAGAGATTTTCAGTTGCTGAAAGGCAAAAATCTACTTAGCATTCAGAAAATCATATAATGATATCTAAAAATTTGGAAAGCCACAATAAAGACAAACTAAAAAAAAAAAAGATTACATTCACTGGGATAAATTCAAGTATGGCAAGTGTCCTCCAACTCTAAGTTAGTAGCTAGACCTTAGATACTGTTGGGAAGAATTCAGAAGTCACATTGCACCAGAGTACACTTCTGCATTTCTCCAGCTTTAGATTACAGGTAAATTTTAAGACCAGAATTTTATTTTACAGTAAAATCTTCCTAGTGCTGAATCAGTAAATCAGCAAGCTATTTCTAAAATGAAATAGAATTTGTATCGACACTTTTTTTCTTATATTACCTTGGACTAATGATTATGGAACTGGTACACTTTTCTAAAAGCAATTTTCTGAATTACCTAAATGACAAAGATTTCCATAAAATTTAAAAATATTTTTTAAACTACTCAGTTCGGTCCAACTGTCAATTCCTGTTTGGAAAATATGCACATGAAATATATGCTCAGATCAACTTTTGCATAAATGGTCAAAAATTCTGAATGTGGAAAAAAATTAGTTTATGCAGGAACATCTATACGTTCATGCACTAAGCCTACTTGGTACAATTTGAAAGCAAGAAAACATCACAAGAAAAAAAAAAAAAAGGAATATTGATTTTGTAATAATTCCTTAGCATAATGCAGAGAAAAAAGAAAAATCTTATTTAGACCATTAGGTACTGTAAGCAAAAGGAAATGAAAATTGAATGAAACAAAGAAATAAATCCTATGCTGAACATCCACTCTGGATAAAAAGCTGTTGTCATTTATCACCAACAGCAATTCCGAGGATAAAACCATTTTTTTCACAGTCTTGAGGAAGAACTTTCCCTGACCCAAGTTTACTGCTTTAAAGTTACATTTATATGCCAAAAGGCTAAAAACTAAAGCACCTTTATGGCAAGTACAAAAAATACATTTCAGTAATAGTCGAGCTGCATGTTAAGCGACCACAGCTAATAAATCTAAACTTGTACTTATTCCCTTTTTTAAAATTCTTGGTATTGTAACAGCCTAGCAGACACGCAAGGCACCGGTTCCTGGTTCCCACTGAAAGGAAAGAAAGAATATTGGAGAAGACATGGGGAGCTGGACTGTGGCGGGCGGTGAAGCAGCACAGAACAAAGTGAGGGAATAGCGGGGTACAGAGCACAAGGGACAACCTGGGAGAGCAGCCGAGGCCTAATGCCAGTCAGTTAGGACAGCTGCCTTGTGATGCTTTTATGTTATGGCAGACTGTGAGAGGCTACTCAAACCTGATATCCTCTCCTAAAACACACTGCCTCTCACAAAACACACTGCGGGTTTTCTTGCTTTCTTTCTCTTGGGGGAGGTGTGCGCTCCTTTGGCCTGTCTGTCAGGCTACTGTTGCAAAACTGCTCCAAAGGGCTTAGAAGAGTAAACAGGCTGGGCACAGTGGATTATTATTCATTGTGCTAAAAATAATAACAACAACAACTAGTTTATAATATTTCCTTAGTCACTTTCAACAATAAATTGCTTTCTCATATCCTAAAATTGTAATTTTATCTATTTTCAGGAGAAAAATCTTAGCAATCAGTTGTTTCATAACTGTTATTTAACTTTGGGCTAAAAACTTAACTTCATAGCACTTGGTCCGTTAGACAAAAGGCAGTGACGAGACACACAAACCAGCAACCCTGTACAACATCTTTCACCTGTGATATCGTTTCAATATTAAAACATTAAACCAAATGAAGAAGCCTTTTTTTTTTTTTTTTTTTTTTTTGCTTAGTCTTTGAACCACCTCTGACTGCCACCTCTGCTGCCCCTTTGAAGACTTAGACTCATCCTAGCCACACTTGTGGAAGGGATTCATTAGCTACATCCCTTCTGCTCATCTTTTTTCCCCACTTCAGGGCCACTCTTACTAGCATGTCTAATAAAAATATCTAGGTAATAACTGATTTTATTCTGCACTGTTGCTACGCTTCTCACAGCCTTTCTTCTTGGTCACACTTCGTAGTGAGGTTAACGTCCCTTTACTCCCTTGGCACAGTGAGGCAATCCGCCTCCAGTGAGCACAGGGCTGGCATCTCTTGCCCCTGCGTAGACAAAACTGCTCCACAGAAGTTACCAGCAGTTCAGAGGTGACCTCTTCCCACTGGACTGACAAGACACAGATTTAAGAGAAGGGTGAGGACTCCCATTCCACACGGAGCTCAATACCAGGGAGCTCCCATCCTGCTGGCCTTACTCCTCGTGCTGCGGTGGAAACGCATGAACACTTGCAGTCTGAAGGCGTCAGCAATGCTTTTCAAGTACAGCTTTAAAGTGATCTATTTTCTGTGCATAAAGAGATAGTCCCTTTTAAGAGAGACACCAAAAATATTTGTTTCTTTGCATATCAGGACTAACAAATCTCAGGACCTGAAGCAAAGACAAAAAATCATGCGGAGTGTCATAAACACAAACATAAAACATTCTTCTTAAGCAAACATGGCTTGCTCTTTATGGTAGCTGTTGAAATTAGAGCAATTTTTCCACCTTAGAAATACAGATTTGATGCTATAATCAGGAATAAGACTGCAAGTTTTAGGCTGTGGGTACTAAAAAATAATTTGGAGATGCTGTTGTGCTAGTTTATTTTTCCCTTTTGTCTGCCTCTGTGCTATTTATAAATGACTACAATTTAAAAGTTAATGTTGATTTTACTTGCATTTTTCCCATAGCTCTTCATTTTCTGCCCCAAAGTCTTACAAATAGCAATTTGCCTTTTTCCATTAGAAGAAGCAGTATTCTAAAAGCTTCTGCACTCTGTTCAGTCTCTAACATCATATCTCACCATAACCCACAGCAAATGGCATATGATAAATCTGTTATTCTCAGGCACTGAAAAACTTGTGCTGTGCAGGATGAATGCAAGTCACTCTGCACCACATAGGGGCATAACTTCTCATAGGGCTCTCGTCTCAATACGGACTCCAAAAGAAGAATGGAATGGCTAAGGGTTTTTTTTTTTGCGTCTTTTTTTTGTTTGTTTGTTTATATTGTTTTTTAAGATCATTTTAGTAATCCGATTCAGAGCTCCAAACTTTAAGTATCTGAACTTGTAATGCCAAAGGAATTGAGAACTGTGGCTGAAGAACACACGGCTAAGAGCGAGAACTTCTTAAGTGTGAGATTGATCATCAAATGGATTGATCAAATGGATAATGACATCTTCAAATGACTTTTACTCACCTCATCTAAATCTTTAATATAAACTATTTTCTCTTCAATACCAATAGGCATTGGTTCACTGTGAGGGATCTTCACTTCTTCATACATTTTGTTGTTTTCTCTCTGGACCGTCTCTGGTAAGAACACCTATAACAGCATGACAGGAAAACGAATTTTAAGTACGAAACCAGAAAATGGCATTATTTATAGCCCATTTCAAACAACGGTTTATCATTTTCGTTCACAAAGACGATATGGCTGCATCCAAAATAAAGCATATCCACACCAGTTCTTTTTATAAATGGCACAGAACCCCCCAAAATGGAAAATCATCAGTTTTACTACTCAGAAAATGATTCTAAAAAGAAGAAAAACTCAGTATCTAACTTTAATAAAGTGAATTCTTTATGAAGTTCCAGACTTCATAGCTTTTGAAATTTAATAAAGTCAGTGGTTTCTTAGAGATAGAAAGGAAAAATAGCATCTTTAATGACTTAAGAGGCCCAGGAAGGAAAAACAAGTAAACTAGTCAGGAGTGAAATTACTTCTTTTATAGTCAAAATAAAAACAGAATATACAAAAGTATGTAAAACCCTCTGCAAATACGCAGTTACATATACAGTGCTCCGACTAGTAGCAAAATTTCTAAGGGAACAAAAGAAATCCTGCTGGATGTATTTCCTGGGAGAGCTGTATTGTTCAGGGAAGGTCATGCACCAGATGCTTACCTTTGCACCTCCAATAAACGCCGATGTTTTCATAGCTTCAGCCCGGGAATCATAAACATGCGGATAATGTATTTTTTCAAAGTCCATCTCTCTCTGTCTGCCTAAGACGGGTACACTTCGAGCACTCAAAAGTGCTAGTTCTCTGTAAGCAGAAAAATAACTAAAATAATTCTGCTAATCACAGGCTGCCTTCACAAAAAGTGAATACAACATACTGAAGTCAGAGCAACAGTGTGGCAATTTAAGGTAAAAAGACCGGTACTGTACTGTAGTAAAACAATTAAGAAAGAGATTTTACTTATTAGGTAGCACAGGTTAAACAGCTTCTGTAACAGTATGTGTAGAATAAAGACAACCCAACAAATGCAATGCTTCCCTAAACACAGTTTTGATTCTCTTTAAACAATACAGCAACATGTATTCATGTTTAAATATCAGTCCCACTACAGTTTTCTCAGTACAAAAGACTCTTTATCCTCTCCCTCCCCTATTCGCTCCTTCTAACTTTAGATGGCAACATGGAAAAATAGTACCCATTAATCTGGGGAGAGAGAGGGAGAAGAGAGAGACAGTTCCGATACATTTAGCACACACTTCATAAATCTTAAGCTAGAAGTATACACGCAGGACCTAAGAAAGATGGCCTGTTTCTCTAATCTGCATCTCTACCCCACGTGCATGAGGCGAAGAAGATTCTAATTAAGCAGATCACTGCTTTCTTAACCTAGAAATTAGGTTTTCATATTAAAAAAAAAAATCTATACTTGTAATGAAACATGACTTAAAGTCAGAATGCCCTAATCACCAAAACAAACTAAATGAAAATAAATAATTACATGTTGAAGTAGCAATTAAAACACAAACATTTTTCAGCTTTTGGCATTTATTACCTTTGCATCCGCAGCTCTTTGGGATCAAAACACATTAGTCCTTCTCCAGAAACTTCTCCATCTTCCCCAGCTTGTTTTTCTTTTCTGGCATTCCGTTTTTCTTCTCGACGATATTGTTTCATTAACAGTCTCTCTTGTTCAGACTGAATTGTAACTTGGCAACCATAATTGGGTTTAGGATTTTCTCCCACAAACTTCTTGCACTGCTCTGAAACAAGGAAAGAGGTGCACATCTCCTTGAGTGCTGGATTCCATCCCTTCTTTTTCCCACTTTCTTTTAAAGTTTTTCTTTTACTTTTTTTTTTTTTTTTTTAAGATATCTTAGCTTAGAATGACTTTGCACCTCAACAATCCTATGTCCTCAAGAATCTGAAAGACCTCAGAGCCTATCTCGCAAAAGAAAGACATTTAAAGTTCCTATTTTTAAGGAAACAACTGCAATTCTCCATCCTAAAATGAGGGGGATAGCAACACAAACTGGCATTGAAAACAGCATTTATTTCTGGTTTTATGATTATTTTTATCAATAGTGGAGAAGCCACTATTTCTCTTCTTAAACATACACACTTGTTAAGTAAACTGGTACGAAAACAGATTAGTCGGTTCTATTCAAACAGCCTCTTAACGTAACAACTTGTACACATTAACTAGATAACATGATTACAGTGGAAGTTTACATAATTTCACGTCTCTACATAAACTAGAAAAGAAACTCTCTTTACCTTGCAGAATCTGGAATCTGTTATCATTTGAACCAGACAATGATCTTTCCACAATCAGAGATCTGTTCTGTAGGAGTTTTTCTATGAGTTCAAAACCTTCAGGGCCTAGAAGTTCAAATAACTGCAAAGAAAACAAAAGTTGTAAGCATTATCCAAATTAGTGTAAATTTTTAATAGAATTGCAATACTTCTATCCACAACCATAGGATAGGCAAGGAGTTTAAATAAGTAAACTTCAATTCCAGGTTATTCAGCACACCACTCCTACTATTCCATTCATTCAGATCCTCTATGAATATATGGAAAAATACAGAAATTTTTCAGTTGTAAATACTTGAGAATCCGTGAATTTTGCCTATTAAATTACAAGAATTTGCTTGAGAGAAAAAGAATGCTTACATTTTAATGTTAAATCGAACTTGCTCAAGTTCCCTTTTCCACATAATAACTTTTAAAATAAAGTTTAAAAATGTAAATATTTAAAAGATTTAAAATATTTTAAAAATGAAACACTTTCTTGTTCTTCTTATCCCTATGCACTTTGTCAAACATCAAAGCATTACAGTAGAGCTTTAAGTTACTCAGAACACAAACTTGATTTTTAAATGCTTTTAAAGACAACCTTTTTCCATGTTTTTGTTTTTCAAATGGGAAAACAGGCTCTTTCCTCTCAATGCTTTTAAAGTTTGTTACTAATATTTTCCACTCAACTTCAGACTTTCACGCAAGAATAAAACTTACAATTTACTGTCATTTAATGTGCTAGGAAAGAACAAGACGCTGTTATCATAGGATACGATTATTTCTATTCTAAGCAAGGGAAAGAAAGAAAGACCTCTTATTGCCCTATATTAACTTGCAAATTCTTCAAGTGAGATTTCTGCAGTAGCTGTGACTACTGTCCCATGAGAACTGCTCAAAATAACTTTATGCTTCATCCTTGTATATTTGCAAAATGTTTGAACTGTGCCAAGCTCATCAAATCAGTGAAGCTTTTTTGTCAGCCTATATTTAATAATATAAGCTGTAATTTAAAAATAAAGAAAAAGTGGTATTTCTGGTCCTCAGAATTATTATAGAAACACAAGAGGCGGTGCAAATTAGTACAGTGATGTCAGAATCTGCAGAGATCATGAAATAACAGTTCTGAAATGCATTAATTTCCCTTGTTAAATAGGGAAATTAACTAAAAGACTGAAAGAAATATGGACAAATATAAAATTTTACACTTGCATAGGGATAACAAACTACAAAACCACAGGGCAAGGAAATGCTGGCTTGGTATCAATAGGCTGTTCAGAAACTACTGCCTACAGAAAAATAAAGCTTCTTTAAGATGGCCAATATTAAGTTGGATATATTTTCCTCAATAATGTCACTTAGGAAAATTTAGTTCATAATAGGCTCTATTCGTACTGTAAACACAAAGAAAACTTTACACTTTCATAATTTGCAGTACTGAAATGCAGGATTGTGCCCACCATGTTCCCAAACAACATTGTATCTTCTTCACTCACCACGCTCTCCTCAATACACACAAAAAAATAGCAGCTAAATAAGTTTTGGCTTAATATTTGCAAAAAAAAAGTTCTTTACAGATGAGGCAAACATCATTTTCTCTACATGCTTTCTCCAACACAAGGAATCTCAATCCAATTCAATCCCAAATCAAATGACTGTTTTCTGCTCTGCTATAAACTATATAAACTACAAACAGCTAAACACTTGGTCAACATGAATAGTAGGACACAGCCAACTTACTTAAATATCTAAAGGGATAGAGAGCAGAAAAAAGAGTATTTGGTAACATGAAATAAGACTTTTTTTTTGTTCCCCCATACAAATCATTGACCTGTCGCCATCTCAGTTTTGAGAGAATACACACTTTAATTCCTGCAATACACCTGAAAGTAGAAAATTAGAAGAAAAAAACCTGGCAACCACAAGTTCAAATCCTCCCTCTTCTTTTCTTCTGATATGGCAACACAGTGTATCCCATTCCAGTCAGACAATTAATCATTTTATGGTGAGGAAGAGAAACTGGCAGCAATCACACTGTCATTTTTTGCAAAGAGCAGCACAACCCATTGACAAATCATTGTCATGAGTGATTGCAGCCTACAGAGCTACCAGGGACTCAATACTCACTTGAGTCCTGTCAGTTTTTCTCTTTTAGCCTTATTTAGGAAAGCTAGAAGCTCTTTAAGGCTGAAAGTTACTCTCAAGCTACAAAGCATTTGAGGGTTTTGAAAGCTTTCATCACCTTCCTAGCATCACAATTATCTTTAACTTCCTCAGCGTCAGTCACCCTTCTAAAGTGCTCCTTCCAAGACGGGGACATTTGAAATAAAGACGCAGAATTGAATGGCACGGACATGTTCCTAGCCCTTGAGCCTGTAGCTTGAACTCCGTCAACAGACTTCACATCCCTGAAGAACAAAAGGTTAAACAATGGATAACTTCAGCTAAAATGTGGGTCCCAAGCCAAGAGTTATCCAGATCATGACCTTTCAATTCTGGTGCTAGCAGGTGCTAGTCCTGAAACATGAATATCCAAGTCCCTGGGACTAGACCTTCCTATTAAATTATTAGGAGATAAGGCAGACAGTAGGCAATAGTTGAACAAGTTGTGTGTCAATTGGCAGTTTCTTGAATACTGGCCATACTATTACGTACCTTGAAGTGGATAATAGATTGTGCTCAAAAGGCAACCCTGACTGTCTCCAATAATGAAGGTCCCAGATGACTTCAGCTACTGCTCAGTGACCATAAAGACAAAGATGAAAGTGATATATGGGTCACACTCACATTTATTTGACTGATTCTTAAATTTCATTTTATGTGCATAGCCTTAATATCAGGAAGAAAGTGTAATGAGTAATCAATTTAGGAACCAAGGGACAAGAAGTGTCATATTGCATTAGAATGGTGACGCAAGGTCCCCCTGCTAATAATTTCTAGTGAACGCTAGTTATATGGAAAAAGGCAAGGAGACAGAAACAGGAGTCTTGAGGCCACAGCAGCCACCAAACAGAAAGTTGAACCCTGATGAGATGCATGACAGAGGCTCAGCTATAAAAAGTACATCCTTACTGTTGAACTCACAGTTCAAGATTGCAACAAGAGCTTTACTCCAAATATTAATATAATTAATATTTACTTTTCAGTTCTATAAGGCACAATTTGAAAAGAACCCTGGAGGAATCATCTCCTTAGAATGTCCTCACTTATGTCACGGAACTGCAAATGTTATTTTATTTCACGATTTACCTGAAATCAACAAGGCATTTTCTTAGTTCCTGCGAGTGGGACAGAGGAGGAACTCTCTAAGTCTCAGGTAATATTTTGCTTTTAAAATGCAAACAACCCCTGACTAGTGGTTCTAATGCACTGCTTGTCACTGCTTGTACTGTTTAGTAAATTGCTCTGAGACAGTCAATGATACTGAATATCCAGTTTGGTCAACCCTCAATGCTGGTTCCTCTGCATTTCTCTGCCTAGTAGCCTAACAGCTGGTCTAGGTTACAGAGCAGCACCTACACTACTAATAGCTAACCCTTCACTTGCTTGCTTACAGTTGGGTTTGCTCTATGAGGCACAATTCAGAGAGAGCTTTGGAACAACCATCTCCTTTGCACGACCTCAAACTTGTTCCTTCTTATGAGCTATAAGTAACTGAAAAGAGTTCTTCATTTCAAGTAGTTATAGGGAAAACACTTTTTTTTTCCTCTCTCCTTGGGCTACAGACTTACAGCAAAAGCTGTCTGAATAAAAAACTCAAGGAGCCTCAGAAAGGGAAATTTATATTAGATATTATTTTAAAGATACAGTAATAAAATCACAGATATTGAAGATAGCTGCTGTATAGACAGACTGACAGATGGAGATAACAGCTATGGATTATAGAAGAATATTCATTTTAATAACAAAACACAGATTTTTCTCTATTGGCAAGTTTCATATAGGTTGATTAAAACAGGATAAGCCAGAGAAAGCATACTTTCCTAACAGTGTTATTAAAAACAGGTATTAGACATGTGAAAAAGTAATATAGTTCTCTCTCAAACATAACATTCTTGAATACACGTTAAGGTCATCTCTACGGAAACGATCTTTCAAACCTTACAACCATTTCTACCTAGGAGATTTGCACAGAGTGTTAGTAAACTCAGCATAACTAACCTGCATCCACTAGGAAGCAGGACCAGAACACTTCAAATGCTTTGAAATCGGGTTGCCAAGAGGCCGCTCATATAAGCAGAAATGCATCTCTGACTGCCATCCCTGGGGCTAGATAATGCTTACGCCGAGATCTCGGAGGGTAGAGGGTCAGGTATGGCTGAGCGACGTGCCTGGTGGCTGGAATTCTCACTCACAACAAGCAGCTGCTTCTCAGGCAGCCCCAAACAGAATGTGGTGCCAGGAGAATAAATGAAAAGTGGCTCTTGTTATCATAAGTCAATCCTCAAAAGATTTTGAAGTTTGGAAGCAGTTACTTCTGGATTTCACTTTCAAGAGGCAGTCAGAAGAAAATAAGATTGAAGTTGGAAAAAGGCAAATCAAGAAAAGCAGCAAAATTCTAGAAATACTCCTAGAATAAAGATAGAAGTTCAAAGATGGAACAAAGTTGGGTGAGGATGCTGATGAAAAAGATTTCATACAATCTTTGAGACACGACGTGTTCATGACAAATTCTTACTCAGCATTCAGCTTCTGGTGACTTTTCTCACTGGTGCATTTGCAGTGCAACAGGAAACGTTAGAGGCCTCGTCTTGAAAAGTGGACAGATTTTTAGTTCAAGAGTGCAAATTTAATGCACAAATAAAGATACAGCCAGCCATCCCTTTTCATCCTGTCTCCCTTCAGGACATCTATATCTGTATTTCTGAATTGAGCAAAAACAATGTAATTTAGGTACACACAAGTACAAAAGTAAGAACCAGAGTATGAAAAATAACAATGGGAACAGTATTAAAACATCACAGCTAATTGCTTACAAAATAAAGTCTATAGGTGCCATGTGCTAGGAGTATTAGATTTCTTCAAAATCAAAATTCAACCTAAAATTAAACCACCGCGAAAATCATATATTATGGGGTAGGCTGGGAATTGGAACAAAAAACATTTTTCCTTATAATAGGACTCAAAAGAGGTATCATCATCAATATTTTATCAATTTAGTGAGTTGGTGATTGTTTAGAAGCTTACACAGATGCACTGATTTTCAGAATATACCACATACACCTACAAGGCTCCATCCAGCAAATTTAACCTGCAGATTACGGCAGTTAGAAATATGTCAACACCAGTGCAAGCAGCAGACCTCTGCCATGCCTTTGAAGCCCTGAAGACTTATTTAAGGTTAGAAATACTTGCTGTTATGTGATTCCTTAAACTAGTATTAAATCCCAGAAGTATTCTGACATAAGCTGTTTATGAATCTTGAAAAATATGCCAAAATTACCTCATGACTGCATTTGCCACTTTTCTACTCAGAGGAAGCAGGTGCACTTCCTAAGTTCAATACAGGATAATTTATAAATAATCATTCAGTAATTCTAAAGATACTACACAGATGACTGCATCACTACTGCAATAATACAAATCCAGATTCTTACAAAGGAAATACGAAATATCAGGCAGCATAACTTCATTATGACACAGCAGAAGTCTATTTCATTCTGTACAGAAAACAAATAGCAAATTAGAAAGAAGAGCAAGAAATTTTGACCTTAACCGGCAGAATACATCAATCTGTAGAGGAGATTTCTGTATCAGAACAAAATATCTAAAATGGTTTTAGTGTTAAGATTTAAAATATTTATAAAATGTTTATATTAGGCTGAGTTATTTTCTGAAAATGAAACAAAAACAACCATAACTCCCCCCCCAAAAAAAGTTCAGATTTCATAAACGAAAAACCAAGAATTGTTTCTCAAAACCAATTCCACAACCCGACAATCTGAGAACAATATATTTGAGCCCAGAACTGCTCATCTGTAGTCTGACACTTCTGTAGTGGCGACGTTCAACACTCCCATAAGCCAAGCATTCAGTTGGTATTGCTTAACATCGGTGGGCGATGAATAGGAAACACGAGACTCTAATAATAAAAGTTTTATCCTAATTAGGATTGCTAATCAAAATTTTAAGATTCTCCACAAAAGCTTGTCAGGCAGAGCAAAAGCTTCCTCAAATAAACACCGTTCATGAGAACAACTACAGGTCATTCACTGCGAGACCCTGAATTCCTATGTGCTCAAGTAGGTAAGAAGAAAACAAGGCAGTGCTTTTTTTTGTTGTTGTTGTTGGTGGTTGTTTTTTTTTTTTTCATAAATACAGGCTCCTCTATTTATTTACGAGCATGACAAAACTAGTCTTACCTAGGGCTTCAGGCAAGGAAAGATTATTTTTTAGCCCGGTTTTCTAGGGAAACACACATGAAATTTCACTGCCTGTCGTCAGAGAGCCATGGCCAAACCAGTTTTAAGCCTCTTCAGTAATTTCCACATTTGACAAAGGGATAAAAATTTTCAGAGATATTTTGCAGCCAGATAAAGGAGAGAAATCCAAATGACTCTTCCTTTTGCATCTGCGCTTATTTTTGGAAAAGCTGCAGCTCAACGACATTGGAGCACTCAAGTAAATGTTCTAGTAAAGACTCCCAAACAAGCTGTTCTTCAGCAGAAAAAGCTACAATACTCACAATGCACTAGAAATACTATAATTTGAACTAGGGATTACAAAATGACAGAAAACCTGAATTTGTGAATTCCATGGCTCTAGCAGCTGCAATTTGCTCTTTTCTTTTTTTTTCATCTCCTCTTCCACAAAATCATTTTTAGGAGTTTGATTCTGTATCTAGATAATGAACAAGCTTTAATCTTTCAGATGCCATCTCACTGCATTTCCTCTATGTCTTGTAGTTCCTTATGTCTCCGATTGGACTTGAAAAGACCTTTTCAGGATTAAAGAAAATAAAATGTCAAAAATTCCACCAACTATAGTCTGGCTCACTCTAGAAAAAAAAACTCTCATTAAGTTTAATGATATTTTTAAGCTGATTCAAAAGTTATCATGAAAAGATCAAGCCTCATCCCACCTCAAAGATACTAAAAAGCTCTCTTGTTCAGAATGAAATTGAAGAAGATGACAGGAAAGAGGAAAAGCTACTGAGAAGGAGAGCAACCACCTCATGGCACCAGAAGGTGCAACTCTTGGCTCTCAGTGTGGTTCTCCTTTTTTAAAAAATAAATTTAAAAAAATGTTCTGTTCCCAAAAAGCAACTCAAGCTCCATTTAATTTGGCTGCTTATGAAGCGAGACAGCATGGTTCTCTCTTCACAAAAACCCAAAGTTTCTTATCATCCTTGGGGTTTCTACTGTCCCTGAACATCAACCGAGCTGTATACTACTGACTTCAATAAAAAAAAAAAAAAAAAAAAAAGGCCCAAACTAAGAGAAGAGAGAGAAAACTATCAAAAACAACTAGATTATTTTCCCCATGTAAAATGTGAAAAGGTAAGCTTTATGGTCAAGAACAATAAGAACCAAGCTTTGTATAGTCTGAATATAAATTTCTTAGCAATTTTAATAAAATTACAAAGAAAAGAATATGAGTTTGAAAAGCCAGAGTCATACTAAGCGAGAAGCTTTGATGATGACAAAGATAAAATACCACAGGGGTGATTCACATATGCCTGTACTTTCCATAATGGATATTTGCTTTTTATGAACCAAGTAATGGGGGAATAAGCTTTGTGATATGCTAATTTGTTAGGGATAGAATATCCTTTTACGAAAGAGAAGGAAGATCCACTTTGAAGCTTAAAACCATATATATTTTATGAGACAAGCTGCTTTGACATGAAATATCTGTGATACAAGGTTACACGCATACACAAAATTAAAACTAATGTTACATTTTAAAGATATATTGTAGAAAATACTGATCAAGTTATGTCAATTTAATATGGTATCTAAATTTTTCACATGGCTAAAACTTTATATACATGATATGATCATAGAATCATAGAATGCTTAAGGTTGGAAGGGACCTCTAGAGGTCATCTAGTCCAACCCCCCTGCACACGCAGGGTCACCTGGAGCACGTGGCACAGGACTGCGTCCAAGCGGGTTTTGAAGATCTCCAGAGAAGGAGACTCCACAACCTCTCTGGGCAGCCTGTTCCAGGGCTCTGTCACCCTCACTGTCAAAAAATTTTTCCTCAAGTTCCTGTGGAACTTTCGATGCTTCAGTTTCTGGCCATTTCCTCTAGTTCAGTCGGTGGCCACCAGTGAAAAGAGACCAGCACCATCCTCCTCACTCCCTCCCTTGAGGTACTTATAGACACTGCTTATGTCCCCTCTCAGCCTTCTCTTCTCCAGGCTGAACAGGCCCAGCTCCCTCAGCCTCTCCTCGTAGGGCAGATGTTCCTGCCCTACAATATGATAAATATGATAAATATTTAAAATAGCTGTCTTTAAATCAAAATGGATTTTACACAAGGGCTTTTTGAAACTTCTCTCAGTCTCACACTATATATTTGTTAATTGATTTTAACTCAGAAATAACAAAAAACACCTCCTAAATTTTGTTTTCTAATATGCAAACAATTTGCTAGAATAAACTTTTGTGTGACAGTTTTGAGAGACAAATCTAGTATTTTGACTGTTTACTAAACAGTTATATAGAATTAATACAGCGACAATGGAAATTCAGCATGCCCCTATTAAAGTCCCCTGGCAAAAGTTTGATAAATTCTGCAGAGATGAAAGAGGAGTCGTACCGAATACACCAAGAGATGTGGAGATAAGGATTCTAAACAACTTCCAGGAGCACATAAGTAAATAACGACAGAAGAGAAAACAGGAGGATTCTGAACGAATCCATTTTTTTTCAGACTATGATCAATTCCTGTTCTTTACTATATCCCTCATAGTAAAACAAGGGTCTTAGAAAAATTATGGATACTACGCTTCCATGTTTCCTAACCAACAGTGCTGAAGCTTGGGATTCACAATCACTTGTAAGCATTTAAACAAGGATACTATACACTTAAACAAGGATCCTATGCAATATGCCTAAAAGTATACCTAATTTCAAGATCTGTAGTAAGATTAGCGACACTTACTGGTAAGGCAGTTTGAATAGGGCACCAAAAACAAAAAATGTAACCATAATAAAATCATAAATAAACCCTATATAACTTTTCAAGGGTCCTATGCGATTTCTCAGTCACCTTTTAACCATCACTTCACGCTTTGTTCAATATAGCAAAAGACAGTATCAGATAAAAGGTTGGATGACAAAAAATGCAGATTCTCAGAAAGTGAATGGTCCAAAGACCTTAAAATGTTAAAGCTGAGAGTAAAAAGTAGGTCACAGATACAGCAACACACCAATATAACACATGTTAATTCCCACTAGTAACGAGTGCTGAGAACCTCTCTAATTATACGCAGCATAAAAACCTGCATTGAAAGATACACTGAAGTAACATCTACTCATGATTCTTGGGGCCTGCTTAAAGCCCTCACACGCAACTGAACTTCCATTTGCAAAAGTAACAATTAAGTACCTCAAAGTACCTTGAAGATTCTGTACACTATTTATAAAAGGTATTACATTAACAGGATGACTTTCAAACATTAAACTAGTTATTATATAAGCAGGGGAATATAATCAAACTTTCCAGTTTGGGATTTGAAAAATGTCTCACAAGGAATGTGCAAGAGCTCAGGGCTGATGCATTACTGTTAACTGTGAAAATTAACAGCTCGCCAAATTGGAAAACTGACCAAGGCTCCTCGTGAGGTTTTTTCTCACTAATAGGAAGAGCCAATATTTATTTGTATTATGCTGCCAGTCTATTGCTATCCCCTCCCTCTCTTTGCATGCCTTTTTCTGCAAGCCATACTCAGTTGATGCTTTACTCCCACACTAAATATGTTTGTGCTACTGCTACTTTGCATCAAGCCAGACTGGCAAATATTTCTTTTCATATTTCATCTACTCAGTTTTCCATATTTCATTTCACATTCTGACTTCGCTAAGGTGCACCTCTTGTGGCTCCCTTTCCAAATTTTTTAATCACCTGCTAAATATACATATATATATGTGTATATATATATCTCTCATTGGTGAAGTCATCTACTCAGACTGCTTTCTGTTTCAAGACAGTCTGAATTTACACATTCTCCACCTAAGATCAACTGGCTGGAACATTGAAAATATCTGGCAATGCTTAGAATGATTCTCATTAGAGTGAGCTGTGAGCTCCATATGCTGTTCATTATGATGGGTAATAAACATAAAGATATTGATATCTTTAAATTATTTTCAGTTACGACAAAATCTTTTAGTAGGGGCTTAATTTTAATATACATATCCAACTGCATACATTTTGTTTTCTGCATCTGCATTTTTCCTCTATTAATGCATGTTTAAAAATGTTGTGAAACAACTTTCAGTCTCAGGAATTAATAACTAAATTAACAAACACAGCAACTTGAAAAGTTAGTTCAGGTACATAAATCCTCTTTCTAGAACACGCTGTTTAGTGAAAGTTATTAAATTAGCAAAATAATCACAGAATAATCTATCTTAAATTTCTACCTTAAAAAAGGAATGAAGCTGTGATATGACTTCCCTGTGTAAATACCAGTAACATTTAATTTTAGTTTATGCTTTGTGAATTTATTACTATATCTGGTTAGATCAGTTGCTTAAGACTATTCTGTTACCACTGTAACACTGGTTGTACTAAATTGGATAAAACCTGTAAAGAATGGCTAATCAGTGAGACTTCAATGCCAGATATCCAATTTGAGTGTAGGAAAGTCTCATTAAAAAATAAAAGCAATACTAAATCCTTGTTTTAAATGACAAAAATTTCCCATAGCAAGTAGAAATATATGCTAGCACAATCCTATTTTGTAATAGCGTCTTTTTTTTTTTTGGCTGTGCCTGTGAAATATCAGATCTAAACACAGACACACAGTTCAGAAACCAGATTTTATATATATATAAATAATGTAAAAATCAGATCTCTTTATACATGGATATATGGTACAGAATAACAGAAGTAGTAAAAAAGCAAAAATAAAAACCTTCTGAAACCAAGGAAAATTGATGTAAATGGTTCTAAGATTTTATGATACATATTCCTGAACTATCAGCATTCAATCATTTTAAATTCTAAACTGATTTTCAAAATACATTCACTTTTTCCCTTTCTTCCACTTCGGACAATAAAGTCAACCCCTTCACCTCTGACTACAGTTTGCAGTAAATTTAATTTCTCATTCATCAACAGTTATGGTGTATTGTTTGATTAGACCCCCATGCTTTATGCTGTATTTCATACTAAAAAAAAAAAAAGAGCTTACTATATTTTTTTACAAATTGCTTGAAACTATTTTTATTGACCATATATCCTACTAAAGCTCATTTTGAAGCTGAATGTAACTTAACTTTCCCCAGCTAATGGAGGCTCGATGAAAAGCACAGAAGTAAAAAGGCAGCTTGTCCAGAGCCTGCTCAGAGCACTTCTGGTTCTGCTTCAGACAAGGGGCAAATGTGCACCTGAGAGTCCTAAACATGAAGAGGAGGTCAGTGGCTTACACAGAGGAGCCAAGCTCTGGCTTTCACAGGTAGCAGAGACCCTTCTGGGAACAGGGAGGTGCACAAGAGCAGCCTGGCTCGTGACAAGTAAAAGGCAGTTTCCAACAGCAGAACATTCATCGGTTCATGTCTTAAAGAGATAAGCATTTGCAGAGGCCAATATTAAGTATTCTACAACGCTGACACTTCATGCCTAATGCCTAAAAAAATGATTTTTAAAGTGAAAAATGTATAGAAACAAGAAACACATACATATTCATACCAGCACATTACATTTTTGTAATCAATTTAGTAATTACATTTTTGATCATCTTGTGAGGTCAGGTTATGTCCACATGGCATATGAAGACAAGCTTAACATGTCCTGAGCCAACCGAATGTATTAGTCCAACACCAGGAGAGAGCTGATTGCTCTGTGCACTGCTAATGCTGTTTCTCTAAAGCATCTCCCTTGGGACATACACAGGATGTATGGAAAGTATGGTCTTAAAATTAGCATGTGAGTATCTGAAAAAAAAAAAATAATAATAATAATCCTACAACATTCATCACAGTCAGAAATACTAATACGAACTCTGAAGACATTAGAGTTCCTTAATATCAATTAAACATGCAGACTGGCCAAGGATCACTGTTGCACAGACCTGAAAATTTAGGTTAGAAATAAGAGAGTTAAGTGTTTCTCAGGTCTTCAGTTTTGAATGCTAATAGCTAACACACAACTTTTATTTGTAAAATGCAACACTAAAATTCTCATTACTTGTGAAAGCAAATATTGTTTCAGTGTGGTCAAGAAACAAGTCAGTGCAGAGAACAGTGCTTGCAGAGCGTGCTACTGACAGGAAAAGCACACCTGATCATTAGCAGGAAAATGCATGCTCAAAAAAAAAAAAAAAAAATCTATACACATTGCTTAGTCTTTTTCTCTGAAGTAATGTAACTTTGTGCTGCATTGATTTTGCACTTCCATTCATCCACCTGATGTAACAAGTGTGCATAGTCTGTAGAAATTAATAATTCCTTTCATAGCTGGTTTGCACTACAAGCTCTAAAATTGACTGTCTCCGGTGAAATCGCATTTCAATGTAATGTCATAGTGTAAAGTGTCAAAAAGAAGTTCCTTGCATTTGTCTTAACTTATACATGAAAAAAAAAATGTTCATATAAGTAATGTTAAGCTTTCAAATGGTTTTAGAAATTTGATCATGTACACCCAGACTGTATTTTGTCTCAGGAGAAAAATGGCCATTACAAATCCCTGTTTACTGCAGGAAACTAAATGAATGATTTCTCTGAATAACAAATGCCCTTTATTTATAGATACTTAATTTAGGAAACCAATTCAACACATCTGAAATCAAGGTCACTTTACAACTTAATTAAGATTACTTGCAACACAAGGACTATTTATTTCCTGTATTCTGTAATTCATTAATTAAGTTATACATAAGGTTAAAATGCAGGTACTCAATTTAAAAGGCCCACTCCACTTATTTATTATTAGATTCCACTAACAACATCTTGTCAGTAGAACACTTTAAAAATAACAAGTTTTTGAACTTAAGAAGTAACGTATTAGTCTAAGGAACAGTATACAGTTAAATTTAGTGATTTCAATGAAAGAAATCCATCAGATAAAAAGGTAAATTCAATTTAAAACAGAGTTGAGAGTGGAGGTAACAAAAGACTTTTCTCTAATGACTTTTTTTTTTCCTCCAATTCTAAGCAGAGAGGTTGGAAGGGACCCTGATAGCCTCTGCTCCGACCCCTCTGCTGAGATCAGGTCAGCGAGGGCAGGTCGCTCAGGGCTGTGTCCCGCCGGCCTTGAGCATCTCCAAGGACGGAGGCTCCACCACTGCTCCGGGCAACCTGCTCCAGAGTTCCACCGACTCTCACAGGAAGAAGTTTGCTCTTATGTTTAAATGGAATTTTCTGTGTCCTTTTAATGTCAAACTAAATGTTGGAATTTCCTAATTTAAAAACTACAAATAGTTTCCATGGCTTTTGCTCTGTGCTCTTGCCTTCCTCCCCATTTTATAAGCATAATGAACTGAATATATCTATCTATATAAAACAGCATTAGCAATAAATGTAGAGAACTTTAGCTGACGGTAAGTCTTCTCCACAATAAAGGGGCGATACTAATGAAAGTCTGACACACTTTATTTCGTGATCATAATTTAAAAAAGTAACACCATCATTTTGACTAAATAGATAGTAAAGGCATCCCAGGAGATGGTAACGGGGAAAAAATAGCCTATCATCCAGTGCTGTGCATTACTTTCAATTTTCTCACTCAAATCAGTGGATAACTCCTGTCTCTTTAATTATTTTTAAAATAAAATTAACAATATGCCTATGGTTAAAAAAATAGCATTTGATCTTGAATATATAGATAAGAGGGCTAATAAAAACATAAGAAAGATAAGGATCACATTGAAGCTAGGAGAAAATTCAGAGCACTCACTGTCCTTGCAGCTTCCATGCACAACAATCTCTCATAAATCTTCAAAAGCTGACACTTGAAATTGTAGGTCAGGGAGCACACATCTATAAATCTAATTACACTGTGCCTGAAAAATAATATTGCTATGATAGAAGAAAAGTTAAAAGGAGATATTGAGGAAAAAAAAAGACTTGCAGGGAAATGAAGGATGTCATAAATATAGCATGGGCTATACATCAGTTGGTCTAACACTTTATTTATCTAGAAAATGAATGACTGACAGGTGTCTCATATCTGCAGTCTTTAGATGAAGCCAAGTTTTCTATACTGGAATCTTTAGAAAATGAAAATAGAAGAATTATTAAGTTAGCAAGAAACTGCCTGAAGAGAAAATAAAATGCAAGGCAGCAATGAAAGGTAACCTCATTTAGAATAAAAGTTATGAATGCACTTCCTCAATGATCCTTTTTAAAATTAATTTAAATATAAGGACAGGTGTAGCCCAGGAATAAACAACCATAAAAACAGCCCCAAATAATGCTAGAAATTGAACTAGAATGTGGATTGGTTCTAACCATCTACACAACAAGAATTTAGGACAGTCTGGACAGGAGAAGTTAGGACAAAGTATTTTACATTCTTTAAAATTAATCTTCCTTAGTTTAAGATACTGTACCAATGACAGAGAAAAAGTTGCTTCTAAATGCTATGAAAGTTTAAGCAGAAGTTGTTTTCCTTCACTTTTCTGCCACTTCTTTTTCAGGAAGGCAACTGACAGACACAGAGGAGCTTCCTGACACTCAACTGAATGGACAAATTAGTTAAATTCCCCTTGCTCCTGAACCCAAGAGCCTTTACAGGCTGGACCAAGAGAGCACATTGGCAGACATTTGTGATGGGTACAGCAACAGAATCAATGTAGAGGTACTAAAAAGAGTGGCAGAAGTAGATAAAAAGTCACAGGCAGTATTCTCAGAAATGACAAAGCTCTACGTGGAAGAGCACTGGGAAAACATCTAAAAGACCACTGCTACATCTAAGAGTACAGAGAAGCACAAATATCACACTGAAAAAAAAGATCATTCTTCCTAAAACAGCTAAACTATCCACTAATTTCCATTCCGAAATAAGCATGAAAGCATTGACTTTTAATCGTAAAGCTACAAACACTGTCTCTAATAATTGTGCATATTAACAAATAGCTCTGTTCATGAATATATACACAGTCAACTCTTGACTTCTTTCTTTTGATCATATTAAGCCTCTAGTCTGCAATCTGTATTTTTCTGACTCCAGGTGCTGCCTTCAGGAAGGCTTCAGCATCTGGAAACTCCATATTGCAACCCTTTGGTCTCTCACTGTCACCTACATGTTCCCAAATGTTTATGACAGGGAGAAAGAAACCACAGGTATGATCATGCACTTCTGAATCATACTTTTTTGAGGAATTATTAACGATGAATTTTTCCAAGAAATACAACAGAAAGGAACAGGTTTGTTCCCCACTATGACTGTTTGCAAGACAGCTGAGCATATGTTTAATTGATGGGAGCCCTGGAAGCCAGAGTTGAAATACCTATGTATGTTAACTTTTCATGGGCCTCAAGACAGTTGAGACTATAAACATAGAAAAAGCCTAAATAGTAAGTGTCATACTTCTTAGAAAACAAGTATATCATATGTTTAACTATACAAAGGTACAGAGCATTTAACATTATATTGTCCCAGAAATACTGTCTAATCCAACACAATACACTAAGTGACATTATTGTATCTTAATTTTATTTGTGCGAGGTTCTTTCCTGAGGTTGAAATATGAATACATTTCATAATTTATGCAGTAGTAGCTAGATCTTAACACAAATCTAATTCCACCAAGTCTTTTTCTCTAATTATTTTATCTCTGTAGGAAAATCTCCCTGTTTTATTATCATAAAGAGGTAGTGTATGCCTTAATCAATGGAGATAAAAATCCCCTCTCTGAGAATTGCACCATCAAGCCAAAGGGGCTCCAACAGCTCAAGCTACTACCTGATTACCCTGAGAGAAGCTGATATCAAAGTTGCTAAGATGCTCTCAGATTCCTCAAGTCTTTATTTGGAAAGTGTCATGCAGTAGACACTGAGTACAAGAATTGAGGAATGTACAGTGTACTAGTCTTTATTTGAAAAAAAATTGACAAAGTTAAATAAGCAGCAATGGTTATCAACACCGAATTCTACTGTTTGTCAATGGCATTGTCTTCCTGTTTCTAAATAATGGGCCTGTTACAACATCATTTTCATTTCATATTCACCATCAAAATCTGCTATGTGATAAAAAGCACGCCCTTGTTTATCTCTCATGTCATTTCACTAGACTTTTTGTCCCACACCTTTTACTAGACTTGTTTTGAAAAACAAATGTCCCATATAGCTACAAAATATGCATTAACGCCTATCTCACTCAAAGTGTAAGAATCAATTTTCCTCTAATTGAGATTCAAGAAGAAGGTGTCACAGAGAAATAACTAAATCATCCCAAGGGAAATGTGGAATATTCTTAAGAAGAGAAAACAAAGGAGAATATCTTTCCTTTACCCAGCTGATCACTAACTGTAGGCTACGCAGCGGTGGGGAAAAAAATGATATTTAATTAAAAGAAAATTAGGATTGATTACATAGTTTTAAAAATAAACATTTTATGTGCCTGTACAAACATATAAAACACAAGAAGTCACCTCTGCACCGAACTACAAAAGGTCATATTCATACGGTGCTTTGGTAAGCAAAGATTATAAATTTTGTTTAAAGATAAAATGAAATTCTTTTCAAGAAGTCCATTCCCCAATATCCTTACCATGAGCATAGTCTTTACATTCTTTTTCTTTTTCATTAATAAACATAATAGTTTCTTTCTAAATGGAAAAATAGCGAAGGTAACTGAATGCGTACCACTTTTAAAGTGCATTTGCATATTTTAAAGGTCTGGATTTTCTTTACAAAGAATTGTTTCATATGAATGACTCTTCATGGTTTTTAGAGGACAAATAATTTCATAGGGCACAGAGACTTCAGCAAATAAGCATCTATCCAATTAATGGAAGATTTTCAATATGCATGATCAAATACATACTTGTCATACCATTTCAGATTGCAAGTCAATGACCTAGTTCCACAAATGGGTTATCTTTAGGTTAAAGAACACCATCTGCTCACAGTGATGCCACCAGCAAAATTGCTATAATGAAAAATCCCTAAACAAAGGCAAAAATCCAAAGCCAGGAAAAAAAAAAAAAAATCTGTTCATGACTACTCTTAGTGATCACACAACACAAGTTTTAGGTAGTTTTTAACAAAAGGTGATTAGCTTTAAACTGGTCTTACGCTCCCCCTTACCCCATATGTATTGTTCATTGAGCACTGAAATTAATGCGATTGATGCAGAAAGCAGCATGTCAACCACGCGGCACTTGCACTCAATAGCAAAGAATGATCTTTATGGCTTCAGAGAGGCATGGAGGAAAATAATGAGCAGAATGGGGAGAAAAAAATAATCTTTTTTATTACTAAAAAATGTTAAAATCCAAAAAGATGCAGGTTGCGCCAAGCAAGGGAAATACTACTTTTTCTCTCCAGCAGAGTGTGTACTTTTTCCATATAATCAAACTAAAACTCCTGAAAAGCCGCAAAGAAGGATAATTTAACAGAAAGTCTTTGTTTCAAACACAAAAGGAAGGCTTTGCTTTGCTGATCATTTGTACAAAAACTGCTGGCTTGCACTTTCTCCCAGTTTGTTTAATGATCCATTATGATCATCATGTTACCAAATAAAAATATCTTTATTTCTTCTACTTCAAGAGGAGTATTTCAAGCATTTTCCTTAATATTGTACAAATTAAACTTAACTAAGCACTACGCAAAAGCACAGAAGTATTTCCACATTCCCTGTGACTATGTTAAAAAGCATCCTTCAATCCAGGAAAGAAAAAACATTTTGGAAATCTTCTCTCCAGCTAACAGGTTTCAAAATCCTAGGGCAAATGAAGGGTTTTTGTTTTGTTTTTCTATGTTCCATGGGATATAGCACATTTTCTGCTTGCACAGGTCCATGAAACTTTCAAAAAAATCTCAAAGATATTTTAATACAGTACAAATTAGGTCAGTCTCCCATTATGTTCAAGTTGAGGTTCTCGAATAGAAAGAAAACTTGTATGAAAAAAAATCAGATACGGAAAATACCTCAGAAGAAACCCTGAGATATGCCCTGAAGCAAGGTCATGGGAAACAATTGGCCAGTAGGTCTCTTCTAACCACTAAAGAAAAGAACAACTTCAACAATCAGGGTTATCACCGTACAGCAGATACTCAATACATAGTCACCTAAACCAAAAAACAGAGAATTCGGTTTCCGTATCACCTTTAGGTAAGAAGAAGAAAAGCTGCATCCTTAACGATCAATTTCCGGCAACTTCACAGGGTTGCCTGTCTTGCCCATCTCTTTATTTTAAATCTTTCTGAAAAAATGCTGAGTCTGAAAAATGTTTTTTTGTTTTTGTTTTTAAAGAGGGAAAAATGAGGCAAATTGGTAAAAGGAAATGTAACTGAGAAACATAACCAAGAAATGCATAGGAAAAGAAATGGGAGAAGTAATGGGATTTGTTCCCTAATCCATTTAAAAATTGGTTTTTTCTTCCCCCAGCTTAATTAATCCACTTCTCCTGCACACAACCTAAGAGGAGTCACTGCTGAATTCAACCACGTATCTCCCTTTTCTGTAACTAGCTTTATCTTTCCAGCTCCACCACCATAGCAACTGTTCCTCCTCCTTAAGCGTTCACGGCTCTTCTCCTGCGAACGCTGCCTCATTTCCTTACCAAAAACTAAAAGCTAATGGAATGACAAGGTTTTGAAATAGCACTACTTGCCCAGTCCTCCAGCCTTCCTTTTACTTCCTTTCCTATTCATCAAGAGGAATGCTCTTGGACTAGAGTCAAAATCTGCCCAATATCAATAAATTAAACTTTGGCTACTGCTGCTTTATTTTCACTTTAATAATAGTCTCACAAGCTCAAAAACTTTGATACAGTTATATTTGATAGCTTTTTTTTTTATTATTTGATAAATATGAACACACTAGACAAATGACCAAAAAATATAATATCCTGTACGTTATGGGGGGAAAGGAGAAATGAATATAATTTTCTTTTGATTGGTGGATTAAAATGCTGCCACATAAGTTTTCTTAAGACAAAAACAAAACATAGATAAGACTTACATGATATCTACTGGCACAATCCAATATGAAATAAATTAAGAGTGGTGCACCACTTAAATAAAGACAGTATGATTAATATGCTAGCGTACCTCGTTCTGGAGTTCATCACCACTTCTGGGAGAAGCGAGCATCTCGTACAAAGTACAGCAGAGATCTTCTGTCGTTGGCCCGCCAGGGGTACTCCCCTGAGACTCATTCAGATACTTTCCAACTTCACACCACAAAAAAGAATCATCTACTTTTTCCGAAGACTTGCGATCAGATTTCTCACCGTAGCAATTCTGCAAGTGATCCAGTTGGTTATTCAAAAATTTCTTGTAATCTAAGCTGATTATTTTCTGTGTATCAGTCTCACCATTTACAGGCAGCTCCTCAGAGTGATCCAAACCATGCATGTCAAATGAAAACACTATATTTTTACCAAAGAACACTCTGTTATCACCATTTTGCTCTTCAGCCATCTGTATGAGGGCAGTAAGCTGTTCTTCAGTGAAGTGAGAAGCAATTCGACATGTGGCATTACAAGCTGCAGTAGCAGATGACGATGGAAAGGGCCCAAACATCTGCTTGATGGCCTTTGTCTCCTCGTGACCAACACACTCTTTCCCATGAAATGTCTTAAAGAGAAAAACAGCTCCACTTTCAATTGCTTCTTGTCCATTTTCAGCTCCAACTGTTAACAAAAACAAAACCAAACATAACTACGTACACATCAAACATTCTCCTCCACTGCCTATACCATAACTGTATTCAATTTTGTGCCACTTATCTAAAAAACAGAGAACTGAAACAAGGACCATAACAAACAGCAGTGGTTGCAAGTAGGGTGCAGGTAGAATACGTAACCATCTGTCTTCATTATCCCTCTACTTAATAGAAATTCATATTAAGGATTACTAATGTTCTCTTATTTTTCAAGGGGAAGAAAACTTGCCTGGGGTCTGCAATTCATGATACTATATTTATAAGCTCTGTAGAAGTAAGAAATAATAATCCACTTTGTTTTCCACTTTGTATCAATGTTTAGTCACCACCTATTCACGATAGACTAAACATAGAACAAGCCGCCGGAAAACACTGCATTCCTGTTTCTAGTGTTATAGAATGCTGATTAATTAGAATTTTTTCCCAAAGAAATTAAAATTCAGTGTATAAGTTTACAGCTATAGGCAGACTATTTTAAATCATATTGTGAAAAAAAAAAATCAAAAAATATGCTTGAGAAAAATGTGACATCCTTTTTGCATCAATGTTCTCCAAGGTCCATGAGGAAAACATAAGTAAATACTCCATATAAAGCATCAAAATGTCACTAATGTCATCAAGTGAAAATAAACTAATAAATAAAATACATTATACAGGTTTTTAAGAGAACATTTTTCTAAATAAAAAAAGTATGATCCAAGAAGTCTGGTAGGTTATCCCAACTTTTTAAAGTAGAATTAGCTTTTCTTACAAGATTTCCTAACTTCTAAAATTCTAAAATTTCTAAATTCTTAAAGCTTAATGTCAACATCAACAAACCATTAGCGTCCACACCTCTTGATCTGGTCAATTCTACAGTTAGATTAGGATTGACTGGCAGAGCTCCAACAAAGTACGATTCAAGTGACAATATTGGTGATTTATCCCAAATATGGCTAACTCAAAAGATCTATTAAAGTTCAATATTATTAGAAGGAACAATATCTATTTTTAAAACCCCACCAAAATTGCACCTTTCAGAATAGGGAAAATGGTTATTCTCTTCCAGTACTCAAAACTGCCTTCTGCTGTCTATGCAGTCATGATCCTATGGATTTGGTCTATTGTGCCTCACCTTTCTGACATTAAAAAACAAGCAAACGAGCAGATAAAAAAGGCACATCTTACTGAAATCACTGGGAAGATTATTAGTTAGTACTATACAGTTGAGATCTGAGCAACCCTAGCAAAGCAAGGGTTTATTCCCCAGCAACGTAACAGGAAAAAGCTCCACGAGAAGATGAAACAAGACCGAGAAAGTGAAAAATGTAACATGTAAAACAAGGGTGTCTAAAAATTCATTACTTCTCTTGAACTTCCTTACGGAGGGAATTGTAGGTGATATTTACATTATAATTAGGTGCACAGTTAATTATCTTTTCTAATTACCTTGGAGAATAAGCTATATAAAAATAAGTACACAAACGTACTAGATGCACATAAATACGTCTCAATGGAAAGTGGTGATTCAGCCTCCCTCTGGCCATTAACTGCGTAGAAATCTCAACAAAAAACAAATCTGAAAACTCAGAGACACAATTTGGCTGTTTGATCCTCACTCTTAAATAATGATATACATTTGTATGTTAGGAATATAAAAGTCAGTTTTCTTTGAACACGGGTGATTTGCCAATAAAAAAAAAAAAAAAGAGAAAAAAGGTAGTTCTTTTAGCTTAACAGCATTTACTTACTTTGCTTATAATCATTTTCTTCTCTGCTAGATATTTAGTCCTACTTCGTACACTTTACATCATTTTACCTGTAAACTTCACACTCATTATGCATTTGTCAGCCATAGCCTAGCCAACATTTCATTATAGTATATCTTATGATTATAAATATTACATGTTTAAAGAACTATACACATCTCCCCTCCCTACCTCACTTAGCCCAAGTTGTCTGTTGTTGAATGTACACATTCAGATTAAGGGAAATAATAACAGTGCTCTGTAGCTCTGACTGATCTAGGTTGCTGTGCCTAGCTGGTAGTTGTACCAGTCCCTACTAAAAATCATCTTTCCTCTCCCTGGCAAGTTTCCAATTTACAAGCAAGGTATACACTGCAATGCTTCCTACTTGAGCTACTCCTTCAAAAATGCACACCGAGTTTTGAGTCACTTTACTTACACAAAAATACCACAATATCTAAAATGAGGACAAGTTTCGAAACCAGCTACCAAGCTACTGACAAATAAAAGAAATTTACTACATGCAGCTGTTTGACTGACCTGAAGGGAAAACAATATGAAGATTCAACAAAATATTTAGCCTATTACTAATGAACAATATTCCAACAACAGAGATGAGGAGATTGCATGTATACTTGTAACAACTTTTAAGAAAAGCATTTTTATCATTGGAATTTGTCCTCTTTCTGGCTGTCATCAAAAAACGGGTAGTCCCTCAGCTAGTTAGGATGATAATATGGTGTACACATATGTAGGAAATCTGGAAGTGCATAAAAAGCTGTTATAAAAAGGTTGTTTTTATTTGGGAGGGACTAAAGGTAGCAAAAAGAAGGGTTAAGAAGTGAGAGAAGGGAAAATAAAGTATGGGTGAAAAAAGGGTGAAAGTGGGGGCTAATCAGGGCGTAACCCTGCATGTGATCCCCACAGCTGGGAGCAGGACAATAAACCAGACTTGTTCTTCAGGCGCTACCACGTGCATCAGAGTCAGCTCCCACAGCCACGAGGGCTGCGGCCGGCGCGCCGGGTGTCTGTGCGGGATGGCAAGAGAACGCGCCAGGCGCAGCAGCAGGGAGGACACGCTCTCCTGCCCGTCACTCTCTAACTGCCTTCATCACTGCAGCACAACGAAGACAGCTCCTAACAACAACTGCTGAAGATGTGTGGGTAATCTCAAAATTAAAAAATAAAACAAAACTACAGTTGCTGTAGATTATGTAACAATTATTTCTTTCACCATTTATTAATGAAGCACCTTCTCCATTCTAACTTTAGGCATCCAACCCTATAGCTGTTGCAAACAACTGAGAAACAAAATCCATTTTTGTTTCAGAGCACAAACACTCCCAAGTGCCCCTAGCATTCAACATGACCTGATGCCAGATTCCGAGATTTTTGGAGGACACTGCAGCAACCTTCCCGAGCATGCTGCATCCTATGAAAGGTACCTGGAAGGTGGGCAGCTGTACATCTTTTTTTATTATTAGTTTCTCTCCTCAACACAAAACAATCCTTCAAGCAGAAAACGTATTTTAAATTTCTATCTACCTGTCCAGCAATCCAATTTTTCACAATATAAATTCTGTGGAATTAAAGCAAATAATACCAATGCTGTTCTTTTCTCCAAGCAATATGTTCCAAAATAAACTGTGGTCTCCTCTCACTGAAGGTTGATCACAAACAGAAACTACATAAAAATTCTATCAGAAGCAAAAATAATGTAAAAAAATTCGAATTTTAATACAAGACAGAGGACCCAATCTAAATTGTATGTATACATATCAATTAACTGGGATTTCAAAGATACTTCAGGGCAAGACTGGAGTCAAGGTAGAAATGAAATTTTATACAAGCATACAAGCAGACAGAAATTGAAATAAGTAGTCTAATGTTAGACTACTGGATAATTAAACATACCTATTTGTTTTGCAGCTTGTAGTATAGTTTTTAAATCACCATTAACAGTTTGGTGTTTCTTCTTGTCCAAATTGTCATCAACAAACTTTACTATCTTTTTCCATGTAAGATCAGATGTCAGCAACTGTTCTTGTAGTTTTAATCTTTTAGTCTGAAAATGGAAAATAGTTGAATGTATTTTTATTTCAAGATGTTAAGTGGTTCCTTTAAAAACTGGAAACAAAAATCCATCCCTTTCCCATATTTCATTCAATTCCAGTGTAGTAACAAACGCAAGTCATTTCTCCATTACATTTTTTACCCTCTTACTTGAGGGTAAGATGAGTAGGAACACACAAACTATTCTATTCTTCAAAAGGAGAATTCTCCATAAAGCAAATTTCTTGCAACTACAAGAGATGTTTACAACTTCTAGGATTCCAGTGAAACTTGAAATTACAGGTTCCCACAAGGCATATACTATGTTAATGCATTATTTTCATGAAAAGTGTACCTAAACTCATTACCATTAAATTTATTCTAAACCATCAGTCAACAAGAGCCCAAAGTCTGAATATCTGAAGGCAGAAAATTTGGCGCTCTGGCTCTACATATGCTCAAGGTTAAAAACATATAATCCAATCCCAACCTAAATCATAGCTGCCTGAAACAAAATAACAGAACCCAACTAATGCACGCAACCTACCCTATCTAAATAGCACAAACGAAATTTAAGGGCTCAGAACAAATCACATAGCTAAAGCAAATATAACTTTGAGGAATCTACATTCTACAATCTACAACTTTGTGAGGAATCTACAAAGGAACGCACACAAGAAACTATACTCACTCTGCCCTCTCTTACCTGCCTAATCTTACAAAATAGTAACACAAATTAATTAAATTATTTTTTTCTACTATATATTCTGACATTTAACAGTTATGCACTAAAAAGGGAAAGAAAAACTTATTTTTTACCATTAAGTCTCCCAGTTCTTCATTATAATCATCATGTTTAGTGACATTTGAGAAGGACCGTAAAGCGCCTGTAAGACGAGGTAAGGCCATTTATTACTCATTCAGTGATCCATAGGATGAGAAATTAAATCCTACTTCAAGCACCTAAATGAAAACAAAAGAAGAAAAAGAGTTTTGTTGATTGTTGCAAATACAAATTCACATCAGAAAGCTGAAAGATGCTTTTCAGCAATCAGAACTGGGCTGGCACTTCAAATGTACAAATTATGTCAAATATGTCAAAATGTTTAATAAAAATCCAACAGAATGCAAGAGGAGGGCACAAACAGTGGGCATAAATGATCAAATGAGCTGGTTACTCTATATGCTTTTCTTTTCTCTCTTCCCTATAGTAAAGTTATCAGCAACGAGACACAGTGGCAATTATTCCCTTAACACCACTAACATGAGAGTATTATAGCGATATCTACATAATTAAACTTTATCTCCAAACAGTAATAAGTGATTACAATCTAGGTGAAAATTCTTTCTGAACCAGCACACAGTGGTAGTTCTCAGTTCATTAACTGCCCCCAGAACTGATAAAGAGATTTTATTTTTGACAATTGCTTAATGATTTTTAAGCAGCAAAACAAGCAAAGAAAATTAAGAGAGAAAAAAAAAGAGCATAATATGTATATCACTGAGCTGTGATAAGAAAACAAAAAAGTAATACTAGAAAACTGGAAAAAGAATGCCTCAGGATGTTTTTATCTCATAACTGCAAACGCATACATACATTATACAGCACTCTCCAGGATTATAACTTATTTAGGGGCATTCTTATTTCCTGTGTGAAAGAGACTCATATTTGTAGAGCACAGCACATCTGTTCTCCATCTCACTGTACTTACTCTAAGCCATTTACAGAAACTATGCTCGAAGTTGTTCGGTTTTGAAAAGTGCCCACAACTTACTAAACAAGCAGTTAATGAACTACAATTCACTGCCACGATTCCTGGCGGCAACAAACAGATACAGATTTAGATGATTTTTAAAACAATTAATAATTCCATAAACTTAATGGTACTCATCCTTCTTAGGAAGTCTGAAGACTATTCTGAATTTAACAACTTAAAACTAGTAAGAAAGTGAAAATCTTTTATTTTTGCATTCATACAATGTACAAAAGCCTCTGCTTTCATTAGCCTTAGTGCTTTTCTGCATGTAATGACTATTTTTTATTTTAGTTATTAACTTTGCAATATAACCCAAAAGGAAATCCAGATGCAACGTTCCAGTCACAGACAGAGAAATGTCATTGACTTGGCAGGTCTCTTTGCTCTAATAACTGATACCTTGAATAAAAAGCCATTAAAATGGGTGGGGGGGGGGGCGCGAACCTATAGGTTACCTGCTCTCACATAAAGCTTATTGATGTAGATCACACTACCTTTACACTTGATCAGCTACTGAGTAGTAGCTAGCTATTTTCACAGCCACCATAAGGGTGAAAAATTCCCTTCCATGTGCTTTGATTTGATAGATTTGACAAACTTGATCGGAAACATCTGTACTACCAAGTGATCCTGCAAAGGTCTGCTTGTTTTAGAACAAGTGCCAAAAAACACAGCAGCAATTAAGCCCTATTTAGCAGGACCTATATGCAGACATGCAGGATGAGCTTTCATCACCCTTTTCCTCATTCCCCCTCAAAAAAAAAAAAAAAAAAAAAAAAAAAAGGCTGAGAATATTTGAAGTTTGTAGAAGAACAAGTGATACGGGAATCCAACCTTGAGAGAAAAGTATGACAAAAGCACCGACTTTCTGTTTTTTCTTACTATCAAGTAAGGACAGTTAAGATGCGTTCTGTTAAAATATTTTAAGAAAAGGAACTGAAGTTTGGAGATTTTTAGCATTACCTTGTATCTTTAAAACAATAACAGAAAAGCAACTTTTCAAGCAACTTCTTTTCATAAAGCAGGAGGTACAATATCCAGCCTTCTAAAGCTTTGTAAAAATGAGAGGCAATATCTTTTAAAGATTATTTTACCTCTTGTAGAAACAAATGTTACTTTAACTTTGAAACTTTTTATAACAGAAAATAAAATGTAAAAGCACATTCAACTTAACTAAAAGAAAATTCAGATATAAACCATTTAAATGTTATTGTTTGAAGGTAAACTTAAAAGTAAATGTGGATCATAATCTCCAAAGGTCTTTTTCATTATATTGAAAAGTATATAAAACTGCTGCCAAATCACAAAAGTAACTAACTGCACTGGAGAAGTCTTCTGCTTTGTATCTTCTACTTAAGTTCTCCTCCTGCCTCTGCCTTTCCTGTTCTTTGCCTCTTCTTTCCTCCACTGGAATGCTTCAGAGAACACAGTCAAACTTATTTAACCTCTACTCACTCTTTAAAAAACAATTACTTACACGATGGAATAATGCAGCACTCGGTAGCCTTAAGTGCCCACTTCTGCAGCCTCTGCTGTTTGGTTTGCTGTGTGTTCCTTAAAAACTCACAGCAGTCTTGCTGCTTCACCTACCTAAGTCATTTTTAGCCATGTCACCACGTTTGGCTTATTTTGGCTGCAATTATTTAAAATACAAAGATCTTTGCGGTCTCTGTAAACTTCTCATTTATAAAAACAAAAGAAGTTATTATTAAACACTAATCTAATCAAAGAACGCAATAAAGAAAAAGATGCTTGAGACATTGGCAATTAGCAGTAAATTACTATTGACCAAATGGTATTTGGATCAAATAACATTTTCACTTTTATTAGTGAACAAAATGGAACTATTTCATATTAAAAGAAAACCAAAGAGACAGGTGAAATCCCAGCTGTAACAAAAGGATAAAAATAAAAGGGCCAGTGTGATAATTGTTTTGGGGGGGAGGAAGGGATTCATTTTAAAGGCATTTTAATAACTTAAAAATAAATGCTAACACAATATTATCTCATTCAAACACAAGAGCAGCAAACCACAGGGACATGACTAAGACATTTAACAGATGTCCACACACAGAATGATTCATTTCTTTACATTATTAAGCAAGAAAAAAGTATCTTAAAGCTTTAAATTTTACTGACATTAACATATTTTAGGATTACTACACTTAACCGGAGCAGCTTGATTAACACAATTACCTTTCATATTTTAATTACAAATAAGTCACAGTATTTTAAATGAGCAATCACAATCTATTTAGTGTGCCTTTTTCACTACAATTTTTAAGAAATAAAGGCTGTATGAAAAAGCTATTTTAAAACAATGAAAACATTTGCAACAGAGTCACTTTAACTTCTTACCCAAGCAAATTTGATGCAAGCAGTACAAATATGGCACATGACAATAAGTTGACAGCTACAGATAATAATAAAGCCTGGGACAATAACCATAAGTAGCAAGGCAATACAAGACACTGCAATCATTTAAATTATTCTGACTTTTTCTTTTGGGCCTTCATAGGCAATGCCATCCAACTTTTATATTAAAGGATCAGTAACAACTGTACTTTCAGATACCTGATTTTCTGCCAAAGGCACCAACATCACACTGTTTTTTTTATTTAATTTATCAAGTTGTGGATGTTGTGGATCTCCAGTCAAGACCTGGGCAATCTCTGAAAGGGAGATGTCGAAATTAAAGTACCTGCACTCAGGAAGAAACAGTGGCTGCTTAACACACCATGTTTGTCCCACGAAATATTAGGATTTAAATAAATGCTCCAGCACAAGGAAGAGGCAAGGTAATGCCTCTGTGTGCAGCCATCGAGGTAAGAGACAATTTCAGCATCTTAATTATATGAGTCACACACACACACTCACACACACACACAAAAAAGGAATTACAAGCCACACATTGAGAAAAGTGTTAACCTTTCCAGACTCTCCCTCACAAAGTCTTAGCCACACAGGAGGCAGTAAGCTGCCTGAAACTTCAGCTGGACGGGCATTTCCTGTGATTGCAGACAATACTATTTTGGGATGCTGCCAAACCAACATCTTGGACCAATAACATGCTAATTTTAGATGTGCTTTGCGATCGTTATTGAGCATAGCTCTGGTTTGTAAAAAAATAACATCATGGGACCATACTACAGTTCAAAATAGTAAGAATAAGTCTCCATAACACATTTCTTACATGGAAAAGCACCCAAAGTTTGAATCTACAAGGATATAAGGAGAAATACCTCCCATACTAACAACTGGCCAGAGGGATGATATTGCCAGGTTCTTCATAACTCAGCCTCAAGAGATAAAATAATTGCTTATGACAGTTGCTAAAGATTCACAGTAAAATTTTAATGGAATAAACAAACTTGAGGCAATAGCAGAGAGGTACGGCTAGCTACTACCTGTGAATGAAAATTTCCACAAATAATTAGCAAGCATAAATAAGATTACTGTAGCAGAAAACCAATAACAAAAGCTTTTAGCTTTCTCTGGAGCCTTAATGGGAAGGCAAGAACAGACAGAATCTGTATTTCTCTACCGTGCACAGTCTGCTTTAAGTCCTGAGCAGACCAAGTGAATCTTTTCAACATTCATAACCTGAAACACCAAGGCATACTGTGACTTCACATTCCATCAACATATCAAAGTCCACAAGAAGCCTGACGGTGACCACAAGAAAAGAGTACCAAAATAAGCTTTCATATCCTAGGGACCACTTCCAAAGCACTCAGGGGAGTTGTTTCTTTGTTGGAAACACCTTCCTTTCTCCCATTAGCACAGCTGCAGGTATGTACATTCACTGCTTCTACAGATATGTAGACCAGGCCTTTCAGAATATCAAAAGATGCTCTTTCATAACCCTTCATTCCAAAACACTGATGACATAGGTGCACAATGGTGAGCTGAACTTAAATTACATAAAGGGAGCCTACGTCACGCATTTTTTTCAGCTTCTCCAAAATAAAATATTTTGTAAAGCTCTTGAAAATATATAAGTAGTAGTATCATAAAAGAAGCCTGTGACAGAAATACCTACAAGTTGTCACATGTCTGTCACAAGGCGGTTCTAGACAGATTTATTAAGTGCTATGTCGGCAGCGAGCACCATCGTGCACCCAAGGCACATGAACACAGACAACTTGTCGAGGGCACCATCAACTTCAAGGAGCAGCCCCAGGCGCCTCCCAGGCAGAGCTCACAGCTAGGCCTGGGCAGCGGCTACTGAGGCACCCTGGGAACTTCCATCTGCCTTTCTGGAAGTAACTAGGAACCAGCCACGAGCGGAAGGGAGATCGACAAAGGTTGATACGACGGAATTTAATGAACTATAGCTCTACGTAGGCAGGGCAAGAATATTACTTCATTTATATTACTTTTATTAACTTTTCTTTTTAATAGTACAATAAGAATGCCATCAAGCCACTTCTGAATATAAAATCCTTTTTTTTTTTTTTTTTTTTTTTAACTGAAATACAAGTGCACATAACCTACTGCTGGGACATCCAAAGCACAGGAAACTAGTTAAACTAGCTGAATAATTAGTTTTAAAAAGACATGATAAATTACACTTGGCACATAAGCTTGGTGTACAATTAAGGGCTTTTTCTTTTTGAGAGTTTATTATGTTTAGTGTACAGAATAAAACAAGGTCCTAAAGGAGTCTTTCAAGGGGAAAAAAAAAAGACTGTTACAAGGAAAGCAATTCTCCTTTCAGCTGCTTCAGCAGCATAAAAAGAGCATGTATATAAGACCACAAACAGGCAATTATTTAGCAGACACAAATTTACTGATAATGTACAATTTGAAAGTATGAAATAGCTAACTGCATATGTAATGACTACAATTAGGGTATCAAAATCATACTGTTCATGGTAGGTATATCTTCATAATTTAGTCAATTCTGTTACGGCATTATCCATAAAAGGAAACAATTCTAGTTTTTTTGCTATTTTGTTTGTCTGTTTTTAATTTCAAATTAAGTTTTATCATCACCAGTTTAAGATAAGGGACACATGCAAACTCATTTAAATAATAAGCATTCAACCAATACTGAAATAATAAACATACCATATGGGGACAATTTCTGTTTATTATCAATGAATCTGATTGAAAACAGTGCTTAAGAAATACAATACACTGCATTTTCCTCCTCTGCAACTCTCCCTCACTTCCATCTTCACACTCACAACACTAAATTATTTAGCCCTATCAACAAACCTTGGGATAATTTGAGTGTTTGACCATTTCAAAACAAGGGCTGAGGAATTTCTTTTTTTGCCACTGTCCCCAGTGGAAAAGGCATTGGTTTGTGCCTACAAGAAGAAACTATTCTCCAAAACTCAGCACTCACACTTGTCCTTAAGTCTTGGAAAGGTGCAAAGTAGGGAGGCCACCTGTTCCCTAAAACATAACCCTAAGCATAAATCCTGCACATATTCCCTGTGTGTGCCTACCTGTAATTTTTTATATATGTATAGAAGTAAAGGCTGCTTCTAGTCAGGTTTGAGGTCAAACCCCGAGGCAAATAGAAACAGGGTTGGAAAGAAAAAAAAAAAAAAAAAAAAAAGGGAGATATAAAAAGAGATATATATACATATATATTCATTCAGCTCCACTACAGAAAAAAAAAAAATTGGAATACACCTTAAAAGGTGTAGTATTCCCATCCTGCATCCCTAAAACACTTCCCAGTTGTGACACCAAGGAGCTTGCACAGCAAAATCCCACTGCCTGGGTCCAAATACTTACCCCAAAACCGTAATGTTAATCCGAAGATTCAGATTTGCCATTTGATACGAGTACCTCGCACGTCCTGCTGTGTATTAAGGCATACTTATATAAGGAGACATTACAATGCTCATGCTCACAGGCAGAGAAATACCATGCAAAGCCTATAGCCTGCTTCCTTCCTGGCATTTAGCACTCCCACTAGACAACTACGCCAACCATTTGCCTAAGGGACCACAAAGAGGGCACCCGATGTGGGAGCCTTTGCCGCACTTAACTTCCCGCTCATTCACAGAAGTGTCACGGCCACGCAGCTATCGCACTGCTGCACATACTCATGTTCTTCCAGGATCAGCAGCAGCTGCAGGAGCATCAGCTATCATGCTAAAACACCTCTAGGCAACCACCCTGTTGCATGACTTTAATAAACTTTTCAAACAGAAGAAAAGAGTCTTCTGTGCATGCTATCAAGTTGACTTATATCAGTGGTACAACTCTTATACCATGGGAAAATATATTCCTGAGACTCATTTGACATAAACCAAATTAATCGGAAAATCCATTTCCTATCACAACACTAAAAGAACTGTGTTGCTGTTTGCATCACTAGAATCAGCACTAGACTCAGAAGGTTTCCTTATTTGATGAAGTAACTCTGTTTCTGGTGCTTTATTGCACTGCTGTTTTACACATTGTTGGGTTCGTGATCAAAAAAGATGTCTAAAAACTTCACTGGCTTATTAGTAAAGTGATGAATGTCATTAGCTTCATCAGAACCTCATCGCAAACGGCATGCTTTCTTCACATGATGCAGAATGAGATGTCTCATTGTCATCTCTCCTGTTTATAGAGCTTACATGCTGAACAGTAACTTCATACAGCACATCAGCTATCTAATAGCCAGCTTCCTACCGGATAACTTAGTATTATAACAACTTAGAACTTTTTTTTTTTTTTTAAGGAAATGTTAAATTCCTCTATTATTGTGATGCAGGCAAACTAAAATCAAAACTATCAGCTGCTGCCCACTCTTCCTGGGCAGAGTGCCTAAAAGAGCTGGCACATAACAATATACTCTAAGACAGACACCTGTATGATTTCCTACAGTGAAAAGACTTAACTATCTTTGCGCAAGAGCTAGTAAATGTCAGAAATGTAAACCCCCATCATGATAAAATGGAGAAGAGGTCAAAAAAATAATTTTTCTTAAATTATGTTAACTATTCCTGGCTGACAAAGCCAGAATGAAAATAGGCCAATTATGTCTAGTGATCTGATGAAGTTAAAGCAGAATTTTTTTTCAGTGAATTTTTGAAATGGTTACATTTCTAGAAATGTAGTCATGCTGTTAGAATGTAGGTAAAGCTTCATCAAGTATGCTTTTGAAAAGCTCTATTATACGCTAAGATATGAGCTCATATTAGTCAAGGTGATTTTATTGCCTTTTATTTAAGGTTTATTGCATGCTTAGAAACCTTTTAACAAGTATTCATGAACATTTAATACCTCAGGCATACACACTCTGTCCAGATCTACAGAACCAACTTTCTAAGACAGACTCCTTATAAACAAAAGTGCCGTACTAACAGAAAATGGCATAGCTGCCCATTTTATAGGTGTTCATTCAGAGATGATTCAGGACTGAGCACGCACAAATGTTTCCTCCTAGGCACTGGCAGATCCCCCTGCCCCATGAGGCTACTCTACCTCCCAAGGCAGCAGTGCCCAAAAAGGACAAATTCTTCAACTTAATTTTTCAGGGCTGCATGAATTCCAAAATGTTGGAGGGGGTAGACAGTTTATAATCTCCATTGTATATTATCTTTTTCAGCGCTAATACTCTCTCTCTATCCCATTCAGTCATTT
The DNA here is from genome assembly GCF_059628265.1 of Tinamus guttatus. Lineage (NCBI taxonomy): Eukaryota > Metazoa > Chordata > Aves > Tinamiformes > Tinamidae > Tinamus > Tinamus guttatus. The sequence continues at coordinate 202,512 of NW_028288570.1, read as the reverse complement.
TCGCTTCATTATACAATTATCTTTTCATGAATTTCAATGAATCTTTTCATTGAAAATTTTTTGAAAGAGCTAGAAGAGATGACTTTCAGATATTCTCTGAATATTCCCTAATCTTTCAAGGAGAGGTCAAATTGCTCTCCCCTGTAGCAGCAGCTAAGAATAATGCCTTCATAGTTATTGAATAAATTAATCAAAATCCCGTTTCCAAATACAGACTAAATCACTGATTCCACACTTTTGAAGAATGGTGTGGTTTTAAGAAACATCTGATTGAACCCAAGGGCACTAACTAATCTACTAACTAATCTACCTATTCTTACAACTTGCTGAAAACCTCTGATTTGCAGCTGGAAGGCTGTGGCATTTACTACAGAGACTACCTGATAAACTCTCAGTCAGTGGCTCATCATTCCACAATTATGACTAGTATACGTTGAGATACAAGCTTGTAATATCATAGTCAAATTCTTTTTCAGGCCAGATTCAACACAACTTTTAGCTAGCCATAGTAACAGGCCTTTCTGAGTAAATACATGAATGCCATGGAATAAAATGCTCCTAATTTCAGCATACTATGAAAGAGAGGAGCTAGTTGCTTCTCCTCTGCCCCAAAATATTAGTTAGGTAAAATATTCTCCACTTCCTCATGCTCACTAGTGTCATGTAATACAAGATTTCAAAAAATTGGAAAAAGCACACGAGTTTATCTTTGCATCTCACCTACAGGCTGGCCATCAAACTCCAGTCCATGCTGAAAGGTACTGAATAAAACATAGAAAACACAAATTGCCCTTTCAGCAAGGACAAACTATTAAATGTCCAAGTAGTCCAGCACAGCAGCTGTAGCCTAATTAAGTCTTTCTTGCTTTCCCTTTTACCTAATGGATTTTCAATAAACTATAGATTTGTCTACAACTTCAAAAAGAATTCTCTAAAGCAAATGACCGGAATAACCTCTAGGAACACAGAACATCGTAGTCTCTCACATCACAGATGAATGCAATAAACTCTGTGTGACCACGAAATCAGAAAGTACTATCTCCTCTTCCGTCACGTTTGTGTCTTGCACAGTGTGTAAGCGTGTATTAGTAATGCTTTGTGCAAACAAAAGAGATCAAATTCCTCAGAGAGACATGAGCATAAAGAATGCTTGGACTGCACATCCCTGTAGGGATTATGCTTGCAATAAATATGAAATTACTCATTTCTGTACTGTAATGTTTAAAAAGCAAGAATGGGTGAATACGGAATGACTGAATATTGCTTATAACTAAAGAATAAGATACATGGTAGAGATGAATGTTAGGGTGAAAACAAACCAAAAATGAATGTTTTTTATGTACACTACGTATTTAAATCTGGGAATTCATTGCCATAAAGCATCCAAATGGCTAAAAGTTCAAACTCGCTCAAAAAAGTATTAGATAATAGAGTTCAGATAGTTTAGTAGCTACTGAACATAGTAACCCAGAGGCAGTTCATCAGGTACTTAAATCACTGACTGGTAAAAGATAAAATGAAAGCGAAAACATCACTTTGGTTTCAGTTTCTTTTCTTTTTTTTTTTTTTTTTAACGCATCTAAGCATCTGCTTAGGTGTGCTGTCAATACACAAATACAGGCCACAGAATTCAGCACTAGATGAACATTTTGTTTTAAAACAGAGCTATGGCACCTGAGTACCAAGTCAGAATTTGGACTGAGGATTTTTAATTTAAGAGCCTAATGTTTCTACAGGTGTCTGTGGGTCTAACCCTTATTATCTTCTCAGTTCAGACTTTATCTATCACATTTCAAACAACAGATTAAACAAATTGGGATTATTTCACAGAATCCCAGAAAACTGAGTTTGCAAGAGCCCTCTGAAAATGACCTGGTTCCAACCTCCGGCTCAAGCAGTGTCACCTAGAGCAATTTGGCCAAGACCAGGTTCAGGTTTTAAATATCTCCAATGATGGGAGCCCACGGCCTCTCTGCAACCTGAAGCACTGTTCAGTCAACCTCATACTGAGAAAGCGTTTTAGGTTACAGAAGTGGGAGACACACTGATAGCCTGCAAAAACATACATGACAGCTGCAGAAAGGAGAGGAAAATAAAAAGACAAGAAAACAGGAAATAAAGAGCTGAAAAAGCCTAATGTATGTTCCTCTTTTTAGGAACAGAAAATGATAAAAAGTATCACTTCAGGTTTAGCTTCAAAGAAAGCTCCAAAAACATAAAACTACCAAAAGAAATCATTGCTTTGTATTACCTTTCTGATTTGGTGGAACATACACGTATCTAATCTCTTTCAGAATCCTCACTAGCTTTAAGAGAAAATTAACCACGTCTCACATTCAAGCAGCTTTGCAAGACCAATAAAGACCCCATCACAAAGTGGCTGAGGGTCTAGACCACTATTGTTTGAAGAACTAAGCAGGACTTCCTCCTTATTCCCATATAAGCAGGAATTGATTATCACTAAACATCTATAAAAAGAATGCCAGGAAGGTGTAAGTTTCACCTCTGACATGGTCAGAAGCAACAGACACAAAAGTTATTTTATTACTGTATGAACGGAAAAGCAGTATATGCTTACTTGGACTCAGCACCTTAGTGGTATAATTAAGGCAAGTTTTGGATCAAATCAGCTTGCATTTGATTTTTTAACATAAATATGTTTATCTTATCTGCAGTCTGACACACAGAGACATGACACCACCACATCTCTGGTTGTTCTATCAATTTTTCTACTGCAGTACGAACCAAAAGCAAGTGTACCCCCAAGATGGCAACTACGCTTGCCTATAAAGCCAAAGTATAAAAATAAAGGTAATAAAAGAGTAAAATGAAGCAGAATAGAGTAAGCATTTCCAGTTAACAGAAGTGAAGACCACTGCTTTCACTTCCATAGTACTATTCTACAGTCAATCCTTTAAAAAGTGTGAAGGCAAAAAAGGGTCTATATAAATTTTGGTTATTATGAAACAGAACCTAAATTCAGAACTCATAAAAACTTTTAAATTGATTTTTTTTTAACTCCAGTATGAAACACTCTCCTGGAGCATCTGGAAGGCAAACCGTAGCACGCCTGAACTCATCAGGAATTTTAAGAGCAAACCTGACATGTCACCATCCCCAGGTAGAACGAAGCAAATTGCACCTGAAAGGGGAGAACACAGCACTCAACTGAACGTGTGATTAAGTTTATTAAGGTAAGTATTGAAAGTACCCAGACCCATCCGGCGTCGGTGCCATTTTCCACCTGACAAGCACGCGTGTCACCCTCCCTCCCTTCAACAAACACCCCGCGCCGCAGCCCAGGGGCACAGAGACGGGGGTTCCCTCCTTATCGGGCATTACGAGCAGCTCGGCGCCCCCGGGCCGGGCACGCGCCGCCGAGCGGGGCCTCCGCACCAGCCCCGCGAGACGCAGACGCCCGCTGCTCCAGGCCGCCTCGCAACGGCCGCGCCGTACCGGCTGCACCCCGCAACGGCTGCACCCCGCAACGGCCGCGCCCCAACGGCCGCCCCGTAACGGCCGCGCCCCAACGGCCACCCCGCGCGGCCGCCCGACCCCCGCCCGCGCCAGCCCCACCACCACCTGCCTTCCGGCTTGCCGGTTCCGCCGCCGCACGGGGCCGGGCGCGGCGCGACACCGCCGTAAAGCGAGCGCGCGGGCGGGCGGGGCGAGGCTGGCGGGCCCGGAGCGCCGCTGCTCGGCCCGGGGCTGCCCGGGTACCCCCCGCCTCCCCGGTACCCCCGATCCTCCCCGGTACCTACCCCTACCCCGGTACCCCCGATCCTCCCCGGTACCTTCCCCGCGCCGGTGAGTTCCGGCCGGGCTCTCTCCTCCACCCTCCTCTGCTTTACTGGCCCCTGGAGCCGCGGGGTGTCCCGGGCACCGCGCGGAACGGGAGCCCGGGAGGCCAAGCTGTGCGGGAAAAAGGTGAAAGAGAGAAAAAATGGAGAAAAAATGAGATAATTCTAGGGCTGATTGCCCTGTTCGTGTGAAAGCACTAATGCCTGTGTCTTGAGTGTGGAACGTGCATGTAGACAGTGTGCAAAAACACACTGGCAAGAAAAGGGCAACCTGCCCAAAGCCTTGTTAAAAGGATGGAACATTTAAAACGTGAAACTGTTTAAGTGAATCAAAAAGCATGGAAGAAGCTGGGAGATAAATGCTTGGTCTGTAATGTCACAGTAAACACTGGCTGTTTCTAGACCACTTACCATCTGTGGCTAGTCCATTGAAAATCCACAGTTTTAACTAGTGCTATTCAGCCAGTTTTGTTATGCTTTCCTAGTGAAATTACACAGGACTAAAAAAAAAAAAAATTATTGTCTTGCACCTTAATAATATTCTCAAAGCAAAAGGGCATGTTTTATAGTTGCAGTAGTTAGTACTTATATTGCATGGGTCTGTAGGCCACAAGTTAAATGTAATTAAGGTGTCTTCAAAATCCTTTCATGAAGTCTTTTCATACTCTGTTTTTACCTTTAAGAATGTTTTACTAATCTTTTTGAGCTCAAATTTTTAATAAAGACTAAGGCCTTGACATTATATGCTTGCTAGTCAAAGCTGTTACATAACTTTTACTGTTGTATCACTGTATATTTGCAGTGTCCAGTATATTTATTAGATATTGTAGATTTACCTACTTCCCTGATTTTCATGAAATGTATAATTCGCATTAGAGCCAGAGTTTCCAATCTTTTTTTTTTTCTTACCAGAAAAGATTGAGGCAAAATTCTGTTTTTACTTGCAGACCAAAAAAACCCATAGTCTGAATGTTTTCTATTAGATAAAATCACACACACATTTTTCACATGTATGTAGGATGAATTCTACAAAGCTGAGCTTTGCAAGGAATGACTTGTACTTGCCAGCCTTGTACCAGGTTGTTTTTCTGAAGATTCTCATAAGATCACAGGCTCTCTACCTTCACTCAGGATGCAGGAGGTCCTTGAAAGAAGTTGCTAACATCCTAAGTTCTTCCACAGGATGATGTTCCCTCTTTGGCAGGAAGAGCATGATGTTTTTATTTCTTTCCTGCCCTGTTTTGTATCCTGTGTTATTTTTGTATGTTTTTTTAATAAGCTCTCCTTCCTTCTGTTCGTCTTACAGCTCAACACAACAGCCTCCCCCAGTCTTGGTGGTCAGAAAGGGCAATTATTTCTTATTCAGCAACGGCCTTGGTTTGTCAGACCGGTTCTGTGTATGGTTTCCACAAAGTTAAAGACCAAACAAGCCAAACACTAGTTGCTTGGCCACTAGACAGATGTTAAAGCAAGCTAAAGCTAGCTCAGGCCAAGGCAAATTCTAAGACTAACAAGAAGCCTGGGGTGCTCTGCTAATTATGGCAAAAGCAAGAGTCATGTTTACCAGGTAACTTCTGTTTCCACCTCTTGAAGATGAAAACTTCACTTTCGGTGTTCCTCAGTTTTCCCTGACATTCACCTCCCAGCAGACGACAGCACATCCTCGCAAAGGTCTAGCTGGCTGTTCATATTATGCTTCAGTTACCGTGCCAAAATTTAAAACTGCTTTGTAAACAAATATTTTAATTAGTTATCCTAACATACTTTACAACAAAGCTATTATCAGGTAGCTTTTTAGTGGACCAGAAATTCCAAACGCTGCATGAAATTCATCTCATCAGATGTAAGTGAGCTATCATAGACTTACTAAGCAAGGACCTCAGAACAACAACCTTTTCCTTTTTATGTACTAAAACGTTTTGGGAAAGTATGTGATGTATAACAATTACAAAGTCATCTCTATGAACAAAATTTCAATTTATCTTAAAAATTAACATGCTTGGTATATAGAAATCTATATCTGAGCTCATCTACTACATTTGCTTAAGACTCAGTGGAAGTATTGATTGTTCTGTTCATCTCATCCTTAAATCAACATCAGATGAATCATACTGTAAGATTGCCTGTTCTGAGTTAACATTAAAGGAAGCCTGATGTGACTAGCTGATATGTGTGTGTGTGAATATTAAATGTAATGTCTAAAATTAGCTGACGTGAGATATACAAGATGTGTGAAAATTCAATATATTTACAGCCTAAGTTTGACAGAAGTATAAATTATGAGATCAACCTAAGAAAAATGTGTTCTCCAAAAAGGAGTAGCATTAATTAATTTTTTATGTATTTATTTTTTATATCCATGACTTAACCTATCCCTTATTTATTCTGTTTCGTCTAGTGCCAGCTCTTCTGCATTTCGGTATTCTTCAGTATCTAAAACTGCAGTTCAGTGTATCTCACCTTTTGTTTGATTCTTTATGTGTTAGGTCTCTGTTTTGCATCAAAATCCTTGTAGCATAATCATGTGAGAAGTTCAAACTTGAAACTTAGAAAAAGTTATTTGCACTGCAGTAGACCAAAAATCATAAGACTCTATGGAACAAGAGGCGTCCCTGGTTTTGTATTTTTGTATGCTGGATACTGTGCAAATTTACATTAGTGAACACACTATTGTTTTGCATTTCTAACTTTTAGGTGATTATTAACCAAACATTCAGAGGTTAAACAAATGTTTTTCATGTGGAAAACAGCAGGTGCTCACAAGATCTGATCCTTCATTTGTCTTCACTATGAGCACTGCCAGCTCATGAAACTTATTATAAGGCAAATTATTATAAAATTATTATAAGCCAAAGCATTATAATTTATGGGTTATTGCATGTACTTTTGTTTCTTTTTAACAACTAAAAAAACCCTAATATTAATGTGCTAACAATAAAATTTACACTTAGCTGAAGTATACTTCAGATTCAGAAAATAAACCAACCAGTAATTAAAATGACTTTACTTTGACAAGAAAAAACTTAGTAAAATCCAAAAGTGCTCCAAAAAACCCCAGCAAATTCAGCCTCCGTTGAAGCTCTAAGGCAAACCTGACAGACATACTTGACTCTGTGCTGATCTCTGCTGTGATAAGTTTCAAGTATTCAAAACAAAACTGCTCTCTACAGATGCCACCATTACGAAAACTGGGAAAAGAATCTTAAATCAATGTTATTATGTGGGGATAATGCAACTTCCTGAGAAAACATTCAAAATCTCTATTGCCCATGATTATGAAATAATCATATTGTGCATGGCAACAACTGCAGTGCTAGCAAAAGTCACTACATCTAACTGAGATGCTGTCATTCAAATCAGCTATAATTCTTTACAGTCATCTCATTGCCATGTCTTTTAATACTTTATTTAAAAGTCACAGAGACACTGTAAATGTTCTGGGAGTCCTTGAAACTTAATGCAGAATGTATCATAAAAAATACTGCTGTATTCACTGCTGCATAAAAATTTATAGTTCAAATTTGTTCTTTGAGACCTGAGCCTTTTTCAGTCTAATGTAGGCTATATGAATGGGATGTATCATCTCTTCTATTACGAGTTCTGCACTGCTTTCTATCTTCAATCTGTTCATGTTATCTTCTGCTGGGTGTGACTGTATTTAGATTTAACTCCCAGTCACTCTTTCTTAACACTAACTTTTCAGAACAATCCAGAGATTTTAAGGTTAATTAATCACCATGATGATTTTCACTCTGTGCTGGTGAATACCAATATAGCTAGAACAGGTATTATGTATCTTGTTAATTTAGTTAATATCTATTTGTGATTTTTAATATTTCTTAAATATTGTTTAACTATATTCAAAATGTTATTAAATGTATTCAAAAGTACAATGGTATTTTATGCTTTAGCTGTATGGACAATGTATAGAAAGATCAGATATGTTTTCATAACTTAACAGGATTTTGGAGTGAGAGTGGACAAGTTTTTTTTCGTTTTCAGTTATTGAGTTTAAGTTCGAATGGGTCCAGATTTCCTAGCAACAACCAGTACTACAATTTTTTAATGATAACAGAGTTAATCATCTCATTGGGAATGCCTTTCTGTATTAACAGTTGAATCAGAAGTGCGTTATTCTCCTTTTTTTTTTTTTTTTTTTGGAAATCTATGACTTTTTTTTTGCTTTTTAAAATAAATATATGAGAATTGAATGGAGTGCTGATATTGTTTGTATTGACCAATAAGTCTGAGCTTAGAAAACACCAAAAATATTTTTTTAACAATTTACCCATGTTAAGAATGATTTTTAAATAACTCATCTTTATCTGTAGTGTTTCTGTACCTTAGTCATGTTTCTGGACCGAACCATAGACTCACGTATTTTCAAGCTGACACTCTGTGTCATGTTTCCTGAATTTGTACTGACATATTTGCTTGCTCTGTATCTGATGGAGAAAAGAGAAGCTAAGACAAATGGAAACATCGTTTCATTCTGAACACAAAACAAAAAAAATATTTTGTGGAAATTACCGTATATAAGTGGTTAAAGATAATAATGGGAAGAACTCAGTAAAAAATGAGTGGCGATTTATGCTTGAAACATCCAAAGTTGTTGCTATTTTTTAGTCTTGGAGGGAGATACGCGCAGGTACGAGGACTCCTAATCCTGCCCAAGCTTTGATGCCACAGAATTTTGCTGAAGAGAGATCTGGATAATGTGTTGGGTAACAGTCATGGAGTGTGGAACTGTAAGAATGTTATGCTTAGGGAGAAGGTTGGAGCTGAAGTTTACATTCTATAATTTGTTAGTTCGTTTTTTTGAATTATACGTCATGTAAGTACTGTGCATGGTCAGGAATGGGACCTTTTCAAAAATATGAACTAGAAATAAATTATATTGGACTAGGGTACAGGGTGTTCTATTTCATATTTGTTTTTTCTTTTTTAAGCAATTTTGGAATAAGATTTTACATTAAAGTAATTCTTGTTGAATTGACTGAATTAAGATGATGTTGAGTTACCACTCTCAATATGCTGCCCTTGGCAACCCTGTAGACTGATATGGATCGCTAATGTTGTAGGACCAAAACTGGACCCAAATATGAAGACCTTACCTGTCACTTTCCGTTTTCTTTGGTTTTCTTTCACGCTTACTCCGTATTTGTATTTGCCCCGTAGTTCTAGGCATGAGGTGTATTCTTGCTGTTTACATTTTCCTTTAATAAGTGTCTCAAAGCTCATTGAGTGCAAATGATGAAAGTCATTTCCTGAAAATATTATTAAGTGTTTGACTCGCTTTTTTTTTTTTGGAAAAAGACTGCTCGCTGGAAAACCGTCTTTGTGCTATTTATGGGAATAAAGCAGTTAAGTAGTACAGAAAGTCAGTCCTTCAGGGACTTAGGGAGGAATAGACCACTATATGCTCTTACAGCCCTCGCCCCAATCAAACAAAAAGCAATAAATTTTTGCTGCTAAGGTCATTGAAGCAGCCAATGTAGAATCTTTGCTATTACTTATCTCAGAATAGGTGCACAGTATATGTTCAATATGATGCATTTCACAAGAGCAAGGTGGTGATTTTCTATTTTGTATGATCTCAAGGTGATCCAAATTTAGACCAATTGAAAGTTATCCAGAGTCATCTCAGAATGCCATCAAAATTGTAATTAAAAACGGAAAGAAAGGTCACTCTTCCAGCCATATACAAACATGACAATCCTTTTCTCATTTTAACTGACGATTGCTGTTTTAAAACAAGATTTGGTCAAATGGAAAAAAGAACAAAATTCTCTCCAGATCTTGCAAGTGGGACATAGTAAGAATTCACTCATTCAGCTTCACTTGCAAATGTCATCTTGATGCAATTTTCTGCTCACTTCTGCCAAATCCCACCTCCTCACTACCACATTCTGGATATCCCAGTTCTGCTGAAAATGGAACATGTCTTTAAATGCCAGATGCTGTAGTGATGTCAGTTATGCTGCTAGATGTTTATTGCTCCGGCTTATGGCACCGAGCATACTTCAGTAAAGATAAGAGGCCAAATTTAGACCATACGGTTCATTTTAGAAATGGATATTTGGGAGAGATTTTGTGGCTGTGAAAAAAACGGGAAAGGCCTGCTGTAGTGTAACAGTTCACTGCTTTTAAAAGTGTTTGTGGACATTTGTGTGTGTATATGTCAAGAAAAAAGAGAGATTCAGAGGATTTTTAAACAGTTTTTATTTGAAATATGACTTCATGTTCTATCCAAATTATTTTTATGCATGTGTTTATATTAGGAGTTTCCTCAAAGACTTATGAAGTACTTAAAGCTGACATGTTGCTATTGAAAATTCTGATAATACATATTAGCCCTGTGGGGATGAACGTCACACATACTGCAGGGGGAAATGAGGTATTTCCTACCAGCAGCAAAGCAGACACAGCCGAGATAGGAAAGAGTAGCTTTCTAGTATGTAAGTCATGCTAAGTCACTATCTAAGAGATGATTAGCTTCAAGTAGATCTTTTTTAAAAAGCTCTAGCAGGAAAAAAAGGAAAAAAAGAATTCAACTACATCTAGTAAGATACAGACATCAACATCTGTCCTGTTTTGAGAGGAGACCTGTCAATAGAAAGGTAAAACAATGTGAAGCTGGGAAATACGGATGCAGGCTGAAGACGCTAAAGAATGAGCCGTCCCGATAAGAGACGAATCAGATCTCATTTTGTAAATTGCTAAGACTGATATGCTCACTTGTTGGTTAAAAAGTTATAAACAATCAGTAAATAGAGGTTTGAATAATAATCTTTTGGTATAGGCACCACAGTTTTTCATCTATTTATTCATCATGAGATACTTTCTGGAAGTATTAGCCAAATGTCTTTCTAAAGCACTTCTATAGAAAAAGACTTTGAGATGTTCCTGCCAAGATAATTTTTTCGTACCTTGTAAAGGATTCACAAGAATTGTGCAGATGTCCTTTATTACGCGATATGTGTATGATAAGTATGATAATCTTTTTGATGTGATCATCACGTCCCTCTTCCCTTTTGAAGACCAGTCAGGAACCAATTACTTGTATTAGAGACAATTGCTGTGTGAACTGAACAGAAAGGACCTTGACAAAGTGGTCTTATTTAAAATGTTAATACTTTAATTGTCTGGAGGAGTATGAAAATAAAAGATTTTTGTTTGTTTTGTTTTTTCATGTCATTATGATTCCCATGTTTTTCAGTCATTTTCCCTTATAGAAATGACAATAGGTATTATTCTCACAAGATTTACCGATGTCAACATTTATCGTTTGGTCTTATATCTCAGGTAGTTTTTATTTTAATCACAGAACTAGAAGCAATCACAGATTACAATATGCACAAAGCTTCTTCAGAGGCTGGATGCCAATACTGGCACTGTGTTATACTTATGCGAATTATATGAGAATTATATGAGAATTATATGAACAGGAGTTCAAAACACACCCTTGCTGAGAATTTTGTTTGCTACTGTCTATGCCAAAAAATGTGCTTTCAGTCTTAGTACCTTCTGCTTTATCACATTAGGTTTTAAAAACAAATTAAGAGTAAGGCATCTAGGTAGACCTCAGTGGATGTTTATGAATTTGTCACATTCAACTATTATTTATTTTAAGGTCTGTAAGAAAAGTTACATACTATATGTCTCTGGAATATGTCTGTAACCTTGTTAAGTTCTAGGCAGTACCATGCCATAAATTTTTAATAGTTGAAGGCAAGCTAGGTGATATTTAGGGTACTAGAAGAGACTCATTTTCTTATGCCTCAAGCAGATGAATATTTTATAGCTTAACCTCCCTAATACTACAATGCACTTCCTTTACTATAATCTTATATTTTTCCGCAAATAGAATACTTTACATTTTTGACAAGAATGCATATATCAGTGATGAATAGCACTTCTGAGGTCATGATTATTGTTTCAATTGCAATGTAAGAATCATTAATCAGAAATAATTGATTACAATGTATTAGAGGACATTAGTAATCATTGAGGTTAAAAACATCTACTATGACAATTCTTAATTCACCAGGTCTAAATAGAAATCTGGAAGAAGTGATTAAGGGATCTCTGGCCAGCTGATGTTCATTTTTAATAAATCTTGGAATACTGGATAAATTCCAGAAGATTAAACAAGTGGATATATTGCAATATTAGCAAAGAAGGGACTTTCTCCTTGAAAGAAAAATTAACAACGAGTTACTTCAATGGTAAATTATTTAAAAAGTAAACAATGAATATCAGTATGGATTTATAGAAAGTAGATCATGTCAAACAAACTTGATTTCATTGTTGTTAAGATTACAGATTTGCTTGCTAAGAGTAACTGCCTATATTTAATATACTTTCATTTTTATAAGGTGTTTGACTGTGCCACACATTACATTTTAATTACAGAGTTAACATTGCACAGTATCAATGAAGTGGACTAATGAACTGGCTAATGAACAATCTATAAGTAAGAACTTATTAACAGAAAATCATCCTCCAGTGAGGCATTTTATTCTGCAAGGTTGTTGTGAGCTAGCACTATACGATATTTTCATCACTACTGATGATGCTGAAAGTTATCAGAATGTTAATTAACAAGAGCCAAGAAATATGCTGTATAGTATAAAATTCTTGATAGTGTGTGTTCAGTAAACAAAATGCATTTATATACCGCATGAAAGATGTACCTGCATCAGGCACTTTTTAAATTGCATACAGTTAAAACAGTACATATACAAATTTGGTACTATCATCTCCCCCTTTTTCCAACGTTACACCCACCCTTCTACAGTTTCTCTGGGTCGTAGAGCCCAGAGCTTCAGACTGGGGAGGGAGTGTATGACACTCACCAGCATCCTGAGTACATCTCTGTGAGGAATATGGTATGGGTAGTATATCACTGGCATATTATTTATATGTTTGCTAAAAGAATCTGCACCTGTCACCTTACTATTGGTCTGTAAGTCTATGTTACCTCAAAATCTACATTTTACAGATCTTAGATGCTTTCTCTATGTTTTCTTTGTTGCCCATGAAAGTGCTTTTGCCCAGTGCCCAGGGCTGCATTACTTGGGTGACCAGTAACTGACCGTTGTTATAGGGCTACTAAAGCCCTTTAGTCTCTAGTATCATCTTGTAGTCTCTAGGCTCCAACCTATGTTCTTTTTCTCCTCTATGCCACATTTTATACTAGATTCATACAGAGATGATTAATTCCCCATAGAATAGCTACATGTTCTGACTATTAGTGGCAGTATGCACACAAAAATATGTACACAATAGTAGGCATTTTTTGTACAACTGTACAAAGCTCAACACAAACTAGGTAGTAGTTAGTTACTTACTCATTAGATAATTGCTATTACATGCTGAAAGAAATCTCTAGGCAGGCCAAAGCAAGTCTAGACAAAGCCTGACCCATCCTGATACCAGTGTTCTTAGCAAGTAATACAAAGATTGTGGTGTGTTAGAACAAATGGCAATTTCTTATTTACTGGCCTAACAAGCTACAATAATATATAAGGAATTACAAAAGAAAATTAATTCAGTATTAGGAATGCCATTCAGTATGATTTCCATATATTAGGTTAGCTTCTGAGTGACTGAGTTTAGTAATAATTACTTTTAAACTAAATTCTGTAGTTTGCTTCTTCATTAAGGAGAACAAATTTCATGAAAAATATTAATAAAAAAAATTGCTTCCTAGTAGATGGAGAGATTGTTATTTAGCATCCTGGAAGGTTTTTCTGGAAAAAAAAAATGCAAGCAAACAAGCGAACAGCCTGAAAATATAAGATTCCTGGAATTCATTGTCTAATATTGCCATGGCAACAGCTGAAAACTCCCCAGTAGGATTAGTTCTCTGAAAACAGAGAAAATATAAAATTTATAAAAAAATAGATTTGATTTAAAATCATCTAAATAGGTAATTACTGTGAAGTGCCTTAAAGTCTTTTGTCTGTAATTATGTGGATATTCCTGAAAGATGGAAGATTGAAACGTAACTGTTCTTACTGTTCTTAACACAGAGGCAACATATCATAAGGCCGTGTTCTTTGTTTTTTGTCTGTGCAAGGTGTTACATCTGATATCTTCTGTTCTTGGGGTGCTGTAGCCTCATTTGCCATATCTGTTATTCTGTAATACCTTGGTAGATACGCACTTTTACCGCATCTAGGTTCTGTACACCTGATTTTTTACAGCTTTTTTTATTCACCACATATGGGGATGAATACATGGAAAAAAATACAGAAGCATTTCATTTTCATGCATTTTTTAAAATAATAAACTCTTTAAACTCAGATGGCAATCTCTATGACACTCTAAAAATATCTAAACTTTTACTATAGGCAGTTATTAATTCGTTCTAATTGTCTCCTGATTTATTTATTTATTTATTTATTTCCTCCTGTAATTTTTATTTCATACCTCCTGTATGATAAATCAGAATTTGTTATTTGGTTGCATGGTTCAGAAATCTTTTATTTTGTGTTTGTGTAAAATGCTGCTCACTGAATACTTTTCACCTCTTTTTTCAACATCTCTCATTCTTTCTGATTGCTAATACTCATGAAAAGTACTCAGATGCATTCTCACTGCCTATTGCAATAATCATGGGGTTAAAATGGCTGTATGTACCCTTATGTGTGTTCGCCAACGTTGTTGTCATCATCAAAATCCCGTGTCTCCATCATCAGACTTATACTTGGGTTAACAGGTACAAACAATGACCATCCTTACCTTTTTTTTCTTTTTTTCCCGTATTATGCCATCTCTTTATGACACAACAACCGAGCTGTCAGCATAAACTTTTGAATGTGACAGAACTCAGCACAGCAATATCCTTTATAATGTTTGTTGGCGTCCAAACAACAAACCGCCGTAGTGTAGAAGAGTACTTGTCAATCAGAAACAATGGAAACATTATCATTTAGTTTGTATCCTGTATTCTTTAGTCTGACTCTGCACAGTACTAGTTTATGAAATCCAGGATGACTTCCGAAATCAGCACGTTCTGATTTTTGCTTTCACTGATACAGTATAACAGCTTAACTAATGAAACTGACTTTAACCAAATGACAACCTACTACCTCTTAGGAAGACAGGCACAGATTTAATGCTATTTATTTTTGCCAACTTCTGTTAGTGGCTGTTTCCCTCAACCATTCCAGAGTCCTGCATGTGAACTATCTCACTTGATTCGCATAAATGAATTAATGGGTATGTGTGGCTACCTACCGCTGTTGGCAGGCTGGATTTTTTTAAGCTCTAGAAAATAAAATCTAATTTCCATAATGAAAAATGTTCTTTCATGATTTTACATGGCCTTTTCTTATTTATTTCAGGAAAATAAATAAACAAGTGCTGTCCTGTTACTTACTCCATACAATTCCAATATAAGATGGAGTTCACTATACTGCAGTTTGTTCTTCTGCCATGAACTTGCTGTTTCTCAGTCATAAGGATATGGCAAGACCTGTCGATATTACTAGAAACACTAGCAAAGTGAAGATCTTGATGGCAGTTAAAGATAGCAATAAACTGTGTGTGCTGGCACCTCCTTCCAAATCCTTTCTCTGTCTCACCTTTGAAACTTAAATAGCCTGTATACAATTATCCATTTTAAAATTTGTGTTTATGTAAAATGATTGTGTTCTAGTGTGAATCTTTACTAAGGCTTTATAAAAAAATGATAGCTGAACTCAGGAATATTTAAAGTACGAGGAAATAGACAAGTGTGGTTTCAAGTTTTCAAGTTCATCTCAGCTGGATATTTTAAGCGATTAAGTAGTACCATATGTATGAAGGAAGTCAAATTTCCTTTCCGAATTGGAACTTTTTTTTTTCTTTAGAACAAGAAATGAAATCTTTTAAATTACTTTCTGAATGTCTGAACAACCCAAGGAAAAAAAAAAAAAAACATTGCTTCAGTTACCAATGCCTCAATATATTTCTTCCTTACAGAACATTTATTTTTTCAGAAATAAAATTCAGCCTATGAATTGTGTGTAAGGATATTTGTTGCATACCATTGCAATACACTGTAACTGCTGTGCAAGTCGTGACTTTCATTATATTGTTCATTTCTGTACTTTCTTCAGGAGATGCACCAGTTGTCCTACTTGCCTTTCTATTCCATTGAGATAAGCTCTTGTGGTAAGCATGCTTCGCCTTCGCTGCTCATGTCTACTTTGCCCTCTCTGCACCAATTCCTTCAGCTCCTCAACCTTTCAGTCTGCAGGGTCCTCTTTACAGGTGCTAGTGGAGACTGTCAGTCAAAGGTGCAGCTGTGGATACCTTTGCAGCACTGAAGCAGAAGTGAGAAGGTTGCAGTCCTGCTCTGTACACAGATTTCTGGAGAAAGTCTTTGCATGTAAGTGACAGAGCTGAGCACAACACACCAAAGCTTTACGTTTGGTAAGAACCAAACCCCTGCAAGGTGCAGAGACAGTTGCAGGGGCGGCTACACAAGTGGCTACAGGTTGGGCAGGGCAATTAAAGCCCTGAAATGAACAGTAAGGCCAGTAAATGAACAAGTTTGAGTCAGCACAACCCAAATTACATTCCTAGTACCCATAGGTACCTCCATCCCTGGAGCAGGCTCCCAGTCTTGGGCACCCTGGTGACACAGGTAGTGTGGTCTGGCCACAGGCTCATAGGAACTCTACAAAACTCACGTAGCTGTATCGGGGTAGCTATAGTTTGCCTCAGAGCTGAATTTGTGCAGGTGAAATGAAACAGTGAAGTTTGCAATTCAGATACTGTGGCAAGGAACCTGATTTCAGTAGAACTACCTTTATGTATATGGAAAACTTGAAAGCAATTTCTGCCACTGTGTTGTGTTGCTCATGTCTGAGTTTGAAAACGGACCACAATGCAATTCCCTACTGTTGCCATTCATTTGTTAATACTGCTGGATTCTGAACAACGGCAACTCATTTCAGTTCTAGTTAATAGAGGGTGGGGCAAGAGGGAAATGAAAGGGAAACTCCTTATTTTCCTTATTTTCACAGCTGTCACATTCCCTGTCTCTTATTTTAGACTTCTCAGAAGATTTTCTGTAGGAATGATACTTTTCAAACGATTTTGATTTTTTTGTTTCTCTCTTGCACCATGAAATTTGTGTGCAGTGTACTCTTACTAGAACTAGGCAGCAGTTGAGGGATAGAGCTCAGGATAATTTGTGCATACAATAATCTTTGTAAGATACATTTATTCCTCAGAAGCCCAAAACATCTGTTTCTACTTTGTCTGGGTAAAGATTGTAACAGTTTGATCTTTAAACACAATGAAATTTCAAAAACAACAACAAAACAGAGCATAGTGGTTGACATAAGAAAGATCAACTTTTTCAGTACTCATTACCCACAATGATTTCCCAGATTGTTTATTTTAGGAGATACCTATATTAATCACAGCAGAACTGTTGACAGCAAATGTTGTTATATAAGAAATAGACATTTGTTTTCAAACTGTATGTACTTGTTAACTGGAAATCAAATATCTTCAGAGGCAGTTCATGTTAATGTATAATGGTCTGTCTCAGATCTGCAATTTAAAAGTGAACTCATTTTGAGTAATCAGATACTTCTTTTCTTTGTGTGTTTAATTCTCATTCTACAGGGTTCCTTTGTAAGGAAATACTAAAAACCATTTACAGCTCCTATGTAAGAGGGATTGGGTCAATGTGATCACGCTTACAAGCTTAAAGCAGGCTTATTGAAGGATAAACACACTTTTTCCTCTTTTAATAATAAGAGTATTGCTGCATATTTTTCCCCACTTTTCCCTTACAGATGCTGTTTTCTACCACCTCCACCACCCCTGGTTTGCCTCTTGTTTCCGCAAGAGGCTTCCATTTTCTCAAAGTATGGAAAATGAAATTAAATGTATGAGTGCCTCCATTCTAAGCAAGGAAGCAGAAAACTCACTAGGAGAAAGGAAGCAAAGGAGCAGAGAAAAACAACAATTTTTAACCATATTTTTCAAAATGGTTACTCTTTTCACTTGCAATATCAGTTTAAACTTTGATTCTGGTGGTCATACCGTATTTTATCTACCTATTATTTTGGCTTTGCTGTCATGGTTATGGCTCTCGCAGATGTTAAGCGACTGAAGAATTAGAAACAATGTAATTTAAATGACTTAAAATATCTGTAGAAGTGGTTTTGAATTTAATTTTCTTTCCCTAGTAATACTGCATTTTTAAACCCAATGCCTTGGAATCTTTCAAGACTAGAGGCAAATGGCTTTGCATGTCTCTGCATGTCAGGATTTTGCTTTTCCAACAGAATGAAATGGAAAATATACAAGACTTTAAAAATGAAGTATTTCAAGATGAAAGCTTCTTGAAATGTACAACTAAACTGTGGCTAATTTGTCTCATGAGCCTACTTAATAGAAGAATTTTTACAGTGAGGAAAAGGAAGGTGCTTGCAGATTGTAATGTAGTACAGTTATGGGGGAATTAATTACTGAATGTAAATGACAAAGTTACGTAATTTCATTTATACCTTTTTTGTGGACATCAGCAGCAAAAAAAAAGGTAACAGGTGCAGAAAATATTTTCTACATCCACTTTTTGCGGTGATGAGTACACAGTAACACTGGATCTGAAATAAAGCATCCAAGTTATTTCAAAGAATAGCCGTGTATCCTGGCATTTCCCTGGAGTAACAATTAGTTTACCCAAAAATCAGTCATATTGAGTGCTGCAGAATTACTGTGAATGATTGCCTCTGTTTCTAACTTGTAGGAGATCAACTATCAAAGCAAAGACTGCTGCTGCAGTGCTGCCTGTGACCTGCAGCGTTCCTGGTGTCTGTACAGGATACTGACAGGTGACAGACAGCGCTGATTGCTTGTTCCTTGATTAGCTTTCTTACAGAAGATTAGATGCTGGCAGTAGTTGATGAAGTTGCTAGTGTCAGCTAAAGATTTATTTAGTCCTAGACAGACTCCTACATGTTTTAGGATGAGTGATCAATTTTCCGTCAAAGGAGATGTTGGTCATCTGCTAAGCAGGAGCCTCAGCTCTTGATCCTCATACCAGCCTGGACATTTACCAGGGTCCCAAAGAGTAGTGTTGCAATTTGTGTGATTCTCATTGTGAATTAGATTGTTTGGAAATAAGGTACAGCTTTTCATCTGATTCTTTCTTTTTGTGTGTTTGTTTCCTTTTGTTTTTGTTTTACTGGATACCCCCAAAGCTGCTCTAGATATAAAATGCTCCATTAATTTCAATAATTTCAATGCATTAAACTCTTGATGAGACTTAACATCTGTATGAATATAATTGAAATACACTGATGAGGTTTCATAGAAGTGTTCGCCCTTTCAGTCTTTCTTTCTTCCCCATTTTGATTCAGAGTAGTCCCAGTATTCACAGAATTACAGAATGGCTGAGTTTGGAAGGGACCTCTAGAGATCATCTAGTCCAATCTCCCTGCTCAGGCACATGGCACAGGGTGGCATCCAGGTGTGTTTGAAAGATCTCCAGAGAAGGAGAGTCCACAACCTCTCTGCACAGTCTGTTCCAGGGTTCTGTCACCCTCACTGTAAATAAGTTCTTCCTCACATGGAGATGGAATTTCCTGTGTTTCAGTTTGAGGCCGTTACCCATGTTGCCTGATAATCATATACTTTGAGTATATTAATGTTGATAGCAACAATAGTAATAATAATAATAGTAATAACACATGAAAGTATGCATACTGATGATATAGATTATTTTCCCATAGTAAGATCCATCTATTGTTCTATAGTTCTATAGTTCTATCCATCTATGGTTCTATAGTTAGGTTGAAAATACATATATTGTGGTAACATTGCTAATATTTTATGCACAAAATGCATACCTCACGTTTAAAGACACCAAGTGGGCTTTAAAAAAGTAGCAGGTGGGGTACCAAAAAAAACGTGTTGACTCAGCATGAGGTAGATGAGGTCTAAAGATGGATATGAATGTTCCTATGGTACTGTACCTGCTCCCAATATCTGTTTTCATAAGTTAGGCAGGGTGCTGGCTTCCTACATTGCAGTGCATCCAAAAAAAATAATTACTAATTTTGATAGAAGCAGCAGCTGAGCACCATCATGTGACTGATACTCAAATATCTGGGACAATGTGTCCATTGTGTTTGACATTGCAAGGTATCAGTTTGGAGTTAAGAAAGGGTATAGGAATGTTCTTAGCTGAGAGCTAGCTAAATCAATTGTAACAAGTCGCTTCATCATTGCATTTCATCATATGAAATGCTCACGTTTTACTTATTGGAAAAGAATAGTCAGAGCACTCACTGATTTAGCTGAGTGAATATATGAAGTTTGGTAGAATGGGAGATTACTGGAACTCAGTGATATTTTGCTTTCATTGCTGATAAATTCCATGCAATTCTTGGACTGTTTATATTCATGATAATGGAAAGGAAGTCTGAGAATATAACTTTTTAAGGCCTCTATATGTCACTGTAGATACAGAAATTTGCAGGTACTATTTTAGACCTAATGGTTAAGGACATTTTCACTGACACATCAGGCTGGGTCATAATGGATCAGGATCCGGCAGAGCTTTTCTTTCTAGATAAAGATAGGGGGATTTTTCCTGGATACTTTTTATCTGTCACTGAGGCCATGTAGGATGTGTTGTGGGATCAAGAGACTCATGGCTCATAGGACCTAAAGAACTATTATCTATAATTCTAGAATTGCCCAAACTCCTAAGTGCCCTGATTTTCATTGCTCTTTTTCATATATATACATTTATATAAGTAATCTGTCCTTACTTTCCTTTTTTTTTTTTTTTTTGCACTCATAAAAAGAACTATCAATAGTTTACGGTTGGACTCGGTGATCTTAAAGGCCTTTTCTGACCATAATGATTCTATCATTCTATGATAGTTCTGTAATTCCAGAAATATTTCTGAATATATGTGACTGTGGAAGTACCATCTCCCACATTCTTATCTAGTTTTCAAAACCAAGAAATTGGAGTGGAGTGTTAAGACCAAGTTTTTATTTATTTTAGAGAAAAGTACATAGGCAAGTAGAACCTAGTACTTTTTCATGGTGATGCATCCAGCAAAAGGGCTATCATTGGAGTGGGTGTTTGTAGTTAAAATGTAGGTATCTACTAGCACCTGGACTCCAGTGAGCCAATGGAGCTATATTCAGTGGTGTTAGTGAAACTCAGAGAGCAATTCTGCACTCTGTAGGGTGGTTGCCTGGTAGCAAATCAACTGGGTCAGCTTCTATATTCCATTAACTATATTGTCTCAATATTCATTAATTGCAGGGGGCGCTTAGACAACTATTGTGTCTTTAGACAATTAAATTGGGTTGTTTTAATTATGAACGGAATCCTATGCTTTGCATTCAGGACCTATTTTCTTTACTAGCCAACATCTGTTCAGATGATGAGGCAAATGCTCTATCCATCTTTTATTTATATGCCTTTTGAATCTCCTTTATTTTAATCATATGATGATGATTGTCTACCTATAACAAAGACTTAGTACTATATCACTATCAAATGATTACTGTCAGGCCTTTCAGTAGAACCCCTTTCTACAGCTGAGGCTCCCTTTCCAAAAAACACCCTTTTTAAGCACAAACTGGACCTGAGAGTGGAAATCCTACCCTAATTAAATCATCACATTTTTCAGCTAAATAAATTTGGGTTTACAGAAAACCCAAGAACATTATGGTTGATTTTCTGGGCACCCTGTTTCTGGAAAGCTGATGACTAAGCATCTGAGAAGTCAAGGGCAGCTGACACGAGGAATGACTAACAAGCTGCATATTTATAACTTGTATATGCTTCACGTATGCTTCACATATAGATTTCAGAACATCTGAGGTATTCCCACCAAGGGCATCTGGATTGTTGGCTTCTAGGTACTGCTGCAAAGAAATGCCAAGTATTATTAACTTTAATGGCACAACACCTTGCAAACAGATGTTGAGTCTCATAGGACCTCTTTTTTTTCTTTTTTTCCTTAGGTGTGGCACACAGGACTGATTAGAAGTGACAGCAATGCAATACACAAGCGGATAATTCTGTTTGATCAAAACAAGGTACTTTCTGACTTCACTGTTTTCTTCCAAAGTATGTGAGATAAATCCCATTGTTTTGATCAGGAGAAAATAATACAGAGTTCAAGCAATTAGAAATTATCAGGAAGAGGTAATATTCCATTTCAGTGAGTTTTTAATAGTGTGGGCCTAGTTTTCCATGAGTTTAGAGTTCAATAACATAGATACTTCCTGCCATTCTACTATTTATAGTTCTTATTTAATGTAGATCTTCCTTCTTAATCGCATTTTTCCTGCTGTTTGCTAAAAAATGAGGCTGAATTTTAAAGTCAGTTTAATCGTTATAACCATGACATGTTTTCACAATAAGTTAACATTTTTATCAGAATACTGATTAGGATTGCCACTTTCAAAACTGATTTCTAAACCTCAGGGTCCCTGGAAGGCCGAACCCTGTAAATCTTCTCGGTACAGCGTGTTCTGGCTCAATAGAAGCTCCATGTGTTGAGGGTTTTCTGAACTAGGTCCCAAGTTGTCCAGGTTTATCTTTTTAAGTGCTGATAATTTTGGTTTAGTTTTTTCTGTGTGTCATATGGAAATAGTTCTGTTCAGATGCTGAGCCGCTAAAATGAAAATGCCCTCTAGTTTTGCTACAGTTGATTAATTCTGTCTCTGTATACACTGTACATAAAACAGCTATTTTTCAGACGTTTAATGACAGACATTTCATGTACATAGTGGTTGCTTTATGCTTTAAATTAGAGCTGATTCAGTAATTATGATTTTTTTTTTCAGTGAAAGGAATTTTCTATTTGAAATACAATGTAAAATAAGGGAAACTGCCATGAAAATTAAAAAAGAAAGGAACCTCATTTTACATTATGCATTTTATGCTTCTGCTTAAAATGTTCCATCACTTTTCAGACAACAACATCAAAATAGAAACAAATTAATGTGCTTGTTGATTTGAGCATATATTTTTCTAGTCAACTTACACGTGTAAAAGTCAAAGGAATTTGTCCTCTTATTGTCTACAAAGCTTTATATGCTGTGGAAAAAAAATGAATTGTTGGCCTGGTCTATCTAATACTTTTTATGAGGAAAAAGTCTGAACAAAACAGAGGGTAAAAAAGTTTGCTGTATTTAGGATCACGGTATACGTGTGGAGATAATTATTTAGGCTAAACTCTTAGTAGCCAAGATAGATGACGTATAGTGGGTGAATCTTTACAGGATTTGCCACTGCCCCATTGCATACTGTCCAATAAATTCATGAGTAAGATATTAAACCGGAAGGGAAAATTCATGCCTTGACACCTTAAAGTTTACCCTAGCATGCAAATACACAACAGGAAAAATTATGGATTAAATTTAGCATTTAATTCTCAAGCAATTTACTTTGTGACTTGAAAATGTTTATAATGTAGCCTATATTTAACATAGCTGTTTTTTTTTCTAAAATCTACTTTAAAGTGTAAGTTATGTAGGATGAGAAAATATTATTGCAAGATGTTTTGTTCGTTTTATTCAGGATGTATTTATTCCATGTTGCTGAAGTTACAGTGAACTCCTGCAAACATGCTTTTTTATACATTTACATACAAGAAGCAAACTGTAACTAGGAAGTATTCTTCTGTAACTTATATTATTCTGTATCTTGATAGCTCTGCCATGATCACCTTATGTAGCAGGTAGGTCTGTGTACTGTTTCAGTCGAGTGCAGGATTTGCCTGCAGAGGGAAAGATCAAAATGTCCTTGTACTCTTCTTTCCAAAAATAACATCCTGGACTAATGTTGGCTGTATAGGACTACAGCTTTTACCCTACATTACAATTGGTAGAAGTTCATATTAGCATTATATTTACCTAGCACAGGACTGTATGATGCCTTCATGGTAATTGATCAAATTAAAATACACATCTAATATTTAAAATACATGTTTGCATATAGGGATTTTTTTTACAAGTGATTTTTATAAATCAAACTATCCTTTTTCATTCAGTTACTCTAAATATGCTAATGAAGAGCTTTATTGCTGGGATCATGTAGCTAAGGAGAATCTTACAGCAAGGAAAGTTGTTTTTAAGAAATCAAAACAACATCAGTAAGCATTTTTCTAAAATAAAATATAAAAACTCAAGAATATTATATGACCAGGTAAGGTCGTATATGCTTATGGTTTTGGTTAGCAGACTTTGCTGCTGCTATTGCTGTCATTTCCAAGACTTTTGGCTGAGAACTAGAAATTATGACATTGTGGTTCATTTTGCTACAAAAATGATGACAATATTGGGCAAAGAACAGGCATGTGCCGTGCAGAGATGTTTGTGCTTCCAAGATATCTGTATTGGAGCATGAACATAGTTTCTTCCCCTTTCTCTGTGTTGAAATTTTAAATTCTTGCAAAATTCATTTTCAATTTATCTTCATCACAGTTGAAGATGCTTATTTTGTCTGTCCATGTCTGCATACATATTGCTTCTGACAAAATGAATTTGTTATGGATTTGCTAATTACCAAACACCTACCAAAATGCACAAATTACAATTAAAAAGTCATTTTACATATCCATACTAATGTGAATTTCACTGGACCACAATTTAAGAAATGCTTTCTGTTGCACACTAACAAGGACACAACTACTACATTTATGTAGATACTGTACAAGAGTAAGGATTTAATCCACTTTAAATTTAAAAACTTAAAAAGCTATGGTTTTAACAGTGAAATGGTGCTCTCCATACAGTGAATACAAGCCACTCCAAGGGTGTTACCTGGAACAGCTCTGGCAGGACTGCAGTTTAGTGTGCTCACACGGCCAGAACCTGCAAATATCAGCTGGAGGTTCTCACTCTCTTGTCTTTCCCCTCTAACCAAGCAGCATGGTCTCTGTGTGGCTTTCTCTAGATCCTGTGCTATACCCAAGGTGTAGGGCACACTGGGGGCCCAACTGCTCTGTAGAATGTCACATTTCTAACCTCCTGAAACTCCTGTAGCTCCTGTAGGGACAGTTCATCCACCAGTGGGATCTGTGTGGGCATATGCAGAGGGAAGAGCTACAGTGGAGTGCCTGCCTGCCCTTCATAAAAGAACAGGACACCTGCCCCTCTATGTGCAGCAGGCTGTGGACACAGGAATGATTGTAGGTCAATTTGCTTGGTCTGGCAAAGGATCATTTCTAAAAGTTACCTGGGACTTTGGTCTGAGCTACCCCTTCTGCGCCGGCCACATGCAGATCCATGCAGACAGAACTGGGGAAGTGTCCACAGTCAACCATCTGGGCAGGATTCACTTTTCTAAACCTGTGTTTCTGGCATCATCCAACATGATTTCAAATATTCTGTTAGGCCACCAACTGATGCCACCAACATGCAAGTCTCCTTTCAGTTCTGTGTTCGTATTTTGGATCTGCTAGGACAAGTGGTCATTGAATCGTGCCCTTGAGTTAATAATTAGTTCAAGATAAAGCCAGTAGACTCCTAAGTTTAGTCAGATGAATTGCTCCCTGTATTCCATTTTAACAAGAATCCTATTATAATATTTATGATAGAAAATATGTAATTTTATAACAGGTCTGTGGGATTTGCCTGTTGTCTTTAGAAACAGCTCAGCTGAATCATGTGTCTTTTATATTACAAGAAGTATTGTTTCTTTTTGCTCTACATTCAGCTTGACCTTAGATTGCTAGGCTCATGTCATGTGAACTTAATGACTTGAATCTTTCTTTGACAGTTGCTCAGCTTATGCTCATTTTCAAATGTCAGATTTCTTCTGTACAACAATTTATGGACTCTTCATTTAATGAGTAACATTAATAACTCAGGCAAAAAAAGAAAGGCATCCTTCTTTCACAGAGGAAAGAAACTCTACAGTCAGTCTTGTATGTATCCATCATGGGACAATATTTTTTTCCTGTGTTATCCATTGCTAGGGGTATCAAATTAAGATTACAACCTTGAAAGGAAAAAAAAATCTGGATTTTAAAATTCTAGTTCTAATTTACTTATCTTTAGGAACTTCTAAAGTGTATTTGTATTATTTCATATACAAATCTAGCCTTAAAAAGTAATTAATTGCAACATGTAGCACTAATGCATTAATAAAAAAATCTTTTTCAATCAAGTTTTCTATCCATCAATACAATCATTTTTACAATCAATCAATAGTTTACATTGTCTTTTTGAAAATTTCTGTCTTTGCAATACAAGATACTCATTACTAATAATAAAAGTTCAATTTACAAAAAAAAAAAAAAAATGCAGCAGCAGTTTTGATCCTAGCTTGATCCTATTTTCACTTGACATTCTTCACCAAGACTTCTTCCACAGTCTTATGCTAGGAAAACTCATTATTTTCCCTACTGTCATCTCCTCCTACCTGTCTACATTTGGGGATTTGGTGTTTCTGAGGAACCAGAAGGATACTTAATTAGTATGTATGGTAATGCATCCAACCCAGGGCGTATTCCACTCCATTTTACCTTAAAGGTGATCTTTCTGGGGCATTTTTCAGTGAAATTATCACTATTTTTATGTACAAAATAGACAAAATGTTAAATATAGAACACAAACACCAGAATGGAGGAAGTGAAAAACTTTCCCACCAAATATTTCAGGAAATACCTGGGAATAACTCTTTGCTCACTCCTCTGCAGAGTAAATATCAGTAATATGATAGTTTTTTGTCTCTTGGTACTCCCAGGCATCCTTTCCAATAGAAGCCCACTGGAATTTAAGCAATAAAAAATGAATATGTCTAGATAAGTTCATGGGCAAAAAAAAAAAAAACAGAAAAAGAGACATTTTTGGTTATTGGTTTGTCTTGTTTTCCATGCTTAAATATCGTGTTTGGGACATATGCTCAAAAGGGACATTTTTGAACATCATTTGGTCCAAAAATCACCTTGGGTTCTCAAGTTGCCTGCTTGATAGTATGGTTCTGTCTGAGTCTTAGACTAGAGTTAGGGTTTTTGTCTGATTAATCTGCTGTGGGTGCTTTTTATTTTATGAACACATTTAAAAGTCCACACTTGTATTAATATTACTTACATGCTGTGAGAGCAGCTAGCTTAATGACCAGATCTGTCGTTTTTCATTCCCTGCTTGAGTTGCTTTGAGATTTGTAACTGGTATTGCCCCAACGAGTTTTTAATGTTTAGCTTCTGAGTCTCTGCCGCATATCCATCTGAACCCTACAGTTCAATAAAAATTACATGCAAAAGAGCCATCTCAGTAAAGAAAAAATAAGTAATTACAAAAAAACAGCTTCAGGTAATTGTTTTTCACAAGTGAAGTTGGCTATAATACGATTACTTTTAAACAGTTTTTCCTAGAATATTATGAAATTATCTGAAATAATTACAAATGCATTGAGGGCAAACAATGACATTTTTAAGTTACAAAATTGCTTTTTAAATGGACATTCAATGTACTACCTTTGTTTCTACAGGCTACAAGCAGTGAGCTGAAACTAATGACAGAGAGTTACTTATGCCTTTACCTGACAAGTGAAGATTTACTTAATAGTGTAATACAACTGGAACCAGCCATATTTATCATTCTATCTGTTCCTTTGCAACAAACAGTGATATCTTTCAGTGTAGAAGGCAGTTTGATCAAAGTGGGAGGATAACTGAGTTACTTCCAGCTTTTCCAATGACTTCGGTTTGGTAAGTCAATATACCCTGTGTGAGCTTTCACTAGCTGTAAAACAAAGATAATGATATTTTCCTTCCTTTGCAAATGAGCCTTCTGGGCATTTGACAGAGCAGACTAGTACTCTCATAAACAGAGGTACAAGGTAGAAAAATTACAGAAAACAAATGGTTGTCAAATGAGAAGAAGGTCTGGGAATAAATCCAAATGGATGATGAAGGTGTGAATATGCATTTCTATAAGCATAAGCCAACAGAAAATGCAATCTCCATTTTTAGGAGAAAAATGAGTCTTATATAGGCTTATTAGAACTGCTTTAAACAAAGTGTGTGGTTACTGGAAAGGAAAATTCAAAGATCACTTGAGGCCTGTGTGAGATAGGTTGCTGTGTGGGGCAGCCATATGCAGAGTTATTTGGGCTGCCTGCCCTACCTGCTGTGGAGGACATGGGGTTAGAGAGCTAGGGGATCAACCTGGGTTGCTGAGGAAGAGAGTGAAAAGTATGAAAGGGATCACCAACAGTTTTGAGTTTTTACCTGCTCTGTAGCAGGTATGGCCATGCCTTGTGGTGAGGTCTTCAGCACCATGCAGCGCTTGGCTGTGAGGGGCATCTGAAAGGCATAGCAGGGTGAGTAGATGATAAAAGTGAGTTTTGTGAGTTTTTGTGAATTCGGTCAGGTGATGGGGCTGCATAAGGAAGGGATTGGCAAGAGAGGTGAAGTCCACACAGTGGGGAAAGATAAGGAATGCTTTGGGGTAAAAAGTCTGCCCTTCTCCAGCTTTTCTTCATTTCCCCTCTTTAACATCTTGCAACTTGGTCTATCTTTTAAGAGTTTGCATTTGTTTCTGAAAAGCCTTTAGGCATCTCAGTGAGACCTTATGTGGGGGTTAGAAATTTACTTCTGGAGAACAGAAAAGGAATTTTAGAAAAGAGAGTAGGGGGTGATACAAAGGAGGAAAGACAAAGAGGGGATTATATTGTTCCTCTTCCCTTCCCTAACCGTGTATATACTGATGTTGCCTCAGTATATACTTTTCCTTTAAAAATATTACACAGACATTGGAGAATTTTGCCTTACCGATAATGCTGTATTATTACCTGATGAGTAATGAACTGTAATTCACAGAATGTTACATGTTGTACATGGGTGAGATTCAATAGAAATTCTATTATTTAAGATAGACCAGATAGCATTTGAGCTGCTCCCATCTGTGCTCTCAATGAATGATTTACCAGCTGGGTCTGTACATTCATGGAGAAAGATGGAGCGTGTCCTCAAGGACTGTTTGAATTTCACAGGATGAAGTAATACTAGCACATACGTAAGAGAAACAGAATATATATTAACTGAAAATCACTTTTTCCTAGCCTGTCAGAGCTTGCCAGCTGAAATGAATTGCCTTAACAGATTTTAACAACAATGGTTTGTGATTACTTAGCCTGCCCTTCTGAATAAGAATTTCCCCCCAGTAATTTCTGCATCAAACTCTTAACTTCCATTTATGCTATATACTACAGCATAAATGAAAATAAAGATCTCCCCAGGACTGTCCCCCCATTTTAAAGATTTAGGTGGGAGCTTTCCCATAAATTCAGCAACTGCACAATATGAATATAGTGACTCACTAGGTGGCACTCTTACTTCTGAATCAATACTAAATTAAAGCCCAGGAATTGATTTCAAGGGAAGACACTTTTTTTTTTTTTTTTTTGAAGATATTTATATTTCCCAGCCTCTTTAGCACTTATGATCTCAGAGGATTATTTAGAATAATTTGATCTTCTTGAAGTGCATTGTTCTTTCGCTCTTATGTCCTTTCTTTTGCCACAGTCAGTGGCAGTTTTCAGAACTTAAATAATCACAAAGGAGTTAAAAGTGTACAAATGAGTTAGATTAAATTTGCTGCATTTGGACAATGTATTAGATTTAGATTAGGTTAGATGGGTAGTAGGCTTAAATGAGAGGAAGATGGATTACCAAGGGGTTTGTAACTTGCCTTTGGATAGCAGCGTGTTGCATATGGCAGGTTTCGCCTCCTTGCTAAGAGGAGCTAGGTTTGTCTTAAGACTACTGTTTTCAGTACTCTTCAACAGTCCTGAGTTCACGTGCTCTATTAGACACTTCTATTAGAGAGTGAGCTAACTTCTATAGTGGGCTAAAATCTTGATCTAAATTCAGTTTTGACCAGAGTACTCTATCCGCCTGGTAGGGCACCGAAACACTCACCTTGGTCCCGTCTCTAGTGAATCCTGTGGGAAACTGAGTCCGAGTGACAGCATTGCCATGTCTTCTAGAACCACATGTGTGCTAAGACAGTGCTTCCATGCAAGAATCTGCCCAGATTTTCATTGCATTGACAGAAACCAGTTTCTTAATATCTATTTGTAACTTATTCTATAAAATACTTCAGGATATCTAGGAAGTAGAAAATATTGCAATCCCAAATTCATACAAAGGTTATCGCAGGTCATTCCAATGGTATCATTAGCACTGTTTAGAACAGTGAACACACTCGGAGATAGGTTTACAGGGTACTGGCATTTCTTACAGAAATATTTAACTGTGCATGGATTTGAATGACTTTAAAGCTTTCAGTTGTGATTTGTAGTGATAGAATTTATTGCCACATGGTTTGACAGAAAGAGAAAGAAAGAGAAGAAATAGGTAGGTTAGTCCATGTAACTACTTTATGGATAACTGAGAGTATACTACATTAACAAACAGTGCAATTGGAGTAGATCTGTAAGCAAAACAGATGGTCCTGAGGACCCCAGTGTCCACATTATGTTTGTTTGGGGGATGTTTACTTTGAACTAGCTCTGCTCTGGTCTTGCACACTTCTCTTTTAATTTCATCCAAAAGTGATTCAGCCTGTGTGCTCCAAGACTGTTCCAAATAGCAAAATGTAGGCAGGAATGATCAGAAGTTCAATACAAAAGACATTCATGTTCTGGACAAAAGTGATAATAGAAAAGCACCTAGGATAACTTCATTTTACTTTACCAGTACATCCACCAGCCTGTGTTTCTACCTCCTAGTGAAAGAGTGGGCAGTCAAATGCTTTACACTAACCTGATATTTTTCTCTGGAAAAATCCTTCTCAGGAGGGAAAACCTGTTGCCCCTCTGAAATTTAGAGAACTTGCTTCCCAGTTCTCAATAATTTACTTATCTTTAGAAGGAGCATTTTTCAGGATGAAACCTCACCTTGTGATTCTGTTGTTTAAAAATATTGTCTCCCATTAGAGAGGTATGTGTGTTGCATCACTTTCCTTAACTGGCAGTGGATAATGAGATCCTAGATCAAACTATATTTTCTATTTTGACATATATGTCTTTTTAAATATAAATAGTTGCATATTCCCAGTAACTGACATAAGCCTCATGCATTTCTACTGACAGATTTTTGCTTAATAAATGTCAATAGGTGACAACTGTGCTTTATAGCTGATGTTACAATTATTTATTTGTCCAGATTTGTCATAACCTATGGTGTGACAGAACAAGAGCTTGGTTTGGACATCCCTGATGCTGCAGGGAATCATACGGACAGACACATCTGCATGCCACATACCCTGGGTTTTCCTAGAAACCTCTTAAACTCATACTTGCTTGCTTACAGCCCACAAATTACTGTTCCCACATTGGATATATCATTTTGCTTTTTCAAAAAAATAGATGTGGTATTATAAACTCCAGCACAATTGCAATATCTTCTAGCAAAGCCATCTCAGAGAAGCAAAAGCACCAATTTAGGAGGAAAGATATTTTTACAACTTAGAAACTGAATACTTTCAATACCTCCTCTCTAGATAAATTGTTGTCATTGGCATGTGACTTATTTTCTCCTTTTCTTAAAGGCAACTGACAGAACCTGCTAATACACAAACCTGCGCATTTTTTTAGTCAAGTACTTGTGGTTGGTAAGGTAGTGACTTTATTCTTCTGTTTCCTTATGCTACCGAGATTGTAAGAAGATACAGCTGTGTGTTATATCCCCTATGCACTATTAGTGCACTTTTGATCTTTTTTCACTTTCTGCTATCACAACAATTGTGACTTTTGGTTAATACAGTAATAGCGAAAAGCTTGCAAGAAGATGAAGTTTTATGCAAATGTTCTGCCAGGTAGTAAGTTTCAGCATATTCTTGCTGATGATTCAGCAAGTTTTGAGTCTCATAGTCTGACTTCTGTTCTCATTTAATCAAACTCTTTTTCTCATATCAAAATTCCACCTATAAATGGAAAAAAGAAGTTCATGAAAACAGAAACTTGCAGAACAAAGCAAGAACATTGAGCTTGTGACATTTAAGTAATTTCTTTAGAATATTGAAACTGAATGAAACCTTTTTTTTCTTTCCACTGTGCCTGTCTTCAAAATAGTGTTTGATAATATTGGATACTATATTCAATGAAATTCTCAAGGGCAGCCATTTTTTTATTCTATTTCAGGGTTCCTTGCATAACTAGGCCATAGAGACTTCTTTAGTGAATGTTACTAGGATGGTAGTACTTGACCTCAAGGAGACTCTAGGAATTCCAAATTAGGTTTCACACACATGAGACACCAAGATGAAAAGCTGTTCAGAGAGGATAATACAAATGTTTGTCTTGTGTGTTTTGACTCTTTGGTCTCACGTATGAGATTTAAATGCAGCATGGGCTCAGACTGGTTCCCTGAGTGTGCGCTCACCCTGGGTTGCCATTTTTTTTTCTCAGTATAATATTAAAGAATAACAATATTCATATAATAAAGTGAAATCCCCATAGAAAAATATTCTGACCTTCATATTATCTCCCTCATCTTCCTGTAGTGCTTTGATCAGTAGCCAAATAAGTAAAGTTGACAAGTTGATCTTTCAGTTATTATCAATGCATATCTGAGTTAACAACCCATTAAGCAATTCACACATCCCAGAGCTCTGCCTTGGGCTCCATGCTACCTCATGCAGATGTTACAATTGTCCATGTTCTGACCTTGTTTTATCTGTAAGGAACGGAGAGGTGTGCTTGTTCTAATAAAAGTTTACAATGTTGAGGAATATAACAATAGTACCCCAAAAACAAATGAAGCAGACCCTACTTAATTAAAGCATTTGGTGTTAGTAGCCAGTTCTTCCTTTTTAGACTTGATCTCAAAAAGCCCCTTGAGTCATCCTACTGCGAAAAAAAGACTTTGCTTCTTTATTATGAGTGCTTTGAGCCATGTTTTGAACTCAGCTGGGAAAAAGACAAATTATCTAAGAGTTGTAATGAAATGTGGTAATTGAGATGTCATTTGCGCTAGGATTAATTAGGAATAAAGAACTAAGCAGAGATCACGATTATATTATGCCAATTCATAAGACTACATTTTGCCTGTGATGCTGTGTAAGGTTCTAGTAAAAATAATGATCACTTTGGGTGAAGAAAGGGTTTGTAGATATTTAGTAGTCTCTGCAAGTTAGGAACATTATGGATACAACAGGTTTTCCTCCACCTCTTCTGTCTCCAGTAAAAATTCCTCAACAAACAAAACAGTGTCTGAATTCTTAATGCAGGTCATGCTGAGACCAATGCAACACAGATTGGAAGAAGATTCTATTTAAGAAATACAGTAAAAACAAAAATCCATTACTATTCTGTGTCCTTGAAAGAAAACCAGGACAAAACAAAATCAGAAGATGGATCCAAAGCATGGAGCATGGAGGATCCAAAGCATGACATAAGAAATATTGCACTGTGATCCATTTCCTTCAGACTTTCCTGGGAACATTACCAGACCAAGTATCCAGGGATCCAAGTCATAAGGTCAAATTTCTGTTTCTTGGAATTCCTATTTTCTGTTGCAGATCTTTCTATATGCCAATCAACAAACAATTCTAAAGCATTCTAAGTGCTGTCAAGTTTAGAAACTGCTCTGAAAGTTCATTTCTTAGATGGCCAGAGGCTTTATTATTATTTCCTGTGTTAGGATATTTTTGACCCATATATATTTTCTGTTAATTATTACTCCTTAAATTTAAATTATTTTAATCTTGAACCATGCCTACAAGCAATGCATAATATTAAAAATACTATATGACTTTTCTCCATTTCATGTTGCTTTCCATATTTAGTGAAGATTTTAACAATTGTTTAACTGTGAAGTTTCTAGTTTAAGCACTTCAGTAGGAATGTACTAAGGAGAAAAGATTGCTTTTGTTCATATTCACCAAAGAAAATATGTTCTATAGAATAATTCCCAAATATAAATCAATTTGACCAAAAGCTAAAATCAAGCATATGGAAAATCTGAAACCTAAAGGACTTTCAGAAAAATTAATTATTTGAAAAAGCGAGGCTTTATACTTCTTAAATCAGTTGTTAGCTCCTGGCAAACATAATATGGTTGATATTACAATTTTTCTATTTCAGTATTTTGGCTTATTGTAACTACTGATTTACTGATAAAAAAAAGAGTTTGTTGAATCAGTAAGGTGCTTAAAATAGTTAAAAATTCAAACACTGCAGACAGATTATTATATGAAAGCATAGCAGAAAGAAAAAGATTGGTTTGAATATTTTACGAGCTTAGGTTTTGGAATTTTTTGATCAAAAGTACTATGCCACACCGTTTATTCAAACTTTCTGAAGTGCTACATGAATCTAAGTAATTTCCATTGTTTTCAAAGCATATTTTTTGAAAGCTGGCTTTGAAGTAAGAAAAACACAATGAGACCTGTAAGTAGGTAATCTGTAGAAAGCAGATATAAAACAGATATAAAATCAGATATTATAAATCCACTTTTCTCACTGATAAGCATCTGAGTACTGACTTTTACACTGTAGAGTAGTATTTCTATAGAATAAGTGCACAAATTTGTAGTTTTGCAGACATAATCAGGAAGTAAATAATCACAAATGCAGTGCTTGAGAACAGAAAGTAACGTTGGTTTTTTTCTTCTGTAGGCAACTGCTGGTAGTGACTGGTCAGGTGTGAATATGAGCTGACACAACATCAAATAGGATTGACACCATGTCTATTTTTCCACAAATAATCAAATGATCACATTTTAAGATCTGCTCCCTTATTTTGTGTTCTAAAATAATTCTAACTGGCTAAAATGTACTAAACTCCAGAGTTCACTCTTAAACATATAATACTGAAGACAGTGCACAAAGAATTCTTTTGATCTCCAAGTTATGATAGATAATGTGGCCAGATATAAACTACATAAGTAGATCTATATAAAATAGTAGATGCTAATTAGCATTTATTCCAAAATAAGTATTATGAATAAGTACTTGAAGGTTTTCTGTCACTAGGTTTCTTTGAAGTTAGGTCATGTTCAGAACTCTTCTAAATTTCAGTTTCTTCCATGATGTTGTCCAACTAATGTAGAAAAATATTTGATTAATATAAATGAATTTAACTGTAGTTACACTTAAACATAGAATTTAACCTATATATTGCTTATTAGTGTCTTCAAGTATTCCTAATTCAGTGGTTAGCAAGAAGGGGGAAAAAAAAGGTGGTTTTGGTAAGCTAAAATGTTTGGACTGCTTTTCAAAATGTTCTGATTTGTCTTGGAATACCTAAAGTAATATCTAGGGCTAGATGTTCCTAATTAATTAATTTATTAACAAATGTTGTATAAAATAAGGCGCGATACATCTATTTTAGGAAGAGATTCTAGCTTCTGAAAAGAGATATTTTACAATACATGTCCCATTCCACCAGGTAATGTTAGCGGCAAGCTAATGCTCTGTTATAAAAGTTTTGAATCTTGCAGTAAAAGAATGCTGAGCCTGCTTCTTGATTTCTGCTGAAATAAATCTTTCCTTGTTTAATAGCTTTAATATGAGGGATCAAAAAACCCTCACAAAGTTAATAACTACTGTACTGTGTCTCCTCTATCTAATCTGGGGATTAACAGTGAACATTAGAGCTAACAAAGCCTTCTTTCATAGAAGTTTGTGTCTTTTGTACCAAATCCCTCACCAAAGCTTTCCTCAACTTTCCTGCATTTTCACCTCTGCAAAACTTGAGTCCACCATTTTCCTAAGGTCTGCACTTCTTTTTTTTCCTAAAATTTCCTGGCTGTATCCTCTTTTTGGTCAGATAACTAGGCAACAGGAATTAACTACTCTACTTAACCTTTGGGTTACTCTATCCAACCTTGGGCTATAGATGTCGCTTGACTGGGCCGTATGTGGGAAGTAATTGTCAGTAGCTGACTAATAGACAGAAGAAACAAGACTAAGTTTTCCTTACCATTTCGTGCATATAGGTTTCAGACTCTCCTCTCTTTAGCTACAGATTTTTCACAAGCCTGATTGATAGCAATTTACTAATCTGGGCAATTCTTACACTTCATATTCCAGACCTGACTGATATTGGCAAAGGTACTCTAGGTCTTAGTGGCAGATGGATAGACTAAATACAGCCAGAACCACTGTCTATCCTTGTTTTGTTTGCCATTCAGAAGTTAAAATATGAAGAGGTAACATTAAGCAGTCCCTTAATTGTGTCAATTCACAAAATAGCAAACCTAATGTGTCAGATGATGCTTTACATTGTCAGAGACAATGTAAGTGGACAAGAGCACAAAGCTGAATTAAAATCAATTGATTTTTTTTTTGATAACATTAAGAAACATGACTATGATGATTTGCAGAAAGGATATACTGTCCTCTAGCTCTAGATCGAACAGAAGCTGCCACCTGTAGAGGGGCAGGTGTTCAGCACCTGTTTGCTATGATGGATCACCAAGCAGGTTACAAACTACAATAACTAGTTTTTTATATAAAATCTGTCTTACTAGACCATAGCTTTAGTGAAGTTAAGCAGATCACTAGTGTGGAGTAAGCAAAAATTGTAGTAGTAAAACCTGTCTATCTTTGGATAGAGGTTTCTTCAACAAAAGCAGTAATAAAATATAAATAATTAGTTATGGAAAAGACACTGAGGACTCCCTGACTTCCAGCCCCATGTATTTTTGCCTGATTT
This sequence comes from Tinamus guttatus, assembly GCF_059628265.1. Taxonomy (NCBI): domain Eukaryota; kingdom Metazoa; phylum Chordata; class Aves; order Tinamiformes; family Tinamidae; genus Tinamus; species Tinamus guttatus. The sequence goes on along the minus strand of NW_028288570.1, from coordinate 166,043 downwards.
TCTCTATGTTCAGGGACACATTAAATCATGTCCTCAATTGTGTATTAGCATATGTTTTTGATCTGTTTTGAAAGTAAATCCTGTGACAGTCAGTTATTTCTGAAGATTTTGCACATTTGCAAGCTAAATAAAGAGATATAAACACCATGATGGTTATATGAATACCAGATCTGGAGAGTTCTATTAAGAGTTTAGGAAAAGAGTACCCAAAAAGGTATTGAAGATAGCTCAGATCAAAGAGGTAATCTTTTTTTGATCGCTACTTCACATCTGTACACCCTAACAGCAACTTATAGTATTTATAGGGCATGTCATATGTGCCTATTGTCCACCAGGAATGCTTTGGTGTTTTGTTTTGTTTTGCTGTGTGTATGTGTGTGTGTGTGTGTGTGTGTGTGTGTGTGTGTGTGTGTGCTTTTCAGGATATACCATTTTATCTCTTTATCACTAGGCTGGACATGAGGGTAGAGTAGCAAAGTCAGCTTGTTATACATCCTGAACAGTGACCTCAGCTTCAGTCCAGACTTTTTGGGAGGGCAGTCTGCTCTAAAATAATGAATCATGGTGCCAGCTGTGTCACTTGTGGCTATAGAGAGATGTTTTGGTGGTTACGTTGTAATATAAAGCCTGGGGTAGGGTGAATGTTCAGACAATTTCCTGTCAAACTGTGTATAGGCAATTGTGTCCTGTCTGCCTTTAGCATCTAATTGAAGAAGGATACATGCATATAAATATCTATATAGGAATTAGGATGGAACAGATGATGTCTGTTACACTTTTCCAGCTTCTTTTGTGCCATTGGTACCACTGCAGTAGAAGAAGCTTGGCTTTGTGCTGCCAACTTTCCAACTTCTCCAGAGGGAGATGAATGCCAGAGTGAAGGGAAAAGTTCTCAGCCACCAGCAGCAAGCTAGAGGCAGCCAAATGCCTGCAGCCGCTCAGCTGCCGCTCCACCTGCCAGTCTCATCGTGGACAGAGGAAAAACTGTCAGTTCTGCATGAAAAGAAAAAAAGAGTCAGGGCTGGCCATATATGAAGTTGACTGCTTCTGAACATTGGAGAGCTATGCTGGAATGACTTGTTTTGTTTCTAATGGGACACAGAGGTTCCCCGATTGCCTTTTTCTTATTCTCCTTCCAAGAGAAGCCTTTATTGGGATAGAAAATCCACTGCTCTCCAGAAAAAAAAATAGATCTCTCTTATGGAGATCTCAGTTGCCAGGGTTAGATTTTTTTTCACTAATTTATCTCTTTATTGCAGCACTCTAAACTTTGTTAACCTTCTCTAGCCAGAAATTTAAACTGTGATTTTAATGCTGTCATTTCTGTGGCAAAAAGCTTAAATGGAAATATTACAGAACACCACAGTGTAAAATGTGAAAAGAATCTTACTTTTCAGGACATCCATATGGGGAATTTTGAGATCAAATTCATTATTTTCATAGCTGATGTTGGTAATTTTTGAGCACAAAACGGGACAAACTCAAAGCTGATCCTACATATACTGTATATATGCCATGTGTGTAAATAAGAGACTCAGAAACATAGTAGTGTTATACTGTTGAGATTACTGGATTTGTACATTTGCAATAAGGCTCTTCTATACAGAGACATTGAGTAAACAGATGTACAACATGCTGTTACTTTCTGCCAAGCAGATGTTAAGACTGTGGTAGTACATGTAGTAATAAATGTAGGATTCTCTGTCATTTGATCAAAAAACAAGGGCTACAGGAAGAAACAAGAAAAAGAAGGAGTCCAGGAGTTAATTAAATGCTCTTCATTTGACAAGATGGAATAACTGAGGTGAGAAATACTAGCTCTACTCTGGATAGCTGTGAAATTTTGCATTACAAAGTTGCGGAAGACAGAATAAACTGATTAAACAGATTCAAGATTTGAACTCTTATATTTCAATCCCACCTTTTTGATCAAGGAAGGGTAGCATCAAGTGAGCATGAAACTGTCCTTATGACTCTTATTTTACAGAGTTGTAAATTGCTCTCTGTGAGGGCCTGCCTCAGTAGGCAGGTTCATTTGTTTCCTCAAATAGCTCATGTGAATACAAGGAGAAAAAAAAAACACAAAAATGTGTTCCTCAACCACTATGATAATATTATATTCTTGTAAGTGAACTGTACTATTTTTAAAGTATTCTAAAGGGTTACTATTAGCTTACAAAGCTTAAAATGCCAGTATACTTTTAAAGGATAGGGTCAATGAAGAGAGAAGCAATGAAAGTAATACAGCTCATAACTATTCTCTGTAGAGGGAGTGTTGCCAAAAAACAATCTCTTTGGATGAATACCCAGTAATGAAAGTATGTGGTATTGCCTACTGCCTGTACCAATTGCAGACATTGGTATATATGAAATTACCCAAAATGGTTCAACATCCTATGAATAAATATGCTGTGGTATAGGATACTGGAAGTTGTACAAGGGTTATGAATATCTTACTATTTCTGGCCAAAACTATAAAAGGTGTTTAGACAAGCTACTAGTGAGCATGTTCTTGTTTAGCCCTGCTGCATATTGATTCACCCCTAAATTGTAGATATTCCCTATTTTTTAATGTGTATTATTCTCTTTATCCTATGGAAATAAATAGAACAAATAGTGATTGAAATAAAGCCAAATGCAGATATTTATTTGAAAAAATTGTTTTTTCAAACATTCATTAGCCAGATATTTACACCCAACACCTTCCCACCCGCCAAAAGATCCCCATACCATATTTCACAGCCTGTAAGAAATTTCTCTGAAATTACAGCCAGCTATTCCTGTAAAATCTGCACCGGGAAGGAATCTTCTAGTACAGTTCAAAGAAAAATGCTGTTATATCTCTATGTCTTTTTCTAAGGACATAATTTTGACTGGATATCTGTGCTTTTGTATCAGCTGCTTTGTGTGTGAGTCAGAAAAAAAGGCTTCCAGCTTCTAAAATTTTGTTCATTTAAAGCACAATAAAAATGACTGCCAGTGATTTACAGCTTTTCTCTGGATCCCACTAGGATCTGTTTGGAGTTCTGGCTTTCGGAATTGGGTTCCATTTTTTACTGTCACCTTGTGTTTTGCTTTGGTTTTATACATTTCTTTTCAGTCAGTTTACTTTTTGTGTCCTTTATTTTCTGGGGCTGACAGCCTCTTCTGAAACTTTTAACCAAACAATGCAACTTTTCCCAAGCTTTGCATTTGGCACTGTGGGTCATTGCCCTCAGCCAGTGTTCCCACTATTGACATTCTTTCTGCACGCTGTGTTGATAATCTCAATAATCAAGTTTCCTTGATTTTTTTCTGCTCCAAACTTGTCACTGGTTTTGACATGTGCTTTGAAAATGCTGTTTTCTGTGGAGATTTCACCTCCTCATGCTTTTCAAGAAAAACACAGTGTGTGTTCTCTTTGCAGCTGGTATCTCTGGACTTCTAACAACATCTGATTCTAGAAAATTCACTTTGTCACTGGAGCCATCACTTCAAAATACCTGAAGAAAGAGCCTCACCTTACAACTCCTGAGATCTCCAAACAAAATTCCTCTGAGTTTTGGTTGCTCTCCCCTGGGGGTGCTGCCCACAGCGTGCTGGTTTCAAAGTAGATCTTGATCTCAGTATCAATTGCACCCTTATATCTCTCCCTGAAAGAGTGACTTTCAGAAAATGAAGACTTCAAGACATGGCTGTTGACACATCTGTCCCTCAGACTTCTTGTCCATCTGCTGGCATAAAAGCAGGCCATCAGCACTGCTTTTAAAACTGATTTCAGAGAAAGGTTGCGAGAAAAAAAAAAAAAAAGAAAAAAAAAAAACTGTGGCAATTTAATTAAATTATGGACAAACCTGAAAAAGTGAAAAAGTGACTGTGAATCTTTTGATTGGTTCTGAAATAGAAATAGTCTGTCATCAGAGTTGTGCTGTGTAACTGATATTAAGAGTTGGTGACATGTTTGTACAGGTCAAGATCATTTAATAATAATGGAGGGAGGGAAAACAGACATTGACTAGCTCAGCGTTCAACTTTATCAGTAGAGCAGACATAAAGTAAAGCATTCACCTTACTTTTCCTTGTAGAAAGCATATTATGGAACTTGAGTTAATAATTATAGTAAAATCGGCAAACTGTGTATCCATAAAGACAAACTGTAAACCGGAGTATGTGCAACCACTAGAGAACTTTTGAAGTTAAAATTGATTCAATCTCTGCCTCATTTTGTGAAATATAATATTATGCTGATGTCCAAGAATAGGAAAGATGTTTTGAAATCAGGGACAGAATCAGTAGGTATTATGTGATCATCTACAGTAATGCCTAATCTCCCCCTACCTAGATTTCTGTGTATATTTGCCTTATAGTAAAAATGGAGAAAGAAAAAATTCTCCAAGTGTATTTTTTTCCCTAAACATCACCTTGTAGCCAAGCTTGAAGTCCTAAATCTCTCATTATTATCACATACGACTTCTGATGAAGAAAGGATTTTAGACTTCTGCATTAGAGAGAAAAGATGTAGCTGTGAAAATGGATCAGGATATAAAGAAAAAAATTTATAATTAGCTCTGATTGTGATCTAGAAATTAAATGATTTGGTTCCATTATTAATTTACTTACCTATTCAATCTCCAGCTCTTATTGGCCTTGGCAGAATTCTTTAGTGCAAATTTATAATTAGAGAGACAGACAAGTCCTTAGACTAAATAGGGATTGATTATTATTGGTGGTTAATTTGATTTAGCTTTAGTTCAATACTGGGACTCACTGTTGAGTCTACTACTGCTCACTCTGAAGCATTTCTATTTTACTTTAGTATTTATAGAGAGTAGGGCTGGAGGAGGCTTCGAAAGGTTGTCTAGCTCATCACGCTATGCCAAAAAAAGCCCCCTTATACCTACGTCAGTGGTATTAGTAATAGCTTAGCTTTGACATAGTAATTTCTTTATGTGTTTTCTTTATTTTTAAGTGTTGTATTGAAACTTGTACCATTTGCATTAAATTACACCACTTGCAGTAAACAACCTTTTGTATGTTAAGCAGTCAGTCTAAAACCTAGACTTGCTCTCCTGTCTTGCTAGTCTTTGCATGGAGTTATGGATTTTCGTGACGCTCATAGGAGCATTTTTAGAGTAACGATAGTTATTTGCATATAGTTCTTCCTATCTTCAGAGAAATAGAATCAAGAAAATAAAACAGATATTCTCTGACCTGATCCTAAAACCTTTAGAACTGTGGATACCTTCCCTCTTCGAAGAGGCTGACTGGATATTTTAACTTGAAATATCTCACTTTGGTTTTCAGGCCAATATTGATGTATCCCTCTCTCCTTCTTTGCCTGTCTGTCAAAATACTGTATGCGAGTAACAACTGGGTTATGTAGTTGGGACAGAAGGTAATATACAATGTGATGGTGACCCAATAACTGTCCAGATCTTGATACTCCAAGAATTTTTGCTGACAGTATCTTGCAACAGTGCTTGGTATAAGCTCCATAGCGTATAAGCTCTCCAAGCTTTTTAGAAGTTGGGCTTGAACAATCTTAACACTGGAACTCAGCATAAAAGACCTTTGAGCTGAACTTTGTGAATCTGAAGACTGAAAAGGTATTTTGTTAGTGCGAGGTGTTTTTTTGGCAGGGGCGAGGGGCTATCTTTTAATTTTACGTCAAGTATGGAGGATTTTTTTAGAGTAACTGGTGAAAAACAGCAGTAAGTTCACTACACAGATTATCTTTGACGAGCACAGAGAACATTCCAACAGACAGTGCTTGGTCACGGCATTGATATACAATTATGCAACAGTAATTTGCAGATAGGTGTACTGCCCATTTTGTTTGTGGCATACTTAGTGCAATGTTCGCTTTGTGTCAATAGTGTTTTTAAGAGTAAGTTTGCTGGGAGAGACTTGTTTTATAAATACTAAAATTTGAGGAACTCTGCTTCCAGCTCATTGAGGAACTACAGTGCAATGTTGGAGAGAGAACTGAACTTCGGCTTCACTATTCATGGACTGGGACAGGTTCAATATTTTAAAGAACCAAGATCATCAAAATCTGTCTTATCTTGTTCTGTGCATGTTCTTCATGCAAGTGTAGGAATCCAGTGAATATGCTGTTTTCAGAGAAGTAGATCTACAGCTAGATAATTACTTATTTTTCATAAATTTGAAATGAAAATATATATAATGTGATGTTTTATTAGGTGCATATTTTACAATTTCTTTGCTCTATTGGCAGCTAATTAAGGCAGCTAATTAAGCTATTTTAGGGCATCTAAGGAAACTAGATACCCACAAATCCATGGGCCCTGATGGGACGAACCCCAGAGTTCTGTGGAAGCTGGCAGATGCCATAGCTAATCCTCTCCATCATCTTCGAAAGATCCTGGAGAATGGGGGAGGTGCCGGAGGACTGGAAGAAGGCCAATGTCACGCCAGTCTTCAAAAAAGGCAAGAAGGAGGACCCAGGCAACTACAGGCCCGTCAGCCTCACCTCCATCCCCGGAAAAGTGATGGAACGGCTCATAATGGCCGCTGTCTCCAGGCACATGGACGACAAGAGGTGCTCAAGAGTAGTCAGCATGGGGAAATCTTGCTTGACTAACCTGATAGCCTTCTATGATGGAATGACCGGCTGGATAGATGAGGGGAGAGCGAAAGATGTCATCTGTCTCGACTTCACCAAGGCTTTTGACACCGTCCCTCACAACATCCTCCTGAGCAAGCTCTGGAAGTGTGGGATAGAGGAGTGGACAGTGAGGTGGATTAGGAATTGGCTGGATGGCAGGGCCCAGAGAGTGGTGATCAGCAGTGCAGAGTCTAGTTGGAGGCCTGTAGCTAGCGGTGTCCCCCAGGGGTCAGTCCTTGGTCCAGTCCTGTTCAATTTATTCATCAATCACCTGGATAAAGGGACAGAGTGCTACCTCAGCAAGTTTGCTGATGATGCCAAACTGGGAGGAGTAGCTGATACCCCAGAGGGCTGCGCTGCCACCCAGAGGGATCTGGACAGACTGGACAACTGGGCGGTGAAAAACCTCATGAAATTCAACAAGGCCAAGTGCAAGGTCCTGCACCTGGGGAGGAATAACCCCAGGCACCAGTACAGGCTGGGGACCGACCTTGTGGAGAGCAGCTCTGCAGAGAAAGACCTGGGTGTCATGGTGGACAACAAGTTGACCATGAGGCAGCAGTGTGCCCTTGTGGCCAAGAAGGCCACTGGGATCCTGGGGTGCGTTAAGAAGAGCGTCTCCAGCAGGTCAAGGGAGGTGATCCTGCCCCTCTACTCAGCCCTGGTGAGGCTGCATCTGGAGTATTGTGTCCAGTTCTGGGCTCCACAGTACAAGAGGGATGTGGAGCTGCTGGAGAGAGTCCAGCACAGGGCTACAAGGATGATCAGGGACCTGGAACATCTGCCGTATGAGGAAAGATTGAGAGAACTGGGCCTGTTCAGCCTGGAGAAGAGAAGGCTGAGAGGGGATCTAATAAGTACCTCAAGGGAGGCAGTGAGGAGGATGGTGCTGGCCTCTTTTCACTGGTGGCCACCGACAGAACTAGAGGAAACGTCCGGAAACTGAAGCATCAAAAGTTCCTCATGAACTTAAGGAAAAAATTTTTAACAGTGAAGGTGACAGAGCACTGGAACAGATTGCCAGGAGAGGTTGTGGAGTCTTCTTCTCTGGAGATCTTCAAAACCCTCTTGGGGGATCCCTCTTGCAGTCCTGTGCCACGTGCTCTAGGTGAGCCTGCGTGTGCAGGGGGGATGGACTAGATGACCTCTAGAGGTCCCTTCCAACTTTAAGCATTCTGTGTTTCCATGATTTTAATTATGATACCCTGTTAATGAGGCCACAATCATGTATCTAATTCAAAAGCGTTGTACATCAAAAACAAAATGATAAAAATAGAAAAGGAACACAATTATCCCAGTCTGCTTTTTTAAGAGTCTTGCTTTTTTAAGAGTCTAATTAAAAGAAAAAAAAAAAAAAAGAGAGAGAGAGAGAGAAAAAAAATAAAAGGTTCTGCTCTACCTTTCTTTATCACAGACGTGGAGATAACCAAATGAAAAAAAAAAAGTGTAGTTCTGTTCTTTACTACAGATGTGGAAATAATTAGGCTTTGCTGCTGATGATGAGATTTTGCTGAATCTTTTGTGTGGTGGTTCTCTGTCTGATTAATAATTTTTGTTTTAATAAAACTAGAAAGAACGGAATTTGAGTTGATGGTGCAGAGTGCAGAGACTCAGCTAGCAGAAGAGGCAATAGTAAATGCCCATTTTAGTTTTAGTGTTTTGTTGCATATTTGGTGCATTGAATAAGGTTCCCTCTGCAAGACTTGCAGTCCCTGTAGGTTGTTTCAGCACCCCAGTTTTATAAGGCCTAAGAAGTCCTATTATTCCCATTATTTTCATATTTCTGATTTATTCTGCGGTGTTCTATAAACCAAAGACAGAACTTCCTTGGAACTGTGGAGTATGAAGCACTTTCCTTAGAGGTGAACAGCCACGAAAAATCTCTTCTATTTCTGGTGAGGCTGTAAAGAGAAATTTCTTGATTTTCCTTTTTTTCATCAACTACATCATAGCACATAATAAATAAATAAAACAACAAAAAAAGTGCATATAAGGGAAGAAAAGAGTGAAACAGGAAACACCTGACAGCTACTGGCTGTGCTGCTTAATGAACTTTGGAAAGAAATATTGATATTAGAATGGTGAGAAGCTGAACGGAATAGGAGCTAAATTCTCCTGGCTGAGCTAAATAAAGAACAGAGAAAACAGAGGCTGAGAAGCATACTAAATTTATCTGAATTTTTGTAGAATGCTCATATAGTTGACGAGATGTAAAGACTTTTAGTCTAGACTTTGACAGGTTATGAAAAACCATCTTACCTTCAAACAAAGCCTTTATCTTTTTTTTTTTTTTTTTGGTATCGAACTGATGTGTCCAATGACATCTTCGCGACTTTCTATATAAAAATAGCCACAGCTACATATTTTTGGCAAGTTCTTGTTTAAGGACCTCAACACTAATGTGGAATATATTCCTCATGAAAAATGTATCTATTTATTACATGATTTATGAATAAGAAAAATAACTCAAACTTTCTTAAATCTGATGTGCTCTGTATTGTACAACCAATTATTAAAATGTATTATTTTTTCAATATAATCATTTAAATGTTGTTAGCTGTCTCTGCAAATCCCTGTTGTTGAAAATGTAAATTCACCAGCTGTAATCACCTCCAGAGTAATTTTGGTCAGATCATTCTCATGGAATCTGTATTAAGAAGAATCATAATTACAGCAACGAGCATTTTAATGTTCAACCTCATTTAACTAGAATGATAACTGACTGCAGTGTTGTTATACTAGGGATGAATTTATTCCATAATGACTAGCATTCTGGTCAATCTTTTGGAGGTGTTTAAGGGGATATAGTCACCATCGCAGATGTTTCTGATTGACATGGTGGCATTTTCTTGTTCTTGACCTTTTGTAGGTCAAGGCAGAGCTGTAATGACATTACTGGGTGAGTATAAACAGTTCCCCAGCTCCACCCCGCCAACCTATTAACCAAATCAAATTTTGGAGTAGATAGATAGGCTATATGCTGTGTATCTTGTGACTACCAAATGGCTAAATGCTTAGCAGCTGGTATTTGTCTGTTCTGTAGTGCTTGTTATATAACATCTGTTTACGACCTTGCTATGTACATGTTTATTAATAGTATTATTGCTTGTGCTTTTTGTTGTTTTGAGGTGGGCACATTCAAGACGCTTGTCTTGGAGTTGGAGACGGGTGGTTGCAGGAAATGGTAAAAACTTCACGTATTCTTTTCCTCTGAGCAAATGTAGCACAGCTGACTCAATAATGTGCAAGACTGACTTATGAGAAGTGTCCATGTGGTGTGTCTTTGACAGAGAAAGATCAGATCTAAAGCTTGGTAATTTCGATAAACCATTTAGCTCTGATGAACTTTGTTTGGTGGTGTTTGCTCTGCTCATATCAATGATTCAGGCAAGGAAGATATCTTATTCTTTAAAGACACTCTCTAATGTTATTGAAACCCAAGTCTTTCCTCATGTCACGATTCCTCATTGTTAAGTAATGCAGATTCAGTAAAATCAAGCAAAAGAGAGAACATAAAACATACATTAAGAACACAAATATATAGAATGCATATGTTTTGACAGATGAAATTATGGTAGGAAATTGTAAATGTAAACGCTTCATTGTGGGACTTTCTATACACAAGTAGCTGTTTGCCTAACCATTGCCTGTTTAATCTATTTTTGACTGTAAAACAAGTATTAATAGGGGCAGTTTTTGGTTGTCCTGATCCAAGATGAAGATTTGCTATTCAGAAAGAGAAGACCAGTAAGATGTCTGTGTACCCAGTGCTCCAGTAAACTGCAAATTTCTGTTTGCTGACATTAATGCTGACTGTGATTTGTGCTTATTTTGAAGTGTTCCGGATGGCTTTTCCCATCTCATGTGAAGCAGTCTTTGAAATGGAGACTTTTAAAGTAAACAAATACAAACTAAACCTGTAGACTTATGATACAGACTTCTTTTTTTTTTTTTCCCCCAAACTGTCAGATATAGCTATGCTTTCATGTCTTCTTTTAATCAATCATTGCCCTTCTTGAGCACTACTTCTTTGATCTCCTCATGCCGTAAGCTGTAACCCTGTAACCATGTAGTACACTGTTGCTAGTATCAGGCCACAGTTTTTCTGAGTTTGCATGGGTTCAGGGTTGAGACTTGCCTTATGTGATCTTCTCTTGACCTGCCTGGAGCTTTGTTTCACTTCATTTAGCTGTAACAGCAGCTCATCTTTTGACTATGCCTGATTTGTTTCATTTTTACTTATATTTCTGTGGTACGACCATAGTTCAATATGAAAAACTTTAACAAGCAGCTATGCTGATAACTCTAACTTAATGATGCATGATGTTATAAATTGGCACTGGAGACCCAATGTTATAAATAAATGACCAATCATCAAAGATATGTAGACCTAGAGCTAAGCAAAACCAGTTTTACCAGTGACAAAGAGAACAAAGAAATGTCATCTAACACGTAGAAGACACTATACATGGTAAAATCAAGTGTAATGTGGAGTTGCAACATGATGAATCATGGAACTGCAGAATCAACTGCAGTTCAGGGCAGGATCAACTATAGCAGGCTCTCCAGCACCAAATCCAGCAGGTTTTGAATACATCCAAGGATCGAGACTCCATAATTTTTCTGGGCAACTTGCTCCAGTGTCTGACCATCCAAACTTTTAAATTGAAACAGTGTTTCTTGCGTTTCAGTTTGTGTTCATTGCCTCTCTTCCTTTCGCTGGAAACTTCTAGCAAGAGTCTGTCTTCTCTATTCCACCCCACTCAGATATTTATACATATTGATAAGATCCCCCTGAGCCTTCTCTTCTCCAGGCTTAACAGCCCCACCTGTCAGTCCCAGGGTTTTTTACAGAGGAAGGATCACCTCTTTAGACCTGTTGGAAACTCTCTGCCTAATGTTACCCAGGACACTGTTGAATGAGGAATGAACAAGGAATAACACAAGGGTGTTAGCAGACATTAAAAATGACTCCAGGTGGATACTTGAGGGAGGTAGAAGACCCATCAGTTTGGACATCATCCTCTTCTCAACAGAATGTTGCACATTCTGACAATTCACCTGCCACCACCAATGCTGGAGGTGAACCAGAGACCTTAGGACTCAGAGGGCAAGGGGAGGAAGAGCATAACACAAGGAGTGAAAACTAGGAAGTATATTTATTTTAAATTTACATTTACTTATTTTAATATATTTATACTTATTCACATATACTTATTTTAAATTTACAGTATTATTAATATTAATGAGATCTCTTCTATATAGAAGTATTCTTTTTCTTCAGAAGTATTCTTTTTTTCTGCAGTAATGAGATTTGGACTAATAATTATCCTTGCATTCAACAGCTAATACTTCAATTGTAGCAACAATAAGTTCTTGGCTTTATGTGTAAGCAGGGCTTTCTCTTTGCCTAAGAACAAGATTTTGAGCGTAAAGAAGGCTACAAGAAAAATTATTTGTGCAACAAATATTTACTCACTCAACTTACTTAGCATTCTGGAAGGTGGTGTTTTCTTTCTCTGAGGTTGCTAGCTGAACAATTTGTGATTTTGGCCAACATTCCAGAGCAGAGAGAATTAGAAAACTCCTAGAGAAATCTAAAGTACAGTGCTTCTCAGCATGTGGCTGCCTGCAGGACCAAAGGATCCTGACTTGATCTTTTTATTCATTTAAGAACAGCTGACAAACCTCTTCTTTCTTTAGCCAGTCTTCTCATTTTGCTTTGGAATTTTTTTAAGTGGATGGAAAAAAAATATTTTGGAAAATTAAAAGATATGCTGAGGAAAATGCTGTAAGAGAGAAGCGCACCTTACTGTTTAATTGATGGCACCTGGTTTGAGCAGAGGCTGCTCTGGATGTAGCACATTGCAGAGGTCCCACTTGAAGCAGGAGTACCAGCACCTTAACTACCAGACACATGTATAGTGTCCCAAACAGTGGATCATGCAGCAAATAAGATGGATTTTGAATAGGATGCAATCAAATCTTCTAGAAACAGTGACAATCTAGGTAGATCTGCCGGCATTTGCATGTAACAATAACACTGTACCTTATTCCATTACATGCTATAGAAAATATTAATTACTGTTATAGCCATCCTTCACTCTTCTGTTGATTTAAGAGGAGTGAGAAAAAAACATAGTTTTTTGTTAAAAATAAATCTTACCTCCCTTCATTAAACTCTTTGATGGATGTATTGTCATGTTTCTACTATAAAAAAATATTATCATTAAAATCATTTTTGTATTATGAGCTAAATAGTTCTGAGCCACTCCATATAAGCTGCTCCCATGAACATCTTTGAAGGAAAAAGGATCTTATATTTTGCTGAGATTAACACTGAGATATTCCATATTTTCCCTGATGTTGAGCTTTTCTTTTTCTGAAAAGAGAGCATTTAGTAATAATGGGCACAGGCAGAAAAAAAGAACATCTTTTAATATTGTGGCATATCTTCATGTACATTCCACTAAATGTATAAAATAATTCCCTGCCTAGTTAAATGTGTGTTAAATGAATTTAAATTAATTTACTCCATTTAAAATTTCTAAGTTTTTTTTTTATTTTGGTAATTGAAATGTGAGTAGATGCTACAAGTAGAAAACACGATCTGCTCTTATAGTATAACCAGCAACAGTTTCCACGATTAAAACTTACCAGCAATAACACTTTTGAGCAGTGTAATTACTGTTGAATGTCGAAGCTGTTGAATGTAACTTTTTTTTTTTTTTTTTTTTTTAATGATTGAATAATGTAAATATTCAGAAATGGTCATCAACTGCAAACTGTGATATAAATGACTGAATTTTCATGGAGAGTTTATATTATCTATGTATGTTATTTATATATTTATAATATCTATGCTGGTATATGACAAAAGAAGACAAAAACTGAAGTAATTTTTCCACATTTCATAAATAAAAGTGTTTCATTAAGATCTAGAAAACAGAAGTAATAAGTATGTCAATTTACCTTTCATATGCTATTTTTATGTTCACCTTGCTACACTTAAGATTGTCTTCATCTTTCTATAGTTAATAAAGAAACTACTGAACTCTATTTTTTGGTCTTTTGATTTTCACATACTGATATGGACATAGGCAAAGATTTATTAAATTCTTGTTCCTCTTTCAAAAGTTTGTATTTTTGCAGGGGAAGAGCGTATATATATATAATGAACTACAGGAAGTAAAAAAGATGTGGCAGCAGTCCACCTGCTCAGTGTACTCATAGGTAACAGAAAATAGACAGCCCCAATATGCTTCTTACATAACCACAGTGCTGTTCAAGGTGGCAGTTCTGTTTTGTGTGTGCGTGTGTATGTGAGAATAATCCCTACTGGTCTGAAAATTCACCTTCCTTCTATGACCTTTCATGAAAGTTTGATGACGCTTCATGAAGTTTGTGACACTTCATAGCTCAGTAAGTGAGCCATTGTTCGTATCCTTTTAAGAATTGCTATAGATTGTAGATAGTGTGATTTGATCTTCATAGTACCAAAAGTGAACCTTCTCTGACTGTCATGGAGAAAGTAAGAAGATTCAAGAAGGAAAAACAAAATAGAAACAAAATGGCTCCTGGTAAATGAATCACTTGAAACTACTTATGTTTTTTTTTTTTTTTTAATAAAAAGGGCTATAATTTAGGAAACTTTTTATTTTCAAGAACATTTTGAACTATATCCATTTGTATAGGTTCAATGCTTATAGTTTCTTGATTACAGAGTCAAAAAAAAAAAAAAGCCACATATACAGGATGTCTAAAACTAGATGAAAAAAGAGTACATGATATTTCTCATATTTTAAGATATTTATTAGTAATACCAAAATCCACACATACAATAGAATCTTGCTGCCTTTTTAATGTAGTTTTTATTTAATTATTAACTCCATAGGACAACCTTTTTATACACAGTTAAGAATGGTGTAGAATGACAAATATTAAGCAGGTGTTGCTGTATACTTCAGGTTCATTCTCACTTCCAGCAGCTATGCTACAGATCTCAAGGTAGCAGAATAACATTTTTGTGACAAAGAACAGAAATAGCAATGTTACCTTTAAGTAGCATAGTGAAAGTGTTGGCTTGGCTAAATGTGTATCAATAATTATCATATTCAGTGGTATATAGTAGCTAGCTAGCTAGCTTTGTAACTGAAATTTTACTTTTTTCTTAAAAACAATGTAAAGTATCATGTTAACTTGCTTATAGGAAGTACTAATTTGTCTACCACATGATGAGAAAATGGGCACTTTGGAATACCTTCTCATTTTTTAAGTATTGTATTTCCTGCCTAATTTGGAACATTTGTACATATTGTTAGCAATATGGAGATTTTCAAAGTTCTGGCTAACACGGGCAGCTGCAGATAATCACTGTTACTATGAAATTTTTTTACCTGGAATGGCATGCCTCTCTTTCCTACATCAGTTGCCTAGTCACCTACAGTGTCTCCTGCCCTCTGTCAAGTTAGTTTAGTGACATAATGGTATTGTATTCTGTTTTACATGGTGAATTCTCTAAAACTATAACTCTAAACTATACTTCACAATATATTTGTATCTTTCATTTCAAAATATTTTGACAGTGATATCAAGCCTGCAGAACTATAACTTTAAAAGACCAACAGCTCAATTCTTTCCACATTGCTTGGCTGTTTTCCCAATTAGTCCATTTTACTTCTGGGGATCCTGCAACATTTTCGCTCCTTTCTGTTTTTCTTTTTGTGTGTGTGTTCTAAATGAGTTCCCCTCATTTTTCTTCTTCCTCACTTCCATTCTGTCTTTTTCCCATCTCCTCTGACAGTTGCTTTTCTCCCTCCTTCCTTTTCCAAGCATCCTTTCCAGTCTTTATTTACAGAAGAGCTCACATGTTCTTAATCTTAGCAAATAACTTCTTCACACTGACTTTATTTGTATCTGATTAATTTACTGAGAAAAGTTGTCATACTTCTTTCTTTTGAGCTATCATAAAACTGTTATATTTCCCTGCCTATTTTGTTCTGCTCTTTTATGTGCTTTATGTGATCAGTTTCCATGTTTTTCTCTTTTAAGATTGTGCAAAATCAGTATGTTTTATATTTTTTGTTATATGACAGTATCTTATCAGGGTTAGAAGGGTAGAAGTATTTATTGTATAAATATATATCTAATAAAAATATATAAATATATATTGTATAAATATATATCTAATTTTTTAAAATGGTCCAAAATATATCCTCTACAATTATTACAAATTTTATAATGCAATATAAAATTTATGTAGTAAAATTTTAATCTAAATCCCTTAAACTTGTGGCTTTGATTTCCTACAAACCAAAGAAACTGATTCACGGATGTGGATAAAGTAGTAAGTTCATTTCCTTTTGTAAAATTTCACACTTCATTTCTTTGTATTTCACTTCATTTCTTTGTATTTGATCTTATCATTGTTAATGAAGAACTGAAAACTGAAATTGGTAAAAAAGAAGTAAAAAGTTATTGTTTTAATGACAAACAAATAAAATTATGTGGTATGTGGCACATACATAAACTACAATTGTCAACACAAAGTAATGAAAATCTGCCACAGATTTTATAATATTTGCTGCTTAAACCAGTCAACCATTAATTTAAGTGTGACAGAGGTTTATGGTGACTCTATGTGAAGAGACTTTATTTACATATTGTTTAGTCATCATGTTAGTATATTTTAGATGGATTCAGGGATATTTAAAATATATTTACATTTCTCAACCAGTCGTTTCTTCTATGAGCATTTTTTCAATATTCTTCTGTTATTTGATTGAACACATACTACCAAAAAGCAAATTTCCTAAAATTCAGTGTGTCCTGTTGAAAGAATGAAAATTGGATGCAGCTCGTAAATTAAAAATATGTTTAAATGGACAGTTAACATTATGGGAAGGAAAACAATCAGATTGGATATATAATGAGAAAATAAATGTGCATTTCTGGAAAATAGAAAATACCATGTTATTGGAAATACGGTTGTGTACTGTTGTATAACTTTGACAGAATTCTCAAAGGCTGACCACACTGGAAATTCTTGGAGATGCGTTTAATTACTGTTTTCTCTAAATGATGCTGTTGAGTCTTATGGACTATTTAACCTAAAACATACCCATCAATTTGCATTCACTACAATGGCAGCATTCTTAAACTACCTTTTTTCCAGAGATCCAATGCACACACAGGATCAAATTCAATTAAGATGTAGGACGCCTCAAACTATGCCCCATTTAAATTTGTCTTCTTACATGGCGGCTGAATTTGATCAAGTCTCTAACAAACAACTAAATAATTCAATCCAGTGACAGTCTTGTTTCACATGACTTGAACATCTGCACTGGTTGTGAATATCTCTGTTTTCCCAGGAATGGAGCTTTGCTTTGATGAAATGTGTCTGGAAAAACAATTATATATATATATAACAATTATATATATATATATATATTCAGTAAATAACACTTTGTTTGTCATTCAACTCACATGTTTTTCCATCCTTATAGAAACTCTTTGTTTCAGATTCTGATGACTAAATAATTCAGTCCAGTGGAAAACCCATACAATTTCATTTTGATATTATATCTGCTTGGGGCAGGAAAAAAGGGTCTTGTCCTCTCCTCCTGGTGATGCGGAGAGTTTATTTCTGATGTAAGGCATTAGGAAAACACACAAAAGGGATAGATGGATACTTT
This sequence comes from Tinamus guttatus, assembly GCF_059628265.1. NCBI lineage: Eukaryota > Metazoa > Chordata > Aves > Tinamiformes > Tinamidae > Tinamus > Tinamus guttatus. The sequence goes on along the minus strand of NW_028288570.1, from coordinate 148,739 downwards.
GGAAGTCTTACAGTCCCATTTTTGAAAAATATTGTGGAACTTCTTTGTACAGCCGTACAGTGTAGAATTGTTTATGCTCCATTACATCATGTAGTGTTGTATTGTGAAATGAAGTGTCTACAGTGTCATTGGAGCGGGTGGATATATGTGGATAACAGAAGTGATCAGAGCAAATTGTGAATGCAATTGTCCTTGCTATCCCTTTCTAAAATTTAACTGCTTTATGATAGGAGTTTGGTACAGGTTTGTGGAGGCATAGGTCTTCCCTCATTTATAATTTCTAAGAAATCTTATAGTAAACAGCTGCTGTGTATCATGTTGATAGATATGAAATCGAAATATGAGTAGAGTATCTGTAGTTATGTGAATCTGAGGCCTTTAATTGCTGTTTCTTTTCATTTAACTGATTGTAAATATTTCTAAACAAGTGGGATAATCCAGCTAGTACCAGCAGAAGGTTTTCACCCCCATTTCAATCCTATAATCTTCTCTGATCATACTGCCCAGTTCCTCTGGTTGAACTGCAACTGCTCCTGGGACATTAAAAAGGCCTGGATAGCTTCCAATACAAGCAACATGGATATGATGGCATTTATTTTGAGGGATAGCATCCTCAGGGATACAGGCAAGGATGAAATGTCAGTGCTAATGTCTTTGAATCTGCTAGGAATCTTTGAAACTTCCATACAAAAGAATCTGCTATCTGTTGGTGTGACTCAAGATGGGTGTCCAGAGCATGGTTAAGTAAAATTACACACCTTTCTCCAGTAAAAATTGCTAGAGTATAATGAGAATCTCTGCTTTCTCATTCAGTGTTTCCATCATTAAGGCAAATTCTGTCTCCTCTCTGATTTAACACATACCTGAGGCTACCATGCGAGCTTTGATGATCAAAGACTTAAAAAAAAAAGAATAAGGCGACCAATCAACGAGTTGAAACTAGAAAAGGTACTTTGTAGGTCAGAATTACAAATAGTCTCCTTCTTTTATGGCTTTATAATAATTGCTGAAGCTATGCACAGGTGCATGAATGAATGTAGAAGGTGGAAGGTGGCACACTGATGAAGAAAATATTTTCAAGCAAAAAGATTCTGGACAGCAAAATCTGTCATTGATATTGATTTTCATTTATCAATTCATGTCTTGTATCCTGTGAAATAATGAATAGAGCTAAGTCAAAATGTTGATGATGACCTTGGATTTTGATCGAATTCAGCATGCTGGGGGTGACAAAGTAGCTCAAACATTGTCTACTTTGGCAGTACTCAATTCAAATTTGTTTGAATTGATCTCCTCCAAATCACAAGAGCAAAGTGCTGCTGTCAGTGGAATTCTCAAACCCCCCACAATAGCAAGGGACACAAACTCTTCTGAAAACTATGATATAGACATTGGTTTACCCTTCCTATCATTTCTAACTTCAGCCCTAGAGGGGACCCCTCTTTTCGGTCCTCCTTTTGCAACTCTAGATAATTGATATGAAAAGAACATCGTCAAGATGATTTTCCATGCCTTGACTGTTGTAAGAACAATATGTATAAGACAGATGGTCTGCACAGATTTAATTCTATTGGCTCTGTCATATCCTTTCAGGATATATTTTTCTGGAGTTTCACAGTTACAGCATTTTATAGCATGATGTGAACATTCATCCATTAGACCACATCAAGCTTTCCGGCTTGTCATCTGCTCAATAACCTATGCTCACTTTGTTTCACTGAAGCCATAGCATAGTCCTAGTCCAAAAGCCACTTTGCTATTATTCTCAAATGCATTTTTGTCTTGGACTTCCTGTATTTAGAACGTTTCTTCTCTGGAAAAAGGAAATTCTTGCTGATCATCTTTGGGATTTTGCTTACTGTATGCTTTGCCATTTCTACTCCAAACCTACAAGTTAGACTGCATATCTTCCTTCCCATGTGGAGTTTATTCCACTCTATATTCTGGGATTTGAGCCCAGAAATAAGAAATCTATTATATTGCTATAAGAAAATATCTCATAGTTGACTCTAGGGAGTGTTATGCGTATATGGTACTCTATAATGCTTCGTCATGTAGATGAGACGTTTAGGGATATATTTTAGCAGGCATGGTGGAGGCGGGTTGTGGTTGGACTCGATGATCTTGAAGGTCTTTTCCAACCATAATGATGCTATGATTCTATGATCTTGTAATTAGCTAATAGTTTATTACTACTAGGTCAGTTTTATGAATCTCATGTTGGATGACTTCCATCTTGTAACTTAGTACAAGTACTTAGTACTTAGTAATTATATATATATATACATATATATATATGTATATATATATATAACTTTCTGAAAGTTTAAACAGTCCTGTATGCAGGAACATCTATTTTTTAGACTAATGCAGTCACTGATACCTTTAGTTCCTCCCCTACTCTCTCCTTTTCCTAACTACTAAATCTGGAGACCTCTTTTCACATGCTATTAGCTGTACAATCTATGGTATGGCATAAATCATTTCGTTTTGTGAAGCATATATAGTTTTTGAGAACAGAGCGGTCTATAAAATCTTGGAAACCTCCTTATAAAGAAAATCAGTAAAATTAGTAAGTAGGGAGTTGAACAAAGTTAACAGAATAGACGTCAGGTTTCACTTCAGTCTTTAACATTATACTTTATTGTAATAAATTCATTTTGTCAGTGCTATCAGTTTCAGATTTATTAGGGACTCAGACTAACTGTGATGGACGTGCATTTCCATATTATGATTTTGCCATGCTTCAGGGTGACACCTTGGCATAATTATTCCATTGTGTGTTGCTGATAAGACAAATTTTGTAAAGCAGCAGGTAGAGAGCATTCCCTGTCTGTATCATGTGTCTTTTTGAAATCTTCCTTCCTAGTGACTCACTGTAGGCAAGCTAAATGTTAGCCAGAAACTTGAAGGCATATTTATTTATAAAAGATAGTAAATATATGGAAGGGAAAAATATAAGTATTCACATACACAAAATAAAAAAGTAAAATATATTCACCAAGGTCAGTAGTACTTTCTCTGGGAAAAAAAAATGACTTTTTATGCCTGACTTTCAGAAAATCAATATCCTCTGCCTATTGCTAATTTGTAATGAACCAATATTTAAGCAGCTGCTGTGAAAATACTTAAAAAAATCTCTTCAATGAATGGCAGAACCAGAACTGTCAACAATCAAACCTCACATACTACAGCAAATATAAGGTATCAAACTCCCAAGCTAAGTGAATATGCTCCCATGTTTAATAACTGTCTTATGTCAAAAGTGATGAATTCACGTTGTTCCTTCATTGCTTACTTTCCTGCTCATAAAATGTTGACTTGTATTGTCCTACTTCATAACAGTGTTTGCAGATAAACACCTCTAAAATATATGACTTGCTCAGCAAGATGTCATGCAAAGTGCCAGAGAATGGTCTTTTAGAATGTGTGGGTGAATAGGAATGCAACAATATAATCAAAAGAGAGAGAAGAAAAGGATGAATATTATTGAGAGAAAATAAAAAGGGCGAATATCTGTTGCTCTACTTCTTCATGTTTAATGATAGAGCTATTGTGAAAATAAAAGTTCAATGAAATGAAAATCCAAAATTCTCTTTCTCTTGGAAATTCACAGACTTTAGGAATGATCCCTATCTTTGGTGTCAAAGATGATCTTTTCTGAGGACCTTTGGGGCCTGTTATAGCTCCAGTCTCTGTCTCATGTGCACTTGCTGGGATCTCTTGGGGGAGATTATGCTAAGTTCCCGGCTTGAGGCATTTGAGCCTCAGATGAGAAGAATGTGATCGGTCCAGAGAGAGTCCTGCTGTGGGGTGAAAAGACAGCCAAGACACAAGTCCCGAAACAGCTATAGGCAACCTACTTAAAACAAAACAAGTCCACCTCCCCCAACAGCCAAAAAAGGGCATGATTTCGTAACTTCCTCTGAAATGACCAGCAAAAATCATCTGTTTTTCCCCTGTATAAACTGTCTCTCACACAGTGAGGTTATGAAGTCTTTCTTCTCAGAGAATATATATTTTAGGAGAAGGTTGAGTGATCAGGAGACCTTAGGAGAAGGTCATTGTGGTTTAGGCTGTCCAATGAAATAAAAGTGCAAAAAGAGGGAAAAAGTCAGGTAGGTGCTTTTCAAATAGAAAGTTATTCCTGAATATACTACTATTTTTTTTTCCTGTTGAAGAGATTTTCCTGGTATATTTAGGAACAGAAGTATTATATATCATGAACTAATCTAATTTCCCCCATGATAGCAGGCAGATCCCTGGTAAGAGCAGGGAATCCCTTGTTGGGGCCTTAGTAAGAATATATAAGAAAGTGGAGTTTGTGGGGAACTGGACCGATGCCTAGCAAACAAGCACCTGGAGGAGCACTAACCAGCTGGGAATCTGTAGCTGGCCAATGAGAACGCCGCTCCCTAGCGCATGCCCACCTGCACCAGTATAAAGCTCTGCTGCAGACAACAGCAGAGGGGAGTTGACCTCACTTTGTGTGGAGGTGTTGTTTGCTCTGGCTTGTGGGGAGGGCCCTGGCACTTGGTGCGAGAGTGACCCTCGACAATCCCTGGTAATTAAATGTCTTTGCCTGGTAAAAGAAAGGGAAAAAAACTTGTTTGTCACTAAACTTCATCCAGTGATCTCATTTATAGACATATTTTGTGAGGAGCTAAAAATAAATCTACAGCATAATGAAGATTAGTTCTGTCTTCCAAATGATTGCTTATTTATGGTTAGCTGAGGCAGTCAAACAAACAAACAAACAGACAGACAAACAAAAGTTTTAAACTTTGAAACAGTACAAGTAACTCCTCAACTGAATGTAATTGTCAGCTCACACTGTTCAGGAAGCCTCTTTGCATTGCAGGAGGGAAGAAGGAAGAGAACTGAGATTTGCTTTCAGATTAAGCTGTGTTAGGAGGAAGGCTGGTTCTGACTGTACTGCGAAATGCTGGCATGTAGTAAGCACCCTAGTAGGAAATGAGGTTTGTTTCAGCAAATAAATGGACATAGTCATCTGTGCAAAGTGGTTTGTGACAAACTGCTCTCAGCATCTAGTAGAATCTGGTGAAAATAACTTCATTTCACAATAGTCATTCAAATAATCAAAATCTAAAATATCACTGTTCTCCATGAGCTATTTGTATGGCCTCCCCTAGGCTCTATTTCTACATCCATTTAAGTCAAGAGCCAAATTCTGGCTAAATCTAATGGAAGCAGAATTAGGTTCATATTGAATTTTTGGAACAATGTTAACATTGCTGTCAGCAAGATTATGAGTTCTACCATCATGCTTTCCCCTGACGTTTGCCTGTTTCAAGGTAGAAATGAACTAACACACAAGGCACACTTGAGGAAATTTATACATCTGCCTGTATTGGCAACCAAGAGCGATGTTGTAAAATACCGCAAGCGTGACAAACCCTACAGCATTCAAAATGTAGATTGCAAATATATTAAGATTAGCCTCATTAAAACAGGAATAATATTAAAGGGAAGGCTATATTTTAGATTTCCTTTTGATCCAATACATGTGCAAGAAAACAGAACAAATGCTTCCACTGAAGACCTATAAAGATTTTAAAGTGGATTTATCTCTATTTGCACAGTGAAACTAAGGATAAAAATAGATTAAACGATTTGTTTGATGCTTTAGTAAAGCAGTCCTTTCTTTTAAAACAATAGCTTGTGTGAAAAACTATTTTCCACTTTGAAAACATTCTACAATTGATAAGTTACCATTCCTTCATGCTTCTACAGTTTTAGCCTTTAACCTTTGTATACACATATAGTATTTTGTATGCAGACACAATAATTATATGTCCTGTATTATTTGAATAACATGTAGCAGATGTCTGGGTTTTTTTTTCTCTTATTGTACAAATTAACACCTTTTTTTAAAACGGAAGAGACTTAAAAAAAAGGTCATCCTAGATATTGTAGTCAAATTGAGCTTCTCTAGTCTGGAACAAAGACACAAAAAAAGTCTTTTCAACTAAATGATCCTTTCTACAAATAACCACAGCTATTTTATGGCTGATTAAATACTACAATAACCCATTCCAGACCTTCCAAAGTTATTCCCTTCCTGAATAGCTATTTTTTATGCATCAATAAGCCATATGAGGAAGAACTTTAGTATGAGGGTGACAGAGCCCTGGAACAGGCTGCCCAGAAAGGCTGTGAAGTCTCCTTCTCTGAAGATCTTCAAAACCCACCTGGATGCCACCCTGTGCCATGTGCTGGAGCAGAGGAGTTGGACTAGATGATCTCTAGAGGTTCCTTTCAACCTCAAACATTCTATGATTCTGTGATTCTATGATTTTTAAGATGAAATTAGCTTTGGCTTTATTGGCAGCAGTATTAATTAGTGTCTTTAACACAAAAGGTACTTTTATGAGAAGTAAATAAAGATTGCTTCTTGGTTATTGCTTTATGGCCTAATAATATGAAGATATAAAAACAAACATATAAAGTGAAAAACTCCTTCAGTTTCTTCTGGATTTGCAATGAGCAGGAACTGAGAGTATTAATTATCTCAGAGAATGTACTGAATGCTTCTCTGGCCATAGGATTATTTTCCTCCAATATTTTTACTGCCAGAGACAGCCAGTACTCTTATTGAAATACTAGTAGACACAATGCAGCACTTTCTTACCAAGATGACTTTCTATTTCTGTGGTTTGGACTGAATTCAAGTTTGCTTGTTTGATTGTTTTGTTTTTCTTAGTGATTGTGCTATGGATTTATCACAACAAGAGGAACTTTAACCAGTTAGAGAATAGGACCAATGGGCTATCATCACTTAGCATATGCATTACGAAAGCACTAGAATCAAACTGTGCTCTGTTTATATCCAAAGCCATGGCATGTGGCCGTTCCTGCCATGAAGATCAAAAAAGAATGAGACGTACAAGGAGCAGAAAGGAACTAGAGGTCAAGATTGACTTTGCCCAAGGGCAAGGTAAAACAAAGAATCTGTACTAGTACTTATCTACTTCTCCCAGCTTTGTTCTTTCTCTCTCTTTTATTTTCCTTTTTAATAATTCAAGTTATCTTAAACTGTTTATTTCTATAAATACAGTGCAATATACATGCTATATTTTAAAATTGACTGACCTCTACTCCACACTGTTATCTATACAATTCTCTTTCTTCTCCATATTTCACATTGGGACCTCAGTTTGGAAGATGTTAATGCACAAAGCAGATTGTACGTAACTAGTACTGTTGCTTAATTTTCTACAAGAATTTCAGTTGCTCTCATGATAAAGACAGTACAGAGGCAGAACTAATGTTGGATAGAATACTATAAGAATAAATGAAGATCCTTAAAGAAAGAAGGTAAAACCTGACATTTTTGTAGATGTACTGTGTAGTCACAGCACTGAACTAGATGATCTTATGATGTATTTTTCTTAATATACTGATGTCTTATTTCATTCCAAAATGTGCATACAGACTGCACCATAAAACAGAAATGCATATTCAGAAAGAAAATTGTGGCATCATAATGGAGCGTATCTGAATACTGAGAATATGAATGCTCAGGAAGGAAGTAGAAAATGTAAGAAAAAGTTACAGAGTGCCAACAAATAGCATAATAAAAAGTAGGCACTTGTTTTCATGGCTATTAGTTGTGTTAATTCTCTTGGTATGTTGCTTCTTTGATTGGCATCACAGAAATAATCAAAGTTAAATGAAAGATTTATATGTAACAAAAACGGCAATGTGTGAAATTTTACAGCATTTTATTTCAAGGAAGCTAAGGAGGAAAGTGATCTGAGGCACCTTGGGAGATACTAGTAAAGAATTGTCAGAAAACTCTAGAGATGCATGAGATGGCTTTTAACCCAAAGTTTTATATGTATTACCACAAATTAGTATAATTGTGCTAGAAAAAACTATTGCACAATGGTAGTAGAGTTGTTGAATGGATACCTCCAGAAATGCTGATAAGAGCACTGTGGGGTTTGCCTAATGGCTACAACAGTATTTGAGTTGGAGTTTCTTGGGTTAAGAAGATTGTTAATATCCTCTCTCAACTTTTCAAATTCTTATTTTCATCATAGTCCCAAACTGATAGAATCTGCTGCTATTTAAGTTGAGAATTTCAGTTTCATTCTTTTTTAAGAAAGATTCCTCAGACCAATGAATACAAATTCAGGAGTAAATCTGTACATCTGTATTTTTTCAGATCAGATTATGGCACTCATCCTGATTAATTACAAATAATAATAAAAAGCAGTAGGTAACTGGTATTCACGGAGCCTGTTTGTAGCGCAAACATTCATGATTGCATGTATCTGCTTCTTGCTACCTGTGCAAAGCTAGGCGACTGGGCAGATATTAGAAGATATTCATGTTCAAATGTGTGCAGTTGACTTGGAGACAGAGAAGCAGGAAACACACAGGATGGCAGTGCAGAGGAATAAAAATGAATCTTTTCGAGAGATCTAGCCAAAAGGGGGAGAGAACTTTAGCTCACAAATCCAGCTCTAAGGAAAGTATGACAAACTCTTGCCTCACTTGTTATCAATAATTAATCAAAGCACGGATAAAGCCATCCTTGTCACCACAAGCTCACAACTGCAAAAGTAGTTGAGCCGCAAATATTGCTCTGTTGTTATTTCAGTCCTCCACTGTACTCAACTGAAGCCCAGGTCTTTTAAAGTCTGTATGTATTAACTGATCGCAGGTTTAGTTGCTTAGTATGCCTAAATAAATGCCAACTGATAGCAAATTCTAATTGAAATTCTTTTTAGAGGATAGTAAGCACGTCAATTCAGAGGTTTCTTTTCTTTGAAACCTTTTGCTGTTACATGAAAATGTAACATTATAATTTTTTTTTGAAATAGTCATTTTTTATCCTAGACTTTGGTTTTTATTCTTGAAGATCTTGAATGTTACAATAAAATGCTGACCTGATCTTTCCAGTGATGTTTTGTCAAATTTAATACAACAGTGGAATTTGGCTGAAAGTAAGTCTTGAAAATTCATAACTTTTTGTACATAGATGTCTTCAGCCAGTGTTTTAGCAGATAATTATTTTATGATTATTTTAAATTTAAATGCCTAGTCTACCCCTAAATAAATATTTCATAGAGGTCTAAGGCTTGTTGAAAGTCTATATGAATGATCCAGAAAGCTCCTTGAGAATATATTTTGTTAGCTACAAATTATCCGAATCATAATTTTTACATCTCTAAATTAAAGAAATATGTGGTCCTCTGAAATAATTGTTGAAATGAAAAATAGTTCTTCTATGCATTTATCACCTCTCTTTTGCCCAAGCCCTGATGATCAATATTTATTGAATACTTTTAACGGTTATTGTTACCAAGGATAGTTTTACCACCCCATCTAATTAATCGAACCATTATTAGATTGCATTTTCTTACATCTTCCAAAATAAACAGTCAGATATATTACCTTTTGTCATTTTGTGTCTTTGATTTCTAATATGTATTCATTGATATTAAAACTGCCCTCCTTCATTTGCCATATGGCAATTTTTATTATTTGGATTATCTATTTTTGTCTTCCTTTCTAGAAACTTTTAGAAATTAACACAATCATTATTTATTCTTACTTACAGCTTTTGAAGTTTGTAATATAATAATCTTAGACATTTCCAGTTCACTTTTTCTATTATTATATTTAGCTGATTCAGATCGTAATCTGCTTTCATATTTTTGAAAGCGCTATTTTTGAAGCTCCAAGGATGTAGAAATCATTTTTTGGTTTTATTTTATTTACACATAGCATATATATTCAGGCATTTGCACCTAAATGATTTTAGTTCTGTGATCATAGCTAAATTAGTTTTGAATTTCTCTCAAATAAGTGAAAACGTTCATAAAATAGGAAATTGACATAGATTCTATAATTTCTGATGAAATTGATTATACAAGGAGGACGAAACTTCTAGCGTGCTTTGGTGAAATTAAGGGTTTCTGTGATATTACTACTTTTTTATTAGATAAGTGATTGAAAGCGTCGGTCTTAATATTCATTGAAGTCTAATGGTGCATTTGAATGTTCCACATTTATTTCAGGATCATTTGCTTCTCAAATGTGGCCAATTTATGTGTTGGTAAGTTATATCTTATTCTTCCAGTTATGAAATTCATTTCAAAACGATGCAGTAGTGCCAATTCTATTAATTTTATGTATATAAACAAGCGGTTCTGATTCCACTTGTTTATTACTCAAGCCTCTAACCCATTCTCTTCCTTCGCTTTTTCTTTTCCCTTTTTTTTTTTTTAAACAAAACAGCTTGATTTAGTTCTAAGCAAGTGCCCATTTCCTGTGGTCTTTATTTTTGTTAGTAAATTAGTAAATTGGACTCCACAGTACAAGAGGGATGTGGAGCTGCTGGAGAGAGTCCAGCGCAGGGCTACAAGGATGATCAGGGGCCTGGAACATCTGCCCTATGAGGAGAGGCTGAGGGAGCTGGGCCTGTTCAGCCTAGAGAATAGAAGGCTGAGAGGGGATCTAATCAGTATATATAAGTACCTCAAGGGAGGGAGTGAGGAGGATGGTGCTGGCCTCTTTTCACAGGTGGCCACCGACAGAACTAGAGGAAACGTCCGGAAACTGAAGCATCAAAAGTTCCACAGGAACTTAAGGAAAATTTCTTAACAGTGAGGGTGACAGAGCACTGGAACAGGCTGCCCAGGGAGGTTGTGGAGTCTCCTTCTCTGGAGATCTTCAAAACCCGCTTGGACGCAGTCCCGTGTCACGTGCTCTAGGTGAGCCTGTGTGTGCAGATGACCTCTAAAGGTCCTTTCCCACCTTAAGCATTCTATGATTGCATGATTCTATGAAACTGAAATAAACACTACAGTACTAGTTAAGCCAGAAAGTTTTTAACTAAGAAAAATGGTGTCTAATAAATATTGTACGTATCATTATTGATAGCAGCAGAGATTTGAGTGACATCAATATATCTCAGCCACCTATCCAAGGAAATGTCCAGGAAATTTTTGCCCCTCTTTTTTTTTTTATAGAAATTACAATTTGCAGCCCTTATCCTGGAAGACTGGCACTACTGGCTACTAATAGCTGCTTGTAAAACAAAAAGGAAAGGAAAAGAGAGGAGATGAGAGGGAATTGCAAACATGCATTTTTTTTTTTCTCTTTAGGTATAGGGAGATATGTATTGTTTATCTGGCTGCACTGAATCTTTGTCTTCCTGTCATAAATAGTCTTATAACCTGTGACTAGACAATCTGTTTTTATAGGAATCTATATCTGATCAGTGATCTTCCTTTGCAGTTAAAGGCTTGACCATCTTCTTTTAACAGTTCATCAACTTTAAAAGCTTTTCTTGCCCTCGTCAATTATCCTGACCCCATACTTGGCTTGGTTTATGTGATGAACATTCAAATTCATTTGTGAATGTGGATGCTGTCTAAAATACAAGTTCTTGCTACAGGCATATTTTTCACAATATTTCTCCTCTTTTGGTATAACTTACATATTATTTTAATCTCATCTAGTCTAAATGAATTTTCTAATTTATATATTTCTCTACACTTGCTTCTGGAGACTTGCTCCTCCTTAGTTATTTGGAAACACTTCTTCAAAATGAATTTAATAGCAATAAGAATTATAAAATATTTCATCATATTGTAGCTTTATGTTTTTGAAATAAATCTTGTTTAGAATTTTTGATTTTTTTGAATATGAAAAGATTAACCAAAATGTCTTCTTTTCAGTAAAGACTTGCCTTTTTGAAAATGTCAGAAAGCACTTTTGGGAGATAAAAATATTAAATGAAGGTAAAATTTCAGAAAGCCCAAGAAATTCAGAGCTGAAGAGTTTTTTTTTACTAAGTCCTCTCAAAACCCTGAGCTCCTTTTATGTGCTGTCTGGCCTTTTCCTGGAAATCTCTCATTTTTTTAATTTCAGGGATTCAAAAATGTGTGGATGGCTTTCATTTGAAGGGTTGGCAGTGTCTGGGATAGGAAGTTAATAGCAAGAACAACAACAAAAATCTATAAATTAGATCCTATACATATTATTCTGCAATTTCACAGGTGGTTGTATCACAACAGGCTATATACGTGCATATCTAATTTGTTCATACAAATAGCTGCATCAACATAAGTGATGCAAATCAGTTACATGTACTTAAGCCTTTCCAAGCGTATATATGGTACAGTTCTGATTCAACACATTCACATTTGTTATAATTGAGCAGGTCCTATCATATAAGGTATTAGAAAGTTTAAGATGGACACTGATTGAAGATTTGTAATTTCCAATATCCAAGCAGAGATCAGTGAAGTTTGGCTGGGACAACTCACAATTGCAGAACTCACACTTTTATAAGGAAGGCAATAGTCTTCTTTCCCAGCAAATATTTTCCTGCTATCTAGACCTTTATAGGCAAGACAAGAGGTATAGAAAATTGTTTGCCATTTAGACTTCTGATTTAAATAGTTTCTGTGGCTTTTTGAAAGCAAGATTCCAATTTTCTGGTTCCTCTCAGGTTTTGTGGAAGCCAAATAGCAAAGTTTTGGTTAACTTCCGCTGCCCTCTTTAATATTTCAGGCAGAAACTTTGCTATTATTCTTTTAAGGCATTTTATTAAAAGATTAGTATTATCTTTGCTGAGCCTTAGCTCCTTGCTCTTGCTAAGAAATTCACTGCCTGAGGATTTCTCTTGTGTATCTAAGGACTATTCTCTGGTTTACTGTAGGTAAAGCCTACATTTGCTTAGAGATAGCAGCTATCTGAGGAGAATAGCCCTTATCATTAAAATGCTGGTCTGCTTATTTTGTGTTTCTCAATTTGATGGCCTTCTTTTAGAACCTTTAGGACTGGACTATTTTTTTGTTAATCAAATGGTGGTAACAGGGAGATCTCTGATGGACTGTAGTGGAAGTACTGGCACGCAAAACCAAAGCTGAGAACTGTATGATGCTGGGCATTATGTGTTATTACTTTAGATACAAAAGAATTATTTGCAAATATAAGAAAATATTTTTTAAAATTGCCTTCTGAAATACCACATAATGATTAGAATTTTCTATGCCATTTCAGAATTCTGATGAGATGATGGCCTAATCAAATACACAAAATGATGTTCCTATCAATCAGGACAAATGATAGGTATATTTCAGTCATGCTTACTATGCAGCCGAGGCTGACACATGTTTGTCAGAAAAATGTTCTTTACACAACATATTATCATCAATGGATTTAAAGAGTGCTTGCATATGTTAGTCAACAATTTTATAAATCAGTGACTTACTTGCTAGACTGTCTCTATAAAAATACCACGGGCTAGATCCTAATTGTGGCATCTCTATTAGTGTAGAAGATAACATAAATTGGAAATAACTGGAAGATTGCAGTACAACTTCTTTTCATCCTTCATAACCAGTATGAACTTTTTTAACTGCCAGTTTAAACATGAAAAAATATTATTTGTTACCTGATAAACTGTATATAGAAATCACTGCTATGAAATAAATAAGGAACTCTAAAAATGTTATTTATGTCATTGCTTTTCTGAGTGTCTTTTGAAATCGTTTGCTTTGATTTAAAATGTGTGTATTGGGTTATAAAACACCTCTGTACAAATACAGATGAATGTTTTGAGTAGTACATTATAAAACTTATTTCTCTATTTTGGATGGTGAGACAACATTTGCATTCATTATAGAAGCAAAGATTGAACTGAATAAATTTAAAGCTTATTAAGTCAACCATATGCAACATGCATCTACTGATGATAATAAGAAAAAAATAGCTAGTGAACTTCTGTTTAGTTTATTTTTCGTATATTTATATGTATAAAACTCTTTGGCTTATGGAGTACTATTAAGATCATATCTTCAGTCTTCCTGGACCATGGTATTCACTATATTCATTGTATTTAGGGAAGGCAGCTGGTGGCAACTGACATGAATTAGAATTTTAGAATTATAGTATGAATTATGAGATTGCAAAGGAGAATCTGAAGAGTTTTGATAGTGTTTCTCTAGTCTAAAAGTGCAAAATCCTTTCAGTTTCTCTGCAACACTGAACGTTTAGGGTTAATCACACTATATTTGAAGAAAAGACCTTTATTAGAGCAAAGAAATCACAAGTCCTAGAACTGAAATCTTTACAGAAAAGTAGCCAGACCAAATATATAGCGAGTAAAACAGGATAATTGCTGTCAATCATGAGAAAAAGGGTGAAGAGTAAACAAACTGGAGAACAGAAATATTTTTAGAAATGGTTTCAAAGCAACTGACCCATCGTGCTTATGTACAGATGTGGAAGTGATAAGGTTTGTTAGTCATCTAACAGCTCTACTATAAATGGACTGCTCTTTCTTCTGAAGGCATTCGAAGGCAGTTGAACCTGGTTGATGTTTTGCACTGGTATAATGTCTTTTGACTGTAGATTTCTATTAATATAGTTATGATATCTATTCATAATCCTCATTTATAGAGAATTTTATAGTATTATTTTTCTCTCTTTTCTTGTTAAAACAAGCTTAAATCCTTAAACTTGCAATCTTTTTGTTTCAGTAAATTTCCAAATAGCTCATAGGTAGATTTGTATGACTTTTGTATGCTTTATAGACACTTAATCCATCAGACACTATTGTTTTCCAAGATCCTAATTCTTTAGATTGTTTTCTTACTTTTTAATTTCTTTGTTATATAAAGGTATATCTCCACAAAACAATGAATCCTGTCTTGATGTGTTTTTTCAGCAGTAAAAAAGCAGCTCCTCTAGTTTTCTTAATTGGCTAAAATTTCTGTTTTTATAATATCACAGTGTTTGTATTCTTTCTTTTTTTTTTCTTTCTTTTACAGCAGCAAGCATTATACATAATAAATGCAAGATCTGTAAGAAGAACTTTATATAGCAATAGCACAATATCTAGGGAGTTGTATGCTGTTCCATTTGCAAGAAAATTTGTTGTAATAGTAACTTTGTAACTATTCATGCTTCATTTTGACTTGATAATTATTTTTCTCTTTTTATATTTTTTCCAGTTGGCATTCTTCCTAGTTTTTAACATTTTCACTGAAATTATTTTATTTTTTCACTTGCTTGTTTGCTGTTTGACTCATTTCTCATGATGCTTTTCATACTGTCTTTTCGTTATTCATTTTGCATGCAATCATATATGATGTGGATATTTCGCAACTCAGTTCAAAAGGCAGTGTCATATAAATAATGTTTTTCTGGACTTCTGCATATGCCTCTTAACCTGACTGACCTCAAACCCCTCCCAACTGGTAAAAAGTTTCCTTCTATAGCAATACTGTATACTTTGCTCCTGATCCAGTATTTTTATCCTGTAGCCCAGTTTAACCCTTATTCTTTACCTCAACCACTAATCTCTAGTTTGGAACCTTGTCAAATACTTTTGAAAATCCAAGTATATTACATCCGCTGAATTCTCCTTATCTCCTACAGCAGCAATATCTTCAAAGAACTCCAACAGCCTAGATAAGCATGGCAGTTCCCTGTCTGAATCCTTGCTAGTTATCCTTAATCAAAACAGGCTTCTCAGGTGTTGTCCCTACTGTAAAGGCCCATGTGAAATAGTTTAAATGATTTTCTTCATGAACTATTATCTATAGTTTGCTGTTAAGGCATTTCTGATTACTTCAAATTTAAATCTACAGTTTGGGAATTTTCCTTGGCTATAAGTACTGATGATTTCCTTTTTAGTGGCTTGTATTCTATGCCAGTATTTTTTTTTGCTCACATTTCAAATATTTTTATCAATAGATGACTAATGTCTGATGTGTATGTAGTCCAATCAGTTCTATTATCATGAGTTGTGGTTGTTTAAATGCAAACTTAAAAAAAAAAAAGTAATTCTGCTATTTGCTAAGTATGCTTTAAGAAGTTGTAAAGAGAATGTATTGTATTTACCCAGAAATTTAATCAAAATTTGTAACAATTTTTATTCAGTTTTGGACCACTCCTAATGATGTCAGGATGTTGTCTTTAAAAAAATATTTATAATTTAAATTAGAGATAACTCTTCTTCTCCTTCCTCCAGTTACCGCAATCTTTAGATTTGCCTGTTATTCCCGCGTGTACTGTCCTGAGAACACAACTAACCAAGACAAGTGCAAAAATTGTCCATATCTTCCACTAATTTCAAACAACTATTCTGTGGACCGTTATGTACATGAATATGATTCCACTGGGAAGTGATTATAAATGTGACATTATAAAAAAAACCAACTAAACAAAAAGTTTAATTAGACTTTGAGAAATTATGTTACTGCCAATTTTAAAATCTCCTGAGTCTTTTCAAAGGATCAATCTGTAAAGTATCTTTTGGCTGTGATTACTTGCGTCATTTTGGACTGACAATTTACTTCCTTACCTTCTTGAGAAGTCAATAAACTACATATCAAAGCTGTACTTCTATAAAACAAATCAGATATAACTTACAGGCTCTTCTTAGGCAGTACCTGCCAAGATATGAGAGGTGAGCAGCTTAGGAGCATCATTCCCTCCCCAGAGCAGCCTGGGGCACAAGCGGATGTGTGTGACATATACTGTGATTTGCCCGTCCTGCTGATGCACTATTCTTCTACTTTCGACTGCATGGAGGTGACGTTGTCAATATAATCTGATTGCACTGAGAGGGGCTTTTTTGTTTTCACAGGACCATGTCAGATCGGTCCTCTTGTTTGTAACAAACTTGCCTTTCTACAAGCTTGTTAGTCACAGTATGTTCCAGAACAGATCGTTGTTAAATAAATCTCAGTGCCAATGGAAGAGGTGAGTACTTCTTTTTCTTCCTTCCTTTCGTCTATCAGTCACTCCCCCTGTTCTTTTAGTCCATTTCTCCTTCTTTTTGTCCATCCTTCCTTCCTTCTGCATTATTTATCCAAGTGTTTTCTGTTTAGGCAGTTGCCAGATACTTCAGTGAACTAATCATTTTAAGCAGTACGACTGAAGGAAGTATATTAATAGGTTTATTTCTCAAATTTCCAGTGTAACTTTTCTTGTTTTATCAAGCCTATAGCTCTGAAACATTTGCTCTTCAATCACTCCACAGAATCTGAGTGTCCGGTGTATAAGACAGCCATATCAGCAATTTACTCAGAATGGAAAATATCCTTGTTCTTCTCCCTTCTCCATGTTCCGAGCTGCAGCAATGGTAGGCAGAACCTGGCTACAGCTGTCCAGTGGTTCTTTCTGCATGTGACAGGCTTTATTACTTCTCTTGACTGAGATAGTGATAAGGGCTTCTGCTATCAGGAGAAGCCTGGAAATCAAGTGCTGTGCAATTTCTCTTGCTCAAAAGTGATGCTTAAATTGCTATTTGCTTTCAACACTGCTTAGCTAATGACTTGATTGTGGGAATTTTGTATTTTTGTATATTTTTATGATTCTCTGCCACATACAGCACAAAAGTCTACAGGCATATAATTGCTCTGGCTCTGAAAAGTGTCTATATGGAATGATTGGTATTTGCAGCTCTTTAATGGACCTATAAGAAGTGATTCAGAAAAAAAATTGCAGGACATCATCTAGGACAAAATTATAGTAGATAATGTTTTTAAAAAAATCATATTTTGATGAAGTTATAGGGGTGTGGCTATCATTAAAATTCAATAACAACAACATTTTTCATAAAAAAAAGATTATTGATGGCTTATACAGCTATAAAATGATCTATTTGATTTTCTTGTATTTTTCTTTGTAATTTCTGTTTATGTTTGTAAGTTTTACTGTGACAAAAACATCAATTTTTAGGTAAAGGTTTGCCACCTCTTGGACGTGTTATTGGTTTGCATTTCTCTTCCCTCAAGCCAGATGCATCAGACCCTCATCATGTGCCTTATCTTGGGATCTGCACTCTGTTTACTTCTTGTCCACTTGAAGCTTTGGCAGGATCCAACAAATTTGGGTAGACTTGTTCCTAGCATGTATGCCCAGAAGGTTTCTCAGTATGTAAGCAAGAGCAGTTCATATATTTCTAATACTCTGCAGACATATAAAATAAAACTGAGTGTCAGTGAAACTTCAAGTATATATCATGAATGCCGGAGAAGTATACTTGCTATGTTTGTGTTGCTTATGGTCTCTGTTACTGTCTTTGGTGGCTATAATAAAAATATAGCAATGTAGTTTGAGACTGATGTCTGTCTGGGCAATTGGATATTGAAAGTGTATTTAGTTCTGGAAGCAGACTTCAGAAGGAAACACCTTCTGTTAATAAGTACTTGGATCCCAAATCTGTCCAGATTCCCCACAGAAAAATCTTTAACATTAATTATGCAGTCAACAATTTTCTTGGAAACTGAAAATTAGGTCATTGTAAAGTTTAGGCAAACATCAAAAATTCAGGACATTTTATGAAAATAAAAATATTGGCCTTTATTTATACCTAAGATTATAGATATAGGAACATTACATTGCGAGAGTGAGGAGTTATTTTGGTTACTTGAGAGAGCATATTATTATTCTCTGCAAGAAGAGAATTCTCCCTAGAATTCAGCAGGAATTCTCTATCACAAACTAGACTGACACTAACTAGACTATGTTCACACTAACTAGACTGTGCAGAGCAGGAGCCCGTGGCAGAAAGGTATGTGTGACTAAAGG
Source organism: Tinamus guttatus (assembly GCF_059628265.1). Lineage (NCBI taxonomy): Eukaryota > Metazoa > Chordata > Aves > Tinamiformes > Tinamidae > Tinamus > Tinamus guttatus. Next base: position 130,148 of record NW_028288570.1, on the reverse strand, counting down.
CATGCCTTCACTGCCCTCACCACTCAGGATCATGCAATTAGACTCCTCTTCCTCCTTGCAGAGCCCTAAGCTACCAAACTTCTTACTCATAATTTTGAAAGCATTTTCTCTGAAAGAAAGGGTGAGAACAAGATGACCTCCAAAGAGAAGGATTCTTTGGTATACTCACTTTCATAAAATAAATTATCTCGCTTTCCTAAAGCAGATAGAGGAACTTAAGGGTCTGTCTCATGCTGGGAATTCTTTTTCTATGAAATTCTTAAAACAGTAAGTAAGCACATGTCTTAAAAAAGAATTGCCTTTACAGTAATGTCTCAAAACATCAAGATCCTGATTTGACCAATATTGCAGAGCAAAATGACATTACCAGCTTCTCCTCAGACACATATACATTTTAGTGATGCTCCTTACATTATTATCCATCTGCCTGTCTCACTACTTTTTGCATCCTTACTGTTTTCGAATTTGCTCAGAGAAGAAAATTTCTCTTCCAAATTTCAGCTGCATTTTATTTTCAGTATGGTTATTTTAACTTGGGTCAATTTGCCATTCCATCTGATTTTGTTGCCCTATAGACAGTTGTGTTAGAAAGACCAAAGGAGAAGCACAGAAGTGGAAAAAAAAAAAAACACAAGGCAGAGAGAGGACCAGAGTGCACAGGAACTGCTAAAATTTGTGCAGTATCTGAGAGAAATGTCTGTGGACACACAGCATCAGTTAAACATTTATGAGGGGATGTGTGGATATGCTGTGCACATATCTAAGATCAGTGCAATTTTTCTTTCTTCCGTAAAGCACTTGTCATCAATCTTTTGCAAGCAGAAAGTGCAAACGGAGCTGTCATTTACACCATGGTATTTGTGTTACAGCCTACAGGCAGCAAATTTCAGCTCAGTTCTCTTAAACACCAGGGCTTCATACTTTACTTTTCGATAACCAGAAGCTTTGCTTTATCTGTGCCTGTCATACGGTCCATCATACAGATTTGCTTGTTTTTTTTTTTTTTTTTTCTTCCATCACTTTAAGGAAGAAAAGTACAATTAAAAGTTTTTCTTTTAAAGAATGCCCTTCTCTCAGCCCAGCTGTGTACAGTACCTTCAAGGCACAGAAAAACAGCTATATCTGGAGAGCAGTCAGGAAAACTACATTCAGGAAATAAGAATTGAATTTAACATAATATACAAAACAAAATACAATAGAACGAAGGAAGAAAATGTCAGCAAAACATATGGTTTAACTCTACAGCCTTTCAGAGAATGAAAGTTTTGCCTCAAGAATTGCAGGCTCAGGCTTTCAATCTTCATTGCCTGAGATGAGTGCATGATATTAAGCATTGTGTTCTTCGGCGTCTGGAGATAATGAGATGCATTAAGGAGAGTGTCATTCTTGCCATTCTGCCACAGCTCTAAATTGCTTATTCTCTATCAGTTTGCATTGCAGACAAATATGAGCATTTCTTTGCCAAAGAAACATTCAAAATATATATACTTCTTTTTGTTAGAAAGCTCTCCATTACTATGTGCCGTTTGAAGACTTATGTGCCAAATTATCGAATGACTACACAGTTATCTCCATGGATTACTGAGGAAATAATAACGATTGTGCCATGTTTGCCAGAGAAACACATATGGGAAGATTTTACAAAAGAGCTCTTATTTTTGTTCCAGATTCTAACAGCTCTAAGAGAACGAGGACCTGACATATCACAATTGCTGTTTTTAGTCTATATAGTCTCTTGTGTAACAATCTGATTTGTAACTTTTAGAAACCTTTGGTTCATGTACTTGCTTAATGATCAACACTAGCTTTTGTGGAGTTGTTAGTATATACCTCTAAGAAATAGAGTTGGTTTGATTGTTAATTGCTCCTTTTTAAAATATTTTCCTAGTTTGCAAAAAAATCCTTTAACCCAGACAAATTAAATATAGATGTTCAAAAGGAATATCTAAGTTCTCTGTTTGAAAATATGAATGTTATGCTAAATTTATGATACAGAAAGAACTTAAATATTGATTTGGGATCAAAATGGTAATCTCTATTTTCCAGCATTCTGTCCTCTGAATGTCCAGATGCTGCAGAGACATGTGTAAGGAAGCTTTCAGTGGACACATATTGAATAGCTGTTCACACAGCAACAAAATGTGGCTGTAAATGAATAAAATATTCCATGGGAAAGTGTGCCAATTTTCAAAATGCCTCTGAAGTTGGGCTTTCAGAAAATTGCTTGGATACCTAAATCTTGTTGAAATTAATGATTACTATCACATAATTTAAAACTGTTCCACCTCGAGTATTTCCAGTTTACAGTGGAAAATTATAGTGGCAAATACACAAGATCATTCATTGGCATTAAGCCTAACTAGCATAGGATAACCTGTATTCACAGTATTGCGTTTACTTATTCTTCATAACACCCTAGCTATGTCCAAACAGCCCATCAGTAACTGCTTGCCCTTTGCTAAATACAGGACCCTGTACAGGAATTATCTGGGAGGCTGATGCTTGGTCCAGGTTGAACTGCTAGAGATCATGTTAATAATTTTATAGATTAGATGATTATATTACAGATCCTAGGAATTCTAGATTCCATGGCACTGGTTAATTTTCTAGCATGAATGTGGCCTGAAGTGTCAGATTTAGACCAATGTGGAGTGTGGTTTCATGAAAGTATCTTTGAGGAGATAGCATTTTTCAAAATGTATTTAGTTGTCTTCAAGATTCAAACAGAGATTCAACTGAAATTAATGTAGTGTCACATTTGATTAGAAAAGAGAGCTATACTGGCAAATATTTAAAAGTCTAGTACCATTACTGAAACTAAAGCTTAGGAATTAGTTAGATGAAGTTAGTCTTGAACTTTATACTATAAAATGTTGGCTGAGCTCCTGAGAATAAATACAGCTATGCTTTAAGAAATATTCTGCCTGAATCCTATTTTTTTTCTTTCCTGAGGGTATCCATATAGATAAATTATGTGGGTTTTTTTTTTGTTCTTAAATTCCATCCATTACCCAAAGGTATATTTTGTTTGTCCCTTTGCTGCTTCATCTCAGTCTCCCTAGTCATCCAGATTCTCTTGCAAAATTATTATTTCATACGTTCACATGCAGAGTAGCTTTCCTTTATCTGAAATGTCACCAAGCAACACTAATTAGTTAAAAATACAGATTTCACTGTTTATCATTCTCTTTTATAACACTCCCACGCTATGATATATTTTAATATCTAGAATTTAAAGTGATACTTTTATAACCTAGTCTGAGTCTGCAACTGCAGATTTTTTTTCTGAAAAACTATGCCTTATAATGTGCCATTGACCTCATATTTGCTTGAGGTTCAGTTGTTAAAGAGCCTCAGAAACTCCTTCTTAGTTATATGCTAACTCCATTAATCAGAAATGGAGCACATTGAAACCTTAAAATGCATCAGAACTGAATTTATATAAAAATAATGTATAGCCATTCTAATAAAAAAATGTATGTTTAAAACATATTTACAGTTGTAAAGAATTTTTACTTTAGGTACAGCTTCTCACAAAATACATATTCTCAAAGCTATGGTGTTAGAAATTACTACTCGAGCATTTTTATTAGAGATGACATGAGGCTCAATGATAATTATTTACTGACATTCCAGCTTCAGAAATGACCTTTACTAGAAATGACATTTTGTCAAGAATTTATAAAAGTATATTTTATAAGCTGATTCAATGTTCAGTCTCTTTGTTCATTCTTCATCTTTTTCTTTTCTTTCTCAGAGCAAGGAGGAAAAAGAAGTAGATGTGTGATGGAAAGTGACTTAGGAAAAGACAAAATCAATTCCATGAGCTAAAAAATGGGCAAAGGGTCAGTTTTGAAAGCCTCTAGAATGCCTGTCTTCCTATGTTGCTGATACTTCTGTGGAATTAATGTTTTAGAGAAATCTGCATGAAAAAAACCCTCTTTCTTCCTATTCCTGATAGGCCGTTGATATTTTACAGGAAACAACATTGAAATCTACTTCTAATTTTATATTAAAAATAATTATACACTGGTAAATATGATAGTCAAAAATATGTGCATCTCATGGGCTAGTATTGGAATAAGGAATTGCAGTTTGTTTACAGAATATTAGATATTATGGTCTTTTATTGAGGTAGAGTCCTTTTATAGAAGTTGAATTCTTCTCTTGAAGCAATTTCAATACTTAAGTTCCCTACTAATAAATCTTGTCCAGAAAAGTTACAAATACTATCTATTCCCTATTAAAGCTTAATTTTTACATAAACAAGAGCGTATAATTTGAAAAGCTGTTGTTTGTAAGGGAAGTTTTGCAGAAACATGAAGGTGATGGATGAGGCATATGCAGAGTCATTATTTAGCAAACAGCATTATACTAGAACCAACTGCAACTAGTGGATCAGTTTGAAATAGAATTTTAGAAAGTATGTTTTTTAAGCAGCAGGTGGTGAAATTCTGGAACTGTTGCCACAAGAAATAGTAGAGTCAGACAAGTTAAAAAAGGTATTTCAAAAAGTCAGGGACTGAAAGTAGATACAGAAGGAGTAGCAAGTAAAGTACTTACCAAGGTCCTTAATTAAGAACGTACTTAGTGGATGCTAGGACTACAAGGGGAAGAGACCTCAGTGGGTAGTCAGGCTTCTGCGCCTTCCTGAACAGCATCTCAAGGGAGGTGTCTCTGTGGTGACCGTTTTGTCATCTAACATATTATTTATGTTTAAACAAAGAAACAAACAAAAAATCAAATAAATTATTGATATTTAGAAAGTATGACTATTTTTGCTATATGTTACTGTGCTCAATATTCCAGACCACAACAATGATGCAGTCAAAGCATTTCTTACGTTTGCATTCCCATCATTGAACATTCTTTTACTTCTCCTTATTCTATTTCATAATGAAAAACGAGCACAAGATTGCCTTCTCTGCTCTGATTGCCTTGTTCTTTACCCATCCACATCTATTTCTACCTCTTTACTAATATTTGAGCAGAGTTTGGCTTGAATGTTTCAGCCAGACAACTAGCTATTTCACATGGGGTTTTGGTGCAGTAATTGAAGCTATTAAAGATCACTGTTTTCACCTGCTCTATTGTTATTTTTAAGGTTTATCTTTTAGAACATAATTTCCATTTCACTTCTAATGACTAAAGAGACAAGGGCTGGACTATTTGGTCCCTAAAATTCCTGCTTTTTGTATATATCTATAGCTATAGCTTCTGAAAACAGGAAACTCTGTCTTTCACAATGACAGTTAATGCTGATGAATGGTTAGCAACTGTCTCTGATGATGCATGTGATAATGTTACTTTACAGTAATTTACAATCAGACAATAGTCCCATTAAGAAGTGATTCACACAAGCTGGAAGCATTTAATCATATTTACAACACAATAGAATTATGCTTCTCTTCAAGTAACAATGTTCATTGCAAAGAATGAACCAGTATGTATATATTTATTTATTTATATTTGCAATGATATATTGAACCATTATATATACATATATACTGGTTATGTGTATATATGTGTGTATACACACACACACACACACACATATATACACACATACACACATAAAGTTTTTTTACAGTTTTTCTTTCCAGGTGGTCCTGGATGTAAAAGGTTTTTACATCTTGTCTATGCTAGGATATTATCTGTTGCTGACAGTGATTGTGGACCACAGTTACAGCCAGCCTGGTATTGGAGTGATTTTCGAACAAGTGCACACAAGGACAAAGCCACATTCAGTGATATTTTCAGGATGGCCTGTGTGATGGTATAATGATTGACCTTTATTCTTTACAGTTCCAGTTAATGGTTAGCTGCACCTGTGTCTGAAACCCATTCTTCTGTGGAACAGATGAAATAGATAAAGCTGAAATAAGCTTAAAAGAAAGGAAAAAGGGAAAAGGAAAAGGTAAAAGGGAAAAGGAAAAGGTAAAAGAGTGGGAGAGGGAAAGGTAAAAGAGGGGGAGGGGGAAAGGGAGTGGAGAAGGAAGGAAGAAAGGATGTATGTATGTATGTATGTATTTCAAAAGTTTGTATACATCTTCAGTAACTATTATTATTATTATTATTATTATTATTATTCAGGTGCTTGCTGGGTAACATGACATGCCCTCCCATATCCTAAAACAAAACAAAACAAACCCAAACCAACCCACCCCAACCAAACAAAAACAAAACAGAGACATGTAAGCTAGCTAGTGTTACTTTTGGAATAGTCTTAATTTCATTTGAAAAATGGTATTTAGTTCTTTTACACTAATTTTAGGGAGAAATCAAAGAGATCTTGAAGTTTGTGTAATTTTAAATCAGAGAAGAAAAAGAGAAAAGAGTTGCAAATATTTCAGAGCTGTAATGTTAGAAGGAGAATAAAAATTCTTCATTCTTGAGTGGTAATTTGCACTCTTTTGCATTACTAACAGTCACAATAAGCAGTTTGTTTAAAAAACTAACGTGCAGTTAATTGCCAAACCAATGTTCCAGATGTCCCAGCACTCTTTGCTCCTTTCTGATTCTCCCACTGGAATGTTCTTGCATAAGTCATATTGAGTTAGATGCTTACCTGACAAATGAATTACTGATTACTGACATCTGAATTGTTTAAAATAACTCTTAGTTGTTACTTGCATTTTTTATCTAATTAAAGAAAGGTTTAAAATCTTATGTTACTCTATAGATGTTTTCTCTAGTAGAGAAATGCTAAAATTTTATTAGAAGCCTGATTTTGACTCCTCAGTAAAAAGTCTTATCTACTTAAGACTTTTATTGACTCTTTTTTAGAAGACTCTTTCCACAGTTTCAAAGTTATTGAGTTAGACTTTATCTGAGTTACAGGACTTTGAAAAAAATATATATATTGTTTGAAAGTCTGTAGTCAGGAAGCTAAAATATAGGCCAAAATAATTTGGTCCAGAAATTTCATTTCAGAATTCTTCCAGTATTAGTGCATAGGAGTGGATTCAGTTTTAGTGTGTAAATTTCTGGGAACCATTACCATTTCCCAGAAGCTTGTCAGTGCCTACACTTGTCAGATGATAATTTGTGCTTCCCTTTGGAGAAGGAAAGTAGGAAAAGAAGCATTTCTTTTTAATAAGCATACCTTGCTCAGCAAGACCAACTACCTCTCAATACAAAATGTTACGAAAATTAGATTCTTTTCATCTGCAACCTAAGCTTGTAACTTGTATTCTTACTCTCAGGGCTTAATAACTCAAGTTGCATTTAGTGCAGCGCTTTATAGTAATTCAACCTATTTTAGTAACTACCATAATGGCAAATACTGATAAGATTCAGGTATTTCAGGAACACATTTGTTTTTGTTAGATGCCTCTATGAAGCTATGGCATGGTTGTGATTCATTACCAGGACAAGGAAAAAACATGCTTTTGAAGATTTCACATTCCTTAGTACCAAAACATGACAAGGACACTGTGCCTCTACCTCCAAACCATGATTTGGTACGAACAGTCTGATAGTAACTTTTTCTAATCCTGGAGCTCATCTGTCTTGCTCCAATGCACCCACTTTCTCAATAACTCACTGTAAAAGCACAGTTCCTCTAATTTCTCATAACCCATACCCCTAGCTATCATGCCCCTCTTGTTTACATATCTCTTCTATCTCCAGGTGATTCTACTTAGAGCTGACAAACCTAAAATCACTGGCCTGTTAGCATCATTCTTCCTCTTCTCAAATCCAATGTTTTGCTATTGACCTTACTGTTCTCCTATTGAACACTGCATTTAGTTAAGCTAAGATCCAGCTCTTGCTAAAGTAAAATCTAGATGTAGGCTGCAATCATTAGGAAAAAAAAATCTTTCCAGGCAATATTTCAAAAGAAAGGAAAAAATAATGGTGGCAGAAAGCTGTCACTGATAGTTTCCAAATGTTTTTTAGAACAAATGTTCATAGGCTTTATATTAACAGGTACAATTGGGTTATTAGTGTTGTTAACAGTTAATCTTCATTAAAATCTTAAGTAAGTTGTCCTTAGATAAAAATTTAGGTTAGTTAATGATTAATGATTCTGCTGGTTTTGCTTGTCAACATCTATTTACTTCCCTTTGGTTGCACCTTTCTGAAGATACGTTGGAAGAGATTATAAGAAGCTCGTCAGTGACTGAAACCATAACTAATTCAGTTCTTTAACTGCTATTAATTTCTGTATTAATCTGATTGTGTTTGGAAACTGGTCAGCTACAAACCTCTTGTTAATAGATCATAGCTTTTATAGGTTAGACATGCCAATGTGACACACACAGGACTGTACCAAAGTGCTGCATTTTTTGCCTAAAATGAAATGAAGAAAAGACAGGAAACCGTACATCATATTTTTATTTCTTATAATGCCCAAAATTAAATGTGAAGAATATTGATGTGCTCTTTGCATAAAAGATTGGAAAACCTGAAGTTGCCCTTTTCAGTAATTTTAGCTATCAGACAAATCCTTTATTGTAAAAGGAACCGCAAGCCCTCTAATTTTCCACAAACAATATACAGAAATGCCGAGTCTGAACTTATATTTTTACTTTCCCTTGCCAAATACTTTCATGTAATTCTTAAAAGAACACATCCTGAGACTTGCAAATGTATTTTTAAATCACTTTTAAATCATTTTGAGAAAATGGTTATATATTTATCAAGATAGTCTTCTCACTTTAATTTACTTTATGAAAACTTCAGATATACTTGCTGTAACTAATTACAGAAACAGCTTGTAACCTTGTAACCCAAGAATATCCTTTCTTTCGGCATGATGGTAAACTTTGAGTTATGAGCTCCTTGAATCAGTGTAGGCAGATATACCTACATCTGATAGGCAAAGGTTATCATCTGTAGCTTTTCATCCCTTCTTCTTATTGCTTGAGGTTACTAAACCCTGTAACAGGGAAAATATAAAAGGTCATGTGTCAACCTGTTAGCTGGAATAGTTCACAGCTGGGAGTATTAATGTTAGTTGTCATTGCTCTTGGTTTAACACACTGAAATACGGCAGCGTAGGGCCTGCCCTCCTTACGATATGTGTTGGCTGTGACTGCCACAACAGAGCAAGTTGCCAGTTCCCACTGCGGGCTAGTTACGTCCTTGTCTGTAGCAAAGCAATTGCTGACACTGTTGGGCACCAGAAACAACTAGGAAACTCCTATAGCTGCTGGGATTTGGCAGCGAAGTTGAACCAGAAGATGAATTAGATATTTAGCAAATTGGGGATTAATAAAATTATCAGCAGGTGTAACATAACCCCTTGTTCATTAGAGCTTTTCATACAAAGATGCATACAAACCTCTTAAGTATTCTGTTGGATGCTTCTTTTTCATTTTATGAAGGTTCGGTAAATCTGGATTTATCATTTGCTATAACATTGCTCGTGCCACAACTTGGAAAACTATATATGACTAGAAGTCTTAGCTCAGACTCTCCAGTTACATGCACAGTGGCAATGGTTTTATTTGTGCTAGATCTGAGCCTGGGGAGTAAGAGGTAGAGAGAATATGTGTTGCTGTATGCTGTGCAAAGTTTACCTCAAGCCCTTCTGTCATCTATATGTGAAGAATTTCTGTAGAAATTCTCTGCATGTAAATGCATGTAAATAATGCAAACATATTTACATGCAAACATATAATATGCCTGTGTTTCCATTATAAATATAAAACAAGCAAACAAAAAAAAACAACATCAAAAATCAATTTATCTTAGATCCATACACTGCAAAATAAATGTTAATTTAAGATTTGGGTAAAACAGAGAGGCAGATAGAACAGAAAGTCTAGACCAGTCTAATTGAATTGATTTCTTTTCTATAAGAAATAGAAAGATCGAGACTGTTCCATCTCTGATGCATGAAGCCAGTTCTGTCAAAGGAATTAGATAAAGAATGAGTTAGGCTTTAAGTTCTCCATGATGCCATTTCTAAGGTCTGCCAATGCTTAGAGCACTGATATACCACAGTATTTCATTGATGTGGATTAAAACTCTGACAGCAATAGAAAGCTCCATGTGTTCTCCTTTATATGTATATATATGTATGTATATTACAGTGCTGATAAGTGTAAGCAGACACCACAGATAGTCCTTTATTGCTCCCTGGGAAGAGAGGATGTGTCTGAAATTTTAGGAGCTGTTGTAGAAGCTGGGTCTTCTAAAGGAGCATTTTCACAGAGCTGGAGAATCATGTGGCAGTGTGGGGCTTCTGTACTGTTTGACAACTCTTATTGTGGTCAAACTACAGAGCTCAGTACTACAGCTCAGAACTACAGTTTAGTAATGAGGTCTTGGAGTAGCATTAAGTAAAAGTTAATTGAGAATAAGGTTGGTGGGAATGGAGTGGTTTGGTGAGAAGGAAAGAGAAGAGATGCAGGGTAGAAGGAGAGCTTGACATAGAGCATCGCTTCTTGCCAACCCAAGCACCTCTAACTTGTCAGTTTTTTTTTTTAATGACAACTTGTCAGAGAATTTATTATGATACCCATGCCTTGCTCTTTCCTTCAAAGCTATCACTATGAAAGGTTTTTGAACTCTCTGTCCTTCCTAATCATTTTAATTTTGCTGTTATATCTAAACGGAACAATAGATAGGTATGAGGAGCTATTCATACTTCTGTAAGTCATGGCTGTTCAGATGACTATATCTCCAAATCCCTAGAGGAAAGTTTTTAAGGGAAGTTCCTACAACTGCTTAGAGTGTTTTCTTATTCTGTTGATAAAACGAATGTAATCCTAGTGTGGCTGTTCTATGTATTCTCAAAGGACTCTATTTTAAAATAACATAAATTAATGTCCATTTTTGCAGTCATAGCACATTTTGAAATAAAAGGATAATGTGTGATGTACATTTTAGACTGTACTTGCTTGACATGAGTTAGTATTTTTCAGGAACTGCTGTCACAAGAGTAAAGGTTTGTTATTTGTGTGCTCCCTTAGTGAAAGAAAAATCATCCTTAGAATGATTTATGAGCACATGTGTTTCAAAGTGATTACTTTAGGTAATAGATCTATGTTTTCTCTTAAGCCTGCATTAGAAGTGCAAAGACACTAAGGGCTGATGGGCAAGAATTTCTATCTCATTTCCTTAATAATGAGGAAAGGCTTCATATTAAAAATTACAGATAGTTTTGGAAAAACCGATTTAGAAATCTGATGCAAATTTTCATCACTTCTCATTGCAGAGGACTGCTTCTGGCTAGAGAAATATTTGTACTTCACCAATCAGGCCAACTTTGTTACCTGACAGCTTAACTGTGGTCAGATAGTATGTGAAGATGCATAACCATTAAAGAGAAGAGCTTGAATAAACAAGCATTATTTATAAAAAAAAAAATAGTTATTTTTAGTAACCTGGTTTATTCAGTTGATACTGGTGGTGGTCTTTATGTCTTAATATAGTGACAAAGCTGTACTGTGCCTTCTCCTTCAAAGGACCAATGGCGATATCCAAGTTAGGAATGAAACTTCCTAAGACTTTTGATAGTTCACAGAGGAACCAGCGGTCCTTCACAATGGAGTTTAGGATCACACAAGATCCCTATTACCTTGTTTGAAGGTATCATCAGAATATAATCACAGAATCACAGAATGGTTAAGGTTGGAAAGGACCTCTAGAGATCATCTAGTCCAACCCCCGGGCTCCAGCAGCGACACCTACAGCACGTGTTGGATATAAACAGAGCACAGTCTGATTCTAGTACTTTCATAATGCATATGCTAAGTGGTGATAGCTGGGTGGTCCTATTCTCTAACTGGTTAAAGTTCCTCTTGTTGTAACAAATCCATAGCACAATCACTAAGAAAAACAAAACAATAAGACGAACTTGAATTCAGTCCAAACCACAGAAATAGAAAGTCATCTTGGTAAGAAAGTGCTGCATTGTGTCTACTAGTATTTCAAGAAGAGTATTGGCTGTCTCTGGCAGTAAAAATATTGGAGGAAAATAATCCTATGGCCAGAGAAGTATTCAGTACATTCTCTGAGATAACTAATACTCTCAGCTCCTGTTCATTGCAAATCCAGAAGAAACTGAAGGGGTTTTTCACTTTATATGTTTGTTTTTATATCTTCATATTGTTAGGCCATAAAGCAATAACCAAGAAGCAATCTTTATTTACTTCTCATAAAAGTACCTTCTGTGTTAAAGACACTAATTAATATTGCTGCCAATAAAGCAAAAGCTAGTTTCATCTTAAAAATCACAGAATCACAGTATCATAGGATGGTTGAGGTTGAAAGGAACCTCTAGAGATCATCCAGTCCAACCCCCTGCTGCAGCAGGGACACCCAGAGGACATGGCACAGAGTGCCATCCAGGCGGGTTTGGAAGATCTCCAGAGAAGAAGAGTCTACAGCCTCCCTGGGCAGCCTGTTCCAGGGCTCTGTCACCCTCACAGGAAAGAAGTTCTTCCTCACATGGAGATGGAACTTCCTAAGTTTCAACTTGTACCTATTATCCTTTGTTTTGTCACTGGCCAGTACGGAAAAGAGTTTGGCCCCATCTTCCCTACATTCTTCCCTACGGTACTTGTACATGATGATCAGATCTCCTCTTAATCTTCTCTTCTCCAGGCTAAGCTAGGAGAATCTTCTCTTCTCCAGGCTAAACAGGCCCAGCTAGCTTAGTCTTCCTCATACGACAGATGCTCCAGTCCCTTAATCGTCTTTGTGGCTCTACGCTGGACCCTCTCTAGAAGCAACATGTCCCTCTTGTACTGGGATGCCCAGAACTGCACACAATACTCAAGGCGCGGCCACACCAGAGCTGAGTAGAGGGGAGGAACACCTCCCTCCACCTGCTGGCAACACTCCTCCTGATGCAGGCCAGGATCCCATTGGCCTTCTTGGCCATGAGGGCGCATTGCTGACTCACAGTTAGCTTGTCAATCAGGACTCCTAAATCGCACCCCACGGAGCTGCTTTCCAGCATGTCAACTCCTAATCTGTACTGGTTCCTGGGGTTATTCCTCCCCAGGTCCAGGACCCTGCACTTGTCCTTGTTGAACCTCACAAGGTTCCTCTCTGCCCAACTCTCCATCCTGTGTAGGTCTCTCTGAATGGCAGCACAGCCCTCGGGAGTGTCAGCCACTCCTCCCAGTCTGGTGTCATCTGCAAACTTGCTGAGAGTGCACTCTGTTGCCCAAGTCATTGATGAACCAGCTGAAGAGCATGGGGCCCAGTACTGACCCCTGCGGGACACCACCGGCCACAGGCCTCCAAGTAGACTCAGGCCCATTTATTGCCACCCTCTGGGCTCTGCCATTCAGCCAGTCCTCAATCCACCTCACTGTGCACTCATCTAGTGCACATTTCCTAAGCTTTCCTATGAGGATGTTATGGGAGACTATGTTGAAAGCCTAATCTCTGGTAGGTACTATCTCTGTAGGTACACATTATACACTTTCTTTTTTTCTCCTGTGTTGATATGTCTTTGTCATTGCTTCATGCTGGTGATTATAATAGAGATGTTTTAATCATTCCTTTAATTTTAGACTTTAGAGTATGGATTTTACCACTGGCTATTTTATTGATTTGATTGATGGAAAATGTATTTGTACGGATCACATATTGTTGGCTTTGTTTGTCTAGCTTCTTTGAGGAAAACATTACCCCTGCTGTCATAGCACTCTCCTGTATGGATGGGTAAGAAGATCACTAAATGGGTGGCAGTGCTATGTAAAGCCACCATGGACTACTGACCTGGTTAAAGAATATTTATGATAGGTCTCCGTAATGATACTATTACTCTTGTTACTGAAAAAATAACAATTATGTATGTACATACCTATATATGTATATATATATAAGTATACATATATTTATACAATATAAGCATTTTCTTAAAAATAAGAATTTTGGGTGAATGGGGTAGCACTCCAGTCTGTCTGATAAGGAATTTTGCCTTGAAACCTCTTGAGATGAAATTTTCTTACAAGGCTGAGTAGATAGAACTTTCTTTAAGGGAAAAAAAGAGCATGAAAGCATGAATATATAAAATATAGATTTGTGTGATAAGATATCTGAAAAATACACTGACATGAAAATAAATTGAAGTAAAAATAGTGAAATAAATAGAAATAAATAGTGAAATAAATAAATAGAATAGAGTGCAGACTGTTTTCATACTTGCACAAGATCTTGTAACTCTCCATACTGAAGGTTAGTGCATTGTCTGGATAGCTCGCTACGATAGCTACAGTCTTTGGGTGTATAAGATCTCCAGGAATCATTGCCAAAACCCACATCAAACTTAGGGCAATGTTGCAGATTTTTTATTCACTTTCCAAATTTTTACAGAGAGTAGCAAATGTAATTAAAAGAATAGTTTGGATATGTATTTGAAGTTGCAAAGAATTTTCTTGTTTTGATGAAATTTGTGGGAGGACATGCTGTTTTCAATGTGAGCACTGCTGTGCCTAAATATATCTGAATAAGACAAATTTAGTAATACATAATTTAAAAAACTTCTCCATAGATTTTACTCTGGGATTTTTTTAGATTTCAGTGATACTAGAACTGAATTAACTGAAAATAGATTTGTATATATTTTTTTAATTAAGTCATTCAGAAATAGCACTAGGAAGCCACAAAGAAAGCTAATAACCTTAAAATTCAGCTGTAAATCTTTAAGAGAATTAAAGTGTTCTGCTGAGTTCACAGTTTCATGTGAAAAATGAAATGCATTTTATTTTGGCACTTGTAATTCATCATGATTTTATTAGTCAGATTCTAACAATACTTTAAATTATAAGTCCACTTTTATTACTTCATATTTTTACAAAATCCCTTGACAATTTTATTTCATTTGAGTCCCTTCTGTATTGTATTTTTTTAACCTTTTAAACTGATCATCACCTTTCATTTTGTATTTTCTTGCTTTCAACAGAATGCCCTGCATGACTCTGTGAGTATGTTAGCATATGTAATAATAGTTAGAGAATTTTATAGATCCCTAATCAAGGTAAAAATGAAGATGCTTTCCATTCAGAACTATTACAAGTTTTAGTGATAAAAATATAGCAAAAGTAATATGGAGTGAGAGCATATAAGGGCACAGAAAGAGTGTATAAGTACAAAATTTGCTTTTAAGACATAATTTGTTGCTGGAATATGTGCTGATATACTAAACATTGGCAATGTGCAGAGTCAAAGGAACAGTGCATTGAAGTGATTCATTTGTTTGTTTTACTAGTATTTAGGTACCTTGATAGCAAAATAGGTGAAAATGAAGATAAATATTTTCTCTGTCATTGTAGGAACATGCTTTTTAAATTTAAAATTTCACACATTCAATTTTATGATAACCTGTCCTAAACAAACAAAAAATAAGTTATGTGAAATGCTAGATGAAAATCTCTCTCTGCATATAGCTATCACACTCTATAAGAACTGTTGGTCTGCAATTAAATTCTCATCTCAACTCCATGCTTTTGTTCTTATACCAGTTGCGATCAGTTATATCCTATTTCAT
The DNA here is from genome assembly GCF_059628265.1 of Tinamus guttatus. Classification (NCBI taxonomy): domain Eukaryota; kingdom Metazoa; phylum Chordata; class Aves; order Tinamiformes; family Tinamidae; genus Tinamus; species Tinamus guttatus. The sequence goes on along the minus strand of NW_028288570.1, from coordinate 114,688 downwards.
GTACAACTCCTCTGAATATATACTTATATTTTTAAGGAAGTTATACTTGTATTGGTGTTAAAAATTGTCCTATATTGCTATTAATGAACAATCCTTTGAAAATTCATTGTAAATTGACGGAGTCAAGTTTCTGATTATTAGGTATGGTTTTAACATAGAAAGTAAGATGTGTGCTAGCAGAAACATAGTTAAAAATTGCATTGAACAAGCAAAGTTATAAGAGTTGGTGCTCTACATATATACCGCGTATTGTAAAACAGATTGGGTTGAATATTAGTTGCACATACCCAGACAGAAAAAAAAATGCCTTGGAGAATCATTTGTATGTCAGATGGCATAAAAGGAGGTAGTGCTTTCTAATAGCTGGGGCAGGCTTTGGAAGGCAGAGCTCCGGGGTGGGGAGGGAAATGCAGCTTCATGTTGCAGTTACTGAGTAAAGCAGTTGTGATGAGGCTGGGCTGCCCCAGTCATTCCTGGGGCTCAATGTGAGGAGTTAAAAGACAGGAGTTCCAGCCATGGTGGCTCCAAAGAAGGAGTCGAGGCACTTCTGGGGAGGGACAGAGGGCCTCCCCTTCATCTCACCTTTTTTTTTTTTTTTAAATATTAGATTACTGTAATATTTTCTCTCAGTTCCTTAATCTTCTAGTTTGTGCTCCCTTGCCCTCATTGTTGACTATATGTGTACATAAAAAATGTATAGATTATATATATAAATGCATCTATCTATCTATCTATCTATCTATCTATCTATCTATCTATCTATCTATCTATCTAATAGCCTTTGGGTTATTCAGCTTCTGTCTCCTTGTCGAGAGTTATTCTTGTTTTGCCAGATATTGTTAACGGAAATAATTATGGGAAGGTTTATGTGGAAGTGTACCATAGCCAGCGAGTGCTTGTGTGGTAGACCTGATGCTGAAGCTAAATTTGATTTACTCTTTTGTAATTTGTGAGATATGTAGTTTACTAACTATAGTTTATAGTTTTCAGTTAAGGGTTGAGTGAAAAAAATGAACAAAGCAGATTTTTGAGTAAATATATTTATGGACATTAAATTTAAATTTAAACTTGAGGTTGTGAGGACAAGTCAAAAGAGATGCAATACAGATTTGCTTCTTCTCATTTTCTTTGAACATATCATGATTTTTTTTTCAAACCCAACAAACCGAGACTGGAATATGAGTGGTGTGTTTCCACTGAAAAACAATATATTTTAAAAAATGAGGAGTAATTAAATAAATTAATAGAATTCTGCCAACATTGCAACTTCAAACAGGATGTATGGGGGAAACCTTTTGTCTCTTGCTACTGTAAGTAACACTCAGATTCTTGAATATCTATTTTTGTGAAGGAAGAGAGAGACTTCCTGAAAAAGCCTTGTAATTCTTTTTTATTTGTTTGTTTGTTTTTCACTTAGGTGCAAAACAAAGCTGGGGGCAAGGAAGAGATGCATATTATGCTTATAACATGGGACCAATTGTATCCATTCTCCCATCTGAGCTAGCCTGACTGCTGGGCTATAAAACATTTGAAGCTGTTAATATCTTGCCTTGCTAAGAATAATTGAAGAATGGTTCCTCTCAAGAACAGGTGGAAAAGTTTCATACTTGTAGTTTCTTAGGAAAGAAATTCCCAAAATGTGCATACCCTTAATTGTGTGAAATAGTGGGACAAGAACTACCATGCTTTTCCAAAATGTGGGGTGAGGCTCTTCACACAGGGAATTGCTGACCTCGGTGAGGTGCAGGGACTGACATTTTACACTGAGACTATAAATAATAGGGAGGAGAGGGTGAAAAATTCCCTCCTGAGGGTGGGAAAGAAAAGGTGCATGATGCAGGAGCGTAATGTGAGACCAAGCCGCTGGTCATTGATGTGCTGCCAGTGGTGGCAACTCCTTGTTTTTACTGAGGGGAGAATGCCCAAATTTGGCAGTGTATTTGTGACTTCTCTGAGCATCATAAATCCTACAGGCTCACTTTCAGCTTTAACATGCTTCTTATGTTTTGAAAACATGTATTTTTTATTATTTTGCTTTGTTTGACTTTTTTTCAGCTTCAAAATCATAACAGTTGCAGTACCTAGGAAAAGCCATGAGGAAAGTCAGTTGTCAGATACTGTTTTAAGCAATCCATCATTTACCTTTCAAATGAAAAATTTAGCTTGCAGGATGCTGGTTCTTTCTGATTCGCTTATGATCTATGGCTCTAATCACGAGCTTAACATTTATGAGATTTTTACACTGACAGCCTTCTTGTAACAGACATTTATAGAGCAACTGAAATTCCTTAGGTGAATAGTACTTCAAAACCTGAAAACTATATTTTCTATGATGTTACATAAGCATTCTTTTAGCATCAGCAGAATAAAGTAATAGCAATATTGTTACGAAACAGATGCATTACTTTTCTTAATTCCATTTTGTCCTCAGAGAGGAATAAATAAAATGGAGCATGTTTGGAGTGATCCTTTTTTTCCATCCATTTTCAAATTGTGGGTTTCCAGTGACACAGAAACTCGAACCATTGAGCTATAAAGTGCTTAAAGCAAAACAGCATCCAGGGAAAATATTTTCAGTATCCAAGCAGAAGAGTAATTGGTTCTCCAAAGACAAGATGCATGTGACACTAATTTCTGTACAATCTCCTTATATCTAGTCAGTTATTTACATGTACTTTTCCAGGTGAAGAACCAGATATACTTGGTAAAATCAACCGAAAAATATTTTTAACATAAATATTACAAATGGGCCTAGTTTGCGAGTGATACTGGATTCCAAATCTTACTCCTTATTCTTATGTCTGAGGTGAAGTCACTGAAGGCTGTTTTATGTTCTGGGGAGCAAGACAACACTTTAACCCATCTGTCAGAAATACTGTTTTAAAATGAGACTGGTTAAAATGACTGATTTAGACACACAAAACTAGGGAATATCCACACCAACCCTTTGTGAAATATTTTCACAAGTGAATGATATTTATGACCGTTCCATATTAACAACAACTACCGAATGATCTTATAAGTAGCAATAAAATAGATGTTTCATTTTTAGATAATAATTTAAATAAAAGGTTTAAACATCTTATTCTATACCAGCATAGCCTTTTCAGTCATCTTGTGAAAACACTAAAATGGTTAGTTACTTTGCAGAATGATTGGTTTCATAATGCAACATGTGCAAACACTAATAAATGTATGAGGTATCTGACATAGCTTTTTCTGTAATTATTATGAATTATAATTAACTTTCATTGGGTAGATGCAGAGAAGTGGTAATATTCTACCATTTATATGATAATCTGTAGAGCAAAATAATCAAAAGCATCATTATATTTGCTGCCATTAAACCCTGTATCTTTGTTTATAATTAATAATGGGAGAGAATGTTTAAAAATCATGAAGAAATTTCATCTGGAATTGGATTGATGATGTGAGTTCACCTAGATCTTCACACTAAGTGATATAATTAAATTGGTCCTCTTATCTTGCCCATTACAATCTACAGATTTCACTTGATCACTTTCATCAATCTTCCTCCTACCACATAGTTTCTTTTTACCTTCTTTTGGTTAAGGTGTCAGTCAAAATTACTCAAATTTCTTGCAGTGATGCTTCCATTTTCCTAAAGAATGAAGGGCAGTGCCTGAAAACTACTTAAATTGTACAGGTATTTAAAACATACCAAGGAAGCAAGAATAATAGAACATTCGAAGCCTCATAGATATGAATATAAAATAATGCATACATTATTCTTGTTGTGAAAGGTAGAGTTATTTTGTTCATGGATATAAGCAGAAAAAAAAATCAGCAGATAACTGCAGTTTTTGGAGTTAATGTCTTAAAATCAGACATCTCAAATCAACACGTAAGTTTTAATCATGCTCTCTGTGGCATTACTAGAGCAGAGCTCATTCTTCCTGCTAGGCAGTTTTCATTTCTGATAAAGAATCTTCCATTTGCTTTAGAGATTTCTCTCCTTGGCAAGAAGTCACATTTAACCAAGTTGAAGCCAGCTCACATCTCTGCTAATATCCTGGTGATTTTTACAAGCACATTGCAAATTTCAACAGAGGTTTTGCCTCATTTAACATTGTTGAGTGGGTCTCTTCTGCTTTCTTACTTATTTTGAATTTGAAGGAGAATTATTTGCACTGATAATCAGTGCAAATTTTAAGTTTAACCATTTAGCTCCTTTAACTGTTTAGCTTGCTTTAAAATTTTTGTTTGTATGAGAGTGTAGGAACTGAAAAGCCATGAAATCTTAAGACATCTCAAGGTTTATCCTGTTTTTTATATTTTCGGACTATCTTGACATTAGAGTTTGCCCTAGTAACCACTTCAGATGAGTATGTTATTTCTTTGAGGTTGATACCTGTAGTCTGATTACCACGTGTGCTTCCCAGACAAGAAAATTCCTAAATGTTTGAAGGAGAATAGCAGTTATGAAACTTATGCATGAATAAAATAGTTTTGGTGAAGACAAAATAAATAATAGCAAAGAATAGTATGGAAACTGTGATTTTTTTTATCTCCTTCACAGAGTTTTGGAAAGTGCTAGTTGTTTCAGCTGACAGTAGTGGACAAAAACTCATTTTATATACTAGCAACAGTGCTAGGCTATATGTTAGCTTCATGGAAAGCAAGAAGACTTTCTCAGTAAGACTATAACTTCCAAACACCAGTGAACTTTTTTTTTTTTTTCCCCAGACCTTCATGCCAACCATCTGTTAAAACATCCCAGCAGAACTGGCCATCTGTTAAGTGGAAAATCTTCTCTAGTGTATGTGTATATATTTTTTTCAAGAATATTTAAGTTTTCTGTTTCAGCTGGTATTGTACCAACAAATATGGTCAAGTGCATTACTCCTATCACGAAAAGTCTTGAAGTATATTTTCCCATATATGAATAACTTTTATTACATTAGCCAGCATTCACAGGTAAATGTCCTATCAGATATCAGTCAGACAACAGTACCTTAGTGCTTTAGCTATCCCTTATACAATTCAAAACAAAAATTCTGTTTCTATTATCTAATGACTACATAGCTCAAGATTTATAAATACATACATACCCTTTTCCTTCATTCATCTTGAATTAACAATGTTAAAGCTAATTTAATATGGCTTGCTTTCCCCCCCGCCCCCCTCCCGACAGGTTATGCATAGAAAATTTTGAAACTCTTGCTTAAAACTGACTTACTTCTTATCAATCTTGAAAAACAAAAAAATCCAATACATTATGAAAGGCTTTTTTAATAAACTAATTTGAGCTTTTGGGAGATACACTATACTGTCTATACTGAACTTGCTAGAGATTACTGAACTTGTTAAAGGTTTTGCAGTTGGCTGGTACTATAAGGAAACTGGTTTATCAGTATGCTAGCAGAAAAACTGCACAATTATTTGCTGTTGATTTATAACGTACATTTTTATGGCAACTTCGGATACAATTATCATTTCCAATTGCCAAGAACAATAATCATAATTATTCTGTGCTGTATAAAATTATCAAAAAAAAGTTACTGGTTTAATCACATTAGCATTTTATTACATTGTAGAATAATAACATTATGCTGTAAAATAACTTCTTTTCTAAAACTACAAATAGCTACTGAAGCAAAGTACATGTAAGGAAAACTGTTAATTTCAGTCAAGTGAGCTTTTGACTTGATAAATAATACTACAGAAAGTGAAAATCCTTGTCTTTATTTTTACTGAAGTTTGGTTTGGGCAATAATAATAAGCGTTTTAGAACATTTGTTTCATTCAAAAGGCAAATTAATGTTTTAACTCATAGCTTGCTACTGTATAACACAAAGCATCCTCTATGATGTCCTGCATGAAAATGTTTACCATACCTACTTAATCCTAAAAATGTGCTTGAAAGCTTTCTTTTATTGTACTAAATGGGATGATTTGCAATACTTTCTTCTTAACATGGCTTTTGAATCATTTTAATGCTTATATAAACTTTGGAGTTGTATAAAGATGTTTTTTTTTGCCATATTTACCAACACCAGCTGATGCTCTGTATGCTAGTCAAGAGACAGACCAGGACTGTGGGCTTTGAGGAATCCCTAATACTTACAAAGGGAGCTAAAGCTAGATGCAGTGTCCTAATTTAGGCACTTATTGATGAATTATTTCACCAAATGTTGAACTATCATTGGATATCTTCCTGTTTTGAGGACCAGACCTGCATATGTGCCTAAATTCAAGTTCTCCTTTAGCCTGGTAGCCTGGACAAGGTAGCGTCTTCCTCATGGCAGTGCCTAGAAAAATTCTGTATTAGATGACATACATGGAGAAGCTCTCACTTGTCCTCCTTTGAGAAATTCAGAGTACAAGGCACACCTGTCCCACAGGCTCTCCTGCTGCATTCTCCTTTCATATAAACAAGCTTTAAAAATCTTCCATTTGTTCTGATAGCTGTTTTCACAGATGTTTGCTGCAAATGTGGTACAGGGGTCTCTCGTTATGGATATTCAGAAACTTCAGCTAATAGATATATCACTTCCCTCTTAGTAACATTTTGTATTTGGGTCACATTGTATTTGTGTTGCTACTCTGCTTTGAAGTGCCAACACATGAAGGTAATATGAATTTTCCTGTTGATTGAAGAGTGAACCTTTGAGAGCTTGTTTTTGTCTATAACTGCGGTCCTGAATTTGAGTTAATTTGAGAAACAGTAATTGAAAGATTTAAATAGTGAGATTACAGGCAAGATGTTCTCAGTGACGTTTAACTGAAATTTGATTGCTGTGCTCTATAAAAGTCACAATGCATTTTCTTTAGGATAGAATTTGCATCACATTAAGTTCTTGGTCTTCAACCTTGGTAAGGGTGAGATGATTACACTGCAGTTTGCTATTGCATCTAGGGGCAATTATTTTTAGGATTTAATATATATTTTAAAATGCTTTTAGTGGTTAGTCTGGTGCATCTACTGCAGCAATCTACTTTTCTTGAGATTTGTAGGCTCTTTTATTAGATCAACTGATGAGCTATCATGCTTTCTTTCCCCCTTAGTCATTCCTCCAACGTTAGCAGGAGAAGTTACAGTAACAGTAGAAGCTACTACATTTACCTCAAATCTTTCCTCAAATTATATTCTGGTTCTCATAGGGAAGCAAAAGGTCAGATGGTTACTGAAACACAAGAATACAAATTAGCTTATTCTTTTGTGATTTATAAAGAATAGCTTTTTTTTTTTTAATTTGGTGAAATTGTTTAGCCTCTATCAGCGTACTCCAAAATAAAATTTGGTTCGAATAAAAGAAATGTAAACATGAAAAGATGTAGCATTTAAACATTTGCATTTTAAAATGCAGAAAAGCCTGTAATGCCATAAATGGTAATAGATAAACCTGAAAAATAAGGACAGGGCATACTTCTATAGAAAAATGCTTAAACTTTTTTAGATCTTTTTTGTTAGTTAACTGCATTTTTTCCCAATAAAGTCCTACTAGTTTGTTCCCTAAACATAGAAATTGCTCCAGTTTACAAACACATTTGATTTAACCTATTGTTTGTGCGGTCTACAAAATTGGCATTTAGACTGGACTCATTCCATTCTCATCTGGGAAATATCTATATTTTACACAAATATCTTACAGAGAAATCAAATGATTTTTTTTTTCAGAGAGACTTATCCTATGAAAATGTATGCTGCAATGATTATAAAGTGCCCATAGTGTAAGGTTAGATATGTATGGGTGGTACCTCTGTCCTACAAACACAGGTCGAGTGTTTCCTGAAATACAGTTTTTGAAGAATCATACCAAGATCAGATAAATGATACAATTAGTCCTCCTCAGCCCAGTAACACCTAACCGCTTCTTTGTGACGCCACATACTTGATCCCCCCTAGTAAGCATCTGCATACTGAATCTGGCCCATGAAGAGCAAAAGCTTCCCCTCTCAGCTTCCCAGAACAGGCTTTTGATATACTCATTGCCAGAACAAGTGGACATACTTTACAAGCCATGTGCATGAGCACACAGCATGCAACCACCCACAGGGACTAAGTCTGACTGTTTAGAAAGGTCTGTTCAGATAATTGGCTAGAAAAGCAAATTCCTTGAGTGAGTATAGAGGATGTATAAGAGAGAGTTTCTTGGCTGAAAAACAAACACAAACCCCCCTAAAGGAAAAATATTTTACTGCCTTTGTGGATACTGTGGGTTAATTAACTCATTGCCTAGTGTCTGAAAGAGGAGAGAATGAAAGGAAGAGAGTGACTGCAGTGTCTGGGACTAGTTTGCAATTATTTTTCATGGGCCAAACTCATCTAAAGTGTTGCCCCCAGTTTATATCAGTTGAAGAAGGAAAAAAAAACAAGCCTGAAGTGTACTAGATGGCATAACAGCTGTGAAACAAAGGAATGCATCCACTGGGCTGTCTCAGCAGCATTATACTTAGCCATGCACACACGGATCCCTTGTAAATGTCAGCTGGATGCAGGTTTATAGTCGCTTTATTTCTGCGTAGTTGCTTTATTTCCATGGAGAAAGATGATGAATCTATCCCCACATCTGTAAACATCTGCATATTTCAATATAAGGATTAGATAATACAATTATATTGGTGCAGGAAGAAGAAAAAGAAGAGCACAGCGACTGTGGGACATGGAAGCTGAGATGTATTACCAGATGCTTGCTAGTAAAGGATTGAGAAAAGACAGCTTCCCTGCTTGCTGCAGGGAACTTTTTCTTGAAATGCAATCATAGATTATAATAGTGCCACGTAGAGCAGGAGTGCACAGGACACTGGCCAGCTGCTGACGATCATAATGCATGTTTGAGGTAAATTTGCACCAGTGTATTGAAAAAAAGGCACGTTATGGAAGAAAGAAGTAACTCTTAATTTCATAAACGTCAAAGCCATCAATTTAATTAGAAGAGACTAGAAAGATAAAAACTATATATACAATCAACAGTCTTTCATTTATTGCACAAATGTGTTTACATGTACATATGAATTAAATATAAAAGAACAAGTGTTGAAATCAGGCATAGTAAATAAATCCTGCAGGCCTTTGCTTATCTGACCAGAACAGAATCAAGAGCAAAGTCATGAAAAGTTCACTTCTTTTCCAAACAAAGACCTAACCAATGGTAGCCTGGGAACATAAGAATAGCTTTAGAAGAACTGGAAATTCTTCTCATAAATTTTCTTTCATCTCAGCTGGCAACCTGCTTTCAATATCTTGGATGTATTATAGACTTCCTTAAGCATATGTGTGAAAAACTTCCTTAACAACAAGTAAATGAAGTAAGCTCTTAATCCCAGGAATTTGAAAGTCACTGTGATGTTTTGCTTACCTAATAACATTGCATACTCCAAATAGCATGTTGACTTTTTATTTCATCCATTACTGCAGATTAAATGCACCAAAATTTAGGTAGCTAGCCACAATTCATGAGGAAGGAATAGATGCTGCACCCTTTGTCTGTCCAGCTTTTAAGTAGTTACCTGGTCAGAAGTCAACAGAACATAATAAAAAATTGAAGAAATTTGATTTATTTAAAGATAAAGGAGAAAAGATTGGAGAAAGAAATAGTCATTTTAAAATTCTTATAAGGCTTTTTAAAAAGAGAAAGGTAAAAATCCCAGAAAACAATGGGCTTAAACTGCAAAGAAAATATTTAGCAGAATTTTTAGTTTGCTGGATGAAACTGAATGCTGCAATTGGCTTTCTGGAAGGGCTGGAAGGATCTCCAGTACTGAAAATCTTTAAAATAAAGATATATATTTTGTGTATGAGCATAATAGCATAATTGTGGCAAGAAGAAATCCTGCCTGAATTTTTGAGGTCATTTCTGGCTTTTGTTTCCTATGATTCTACAATTTCATATTATCAAATGCTGTGAAAAACATACTGCATAATGCAATGCAATTAAAAAAAAATGGAGAAATATAACTGTAGTGAATATGGAAGGCTAAACTCAACGATGTAAATGGCTGACATTATGCTGAAAAAATCAAATTAATTTCTCTCCAAACAAATGGTAAAAGCTGAATTCATATGCAACAAATCTACAGGATTCCATGATCATCTTCCTGACAGTACTAATTCTTCTGTAGATTAAATTTGCCACAATCCCATTCTAACTGCTGCTCTGCTATTCTACAGACTGCTAAATATGACTGTATTTATCTCAGTGCAACCTTCCAAATTGTTTTTATCTTTCCACAGATTTCATCTGGCTTGAATTGCACTGGCTTGTCTTGTAACGATACTTTGTAATTATTAATTTGTCTTAGACCTCTATATATTCTGCTATTTATGGCTTTGTTGCCCAAAATAGAACAATACCAAAACCTCTGCTCTGTTTGGAGTCCTTAGTTTAAGACCAATTGACGTATGGACCATTCTGAGTCTGGACTAATGCAAGGCACTTACTTATTATTTCACATTCTGTTCATATCAGTAAGCCTTCCAGAGTGGACAAGCCCATCTGTACTTTTCTTCTTTTTAAGTCTCAGAAAACATAATTCTGTCTCAATCTTTGAGCCTGCTTCTTATCAGATACACCTGAAAGTTCATCTATGTTGCTTCAAGTTCTTATTCACTAATGAATTCATTACCTTGGTGGCAACATTGTTCTCCAGCTATCCTTGAATTGCCCTTTGTGATCATTAGAATTGATAAATCTCTAGGATCAATGGTACAAGATTTTTACCACAGATATTTTAATATATATTTTAAAGATGGATATGTCTAAAGTGAGATGCATAGTAATGACATGCTGTGAAGCCTTATTTTGAGATCATTATCCTTCTGGTCTTTGAAGGTCTGATTACGAAGAACTCTTATTTCCGTGGTAAATAGATGCTAATTTATTCTCAGCTTCCTTTACTTGTGATAGCCAGTCTTGTATGAACATGAGTCTAGTTATTACTGTTACTCTTGCTCACAGAAATAAAGGAACTAGAGGAAGCCTGGGATAATTTTCTAAATTTTGGGAAAGCTAGCTATGTAGTTACTATTTGCTGACCACGCTGAAAGAAGCTTCTCCAATAGCAATGGTTTGAGAGAGAAATATTCATAAAAATAAAAGAGTAGATGGTCTATAGAATGCTGCAGAGATGCAATAGGGCTGAGAGAAATTGTTAAACCAGACACAAGGTTGTAAAACTGTATATGTGAGAGACAGAAAAAAAGAAAAAAGAACCAAATAGACATTGCGCGAAAGCATACAGATGCTTTCTCTTCAGCGGTCTCAGGGTGGAGGTTCATCATAGGGTTGGGAGTGGTGTAGAGTAGCTGGCATGTCAGGTAACTTAGAGCAGGTAAGGGTTAGTTATGGGCCTTTTGGAGCATAGAATTTCTGGCTAAGGCACGGGCTGAATTTAGCTGTGCCTGACCTAGCCAGGCCAGGTTTTGCTGGATGGAGTCCCACACCCTCTGGGAAAGGGTGAAGAATGTTGCTTACTTAGTAGAAAAGGAAAATATCTCCTTCTGGAATAAAAAAATGCCCATACTGCAACGCATTAGGGGACTGAATGGATTCTCAGACAAGATAAAGACCCTGCTCTTCAGGATATTGAATAAATAAATCACATGATGTGTCATCACAAATTTTCCTTGCTTGTATACAAAGCAAACATTCCCAAGACTTATGGATCTTTCTAGAACAAAATGCTTTTTGGATTTCTTCTTTATTGTTTATTTATTCACTAGCCTGAAATGCAACAATGTCCTTTATGCAATGTTATGCAATGCAGGTTAAAGCAGGGAGTACTGGCCTGTCAAGTTACCTGGGCCTTTTCCACACAATACTAATGAGGTTACTCCCATCATACTGTTGGCATGATCTAGCTGTCCTAAGGCTGTGCTGGTATAATTAGTCCCCATTTCATAGCACAATAGCTACTTACATACTTTTGTAGATTGACCATATACTGTTAATTTTTGTATTTCTTCTTTGTATCAAGTATATGAACCATAAGTGTACTTTGCTTTTCACCAAGCACTCACTAAGCTTAATAGCCCTATGTAATGGACTTTATCGAAAGGCTTTTTCAAAAGCTTCTTCAATTAGTTAATTTTAATGGAACACTTTAAAGATGAAAAATGTGATATAAGTGTTCAGGAATGTTGTTATATGAAAAAGTTATTTTATTAACCATTTTATTAACTGTTTCATTTTAAATGTTTATTACATATTTCTAGGAAAAAATCTTTCATTACTTACATTAAAAATGTTTAGGGTAATAACCTGTCCCAACAGAGGTGTTAAATTAAGATTTTTTTTCTAAATGTAATTAATATGTAGAATTTAATAAAAAATATATTTTTTGTTCCATAGATTCTTTGGTGCAGCTTTCTTTTTTCCTTTGGTCTCAGACACTTGGGCCTTCATCTGTCTGTGCAGTAGTTCTTTCTGTCAATTAGCAGTAGCCTCTTTCTGTGTGTATGTGCACGCCTGTGTGTTTACCTGCTAGACTCTGGGCACAGCTAGCTATTTGTACTCCTTACTTAAAATAGCACATAGTTTTTTATTTATTTTTCAAGCATTCTATTTGTAATATTTTGTTTTCTCACTCAACAGTAGTACAACATAACTTCTTTGGATGTTTCTGTCTGGGTATTTCTTTGCTTAGAGAGGAGGCACTTATGCCTTATTTCTCACCAAGAACTAACTGTGTTGACTAGCCAATATGAGCACAATTCCTTTTAACTAGCCTGAACCTTCGATGAGATAATAGGCAGAGTCTTATAGATATACACACACACACATAGATTTATATTGAGCCTTAACTTCTGCTACAGTTGCACTAATTTATAATTTGTCGTAGTCTGGTGCTACACTTTCGGGTTTCTATAAGTGTTTACTCAGTTTACTATGAAGATGAGGTAAGGAAATAGTTTCAGAAATATTTAATAAGGTAATGAACATAAATAATTGTGTTTGCATAATCATCTTGTGGCATTTCTACACATCAGGCTATTTAGATTATTTTCTCTCAGAACTAATTTCTATTAATTTGTGGGGGATGTCACAGGTCATTTATTTGAGCTGGGCAAAATGCGAAATTTATATTTCAGATATACAAAATCAAAAGGCTTGCTGAGCCTAGCACTCAGTAAATAAAACTAAATGGGCTTCTCAGACAAAGCAATTTCTTCCTTCGACATAGAGACAGTGTCATCACATTTCCTCTTCCTGCTCCTACCCTTCTAACTGAAAAGTTGCTCATCTCAACAGCTTTACTGCCAGAGGTTACTGCCTTCTTTGGTCCCCAATTTCAGCAACTTGTGGGTTCACTTCAATCCATATAAACCAGATTAGTGTGGATATAGTTTTCATTCATTTGAAGCATTCCTGCTTTGTTGTGACTGAAAAGGCCTGGGGAATATGCACATGGCAGTTCAGAGAGGGAACAGTTGTCTCTGGGGCTGGAGACAATAATCTTTCAACCAGTGTATCTGCAGCTGGAAGAAGATTGTGTCTATGCCAATGATATGACTGTAAAGATTTAGCTCTAGGTTAACTTAATGCATAAATGCATTCATGTGTACAGATTAAAGTCCTTGTTAAATCTGCACATGGTTAGGCCTTAGGCAATGAGTGGGACTTGCAGTGTCAAAATTTATAGTGGAACATCCTAATTGGAACTGCAGTGGTCATAGGAAATTAGTTTGATGCAAGTTTTTAACAGTTTTTTTTTTTTTTTTTTTTTTTTTTGCCAGTGTCCCTCCACTCTGTTGAGAACAGATTTACTATAGAAGGGTGAATGTTGAATGGGAGAATGTGAAACTACAGGGAAGAGTCCTCTAATACTACGTATACTGCACTGTGTGTCCTCCTGCATTTTGTGATGTGGTTGCAGCTGTGTAGCTCCTCAGCCCTTCTCAGATACATATTCACTCTAATTTATTATTATTGCAGTGGTAGCTTATAGATGTTGTAGTACCTAGAACAAATTAGCTGTCTAGATAAATAGGGATAATATCATTCATTTAGTAGACAAACCCATTTTTCAGCTTAGTGTGATGTATTTGTAGAGTGCTTTAGTCTATTTGGTGTGATGTTCTCCGTTATACTGTAAAGGCTGGATCTAAAAGGAGGATATTTCCTGAAATAATAATCCCACAAAGGTATAACTAACATTCTGAAAGTTCTTGCTTAGGTAGTACGTAATGCAAACCCGTACTTTATAGGAAATCTTTACAGTCTTTGTTCCTTGTGTGACTGAAACAATGTCTTCGTGAATCTTTTAAACTTTCGCAGTTTCAAGTGGCTCTGTAGCTATCCCATGATGGCTAAACATCCAAAGAGCATTTCTCTTCAATCTCTTGGAAACCTCCTCCTAGATGGTTTTCCAGATTATCTGACTGAAATAAATTCCTAAGGAAGAGGAATGGAAGAGGAACAGTTCTTTCTTTCTTAGCGACATGAAGGGAGGAGGAGGAAGAGGCTGTGGATGTCTTTTCTACAACTTCTTGTGACAGAATATTTAATGGGTAGGTAAGAAGAGCCCCCAGTTCAGATTTCTTGTTCTGCCAGAGTGGACTCAAACTCACATCTCCAATAAATATGCCCTAATTGGAAGTGTTCAAAGTAGTCTTAGATTAGCAGAGAGTGAAGGCATACATAAAGATCCTAAATGACTTATCTACGAATTCAGCAGTGGGAAGCAGGATAATAAGACACAGATAACTGACTGGTATTGAAAACTGGATGATTAAGAGTAGAAATGAGTCACATTGCATAGTGAGAGTGAGCTATGGAAAAAAATATTTAAGGATAGGCCATGAAGTTTGTCCAACATCCAACGGGAGCAGGCACACAAACACAAGACTCACAGTGGTCAAATTAGGGTTTTTATTACCTCCACTTCTGCAAGGGGGCTCTCCAGTTTCCGTCAGAAGGAAGAGAATGATGGGGAATATTCCAGGCACTGCTGAGCACCGGTCCATGGCAAGGAGCAGAGGCGGGAAGGGGAACCTATGCTCTTTTATAACTACTAAGCATGTCGTTGTCCTGTGTTACAATTCAATTGGTGCTATTCTATGATTCTATGATTCTATTAGCAGCTTAACAGCACATAAATAACATGTGGTATCATGTACAATAATTAGCTGAGTCTGTGTGTGTGGAATAGGTGACATGGCCATAAACTCAGCACTGAGCATAGTACAGCTAGATCAGTATGCCCCAGAACAGTCTGGCCAGCCCCCATCACTATCTCCTCAATATTCTTTTGCATCCTATTCTCTACACCCGTGCTTCAGGAAAAATAATAAATTTCATACTGTAATATTTAGATTTTGGGGGATGGGCTTTGCAGATGTGAACCCATGGAAAATCAAATGCCCAACTCACAGTACAGACAGTAGAAAAGAATAATACTTTTACTTTACTTTTACTTAAATACATTTAAGAAGCTGAGCCAAAATATCTCCACTGGAATTATGCTATTTTTCACCTCTCCTTTAATAGCTTCCAAACAGCATCTTACCAGAATCCAGAGTGTATTCAAGTGTTTCATTTCTAATGGGAAAATATTTTATTTAAATATTCACTTTGGCACAAGAGTTGATGATGATCAGAATGCTGCCTGTGGGAACGCACTGTATATTACATAAGACAAATCTGCACCATTTTGCAAGGCTGGGTCTTAGTCAGCTATTCTGAATTTCTGAAGCTTTATTGCTTCCACTACCTTTCTTGGGCTGGTTTCTAACCTTCTTTAGTACAGTAGTAAGCACTACATAGGTAACTCTTCTGGCATCACTTTTCATTCCCTGAAAACATTAATTCACATGACATAATCCAGATCCACATCCCTATTAGATTATAGCAACTGTGATAAAGTGTGATTTACACATATTTTGATTTGTTGATTTAGATTAATTTACTACTTTAACTGGATATGTATCAAGAAAATCTGTTTTCTTTATGGGCTCAGATGGGTTGCCATGCTCTTGCTCTACAGAATATATATATACAGACTACTATCATCCCAATTCTGAGGCAGTTGTGAATAATTGAATTTATGCCACCATGGCCTCAATAGAAGCAAACTCGGTCCTATATTGTATTTACTTGAGTAGTATTGATCTTTCACTTTCTACCTGATTAGCTACAACTCACTATTCACAGAAGCTCCAAATTTGATGATAAGTCTAATATAATACTCACTGTCTTGTTATTATTTTTGTGAACAATAATCTTTTTGTGATTTTTAAAGTACTCTAAATCAAACAAAACAAAACAAAAAACACAGCAGAAGATCTTTTCTCAGCATAAATGCAGTTTTTTTCAGTGCATAAGCATCCATTTATCTTTTGCATTGT
Organism: Tinamus guttatus; assembly: GCF_059628265.1. Lineage (NCBI taxonomy): Eukaryota > Metazoa > Chordata > Aves > Tinamiformes > Tinamidae > Tinamus > Tinamus guttatus. The sequence goes on along the minus strand of NW_028288570.1, from coordinate 98,379 downwards.
CACTGGAGATTCATATTAATTATACTCATTCATCTGCTCTTCCCCATAAGGGAAGTTCTCGAAACAGCTTAAGGCAGGCTGGCTGAAGAAGGGACTGCTTTCATTCCAAGCTGTACATTGCATTGGTCACTTAACTTGCTAGTACTTGAGCAGTCAACAGATGAACACATCTGTGACATCCAATGGTAAACTAAATATATTAGCAAGTTGTATATACATTAAAAAAAAAATAAAAGAGCCTTGAATCTTCAAGGTCTGAGATAAAAACAAATAATTTAAATAAATATTTCCTATAGAAACAAACATGGAAATAATTTTAAAGTTCTACTGTCAAATGCCCGAAAATGTAGGAAGTATCAGAGCTCTAATCGCTAATTTCTCCTCACTTATGTGAAGAAATTAAGATATGATCTTTGATTGCATTGTCAAATGTTATGTTTCTTACATAAAATTCTGTCCTTATTCAGTGCTTGATATGAGCATTATTTTAAAACGGGCGAGACAACAATACCTCCACTGTGTTTGAAACAGATCAGAGAATCACAGAATCACAGAATGGTTACAGCTGGAAGGGACCTCTAGAGGTCGTCTAGTCCAACCACCCTGCACACGCAGGGTCACCTAGAGCACGTGGCACAGGACTGCATCCAAGCAGGTTTGGAAGATCTCCAGGGAAGGAGACTCCACAACCTCTCTGGGCAGCCTGTTCCAGTGAACTGGTTCTGCTAAAATTTCATTTATAAACCCCAACACAACCATATATAGAAATAATATGGAAAATTAACAAAGCAAAGCAAGGTCTTATGAAAAATAAGCATTAGACAACATTTATAATTTGTTAAGGGTTGGATGACCTTGGAAATACTGAGAGATTTGTAGTAGAGGAATGAAATTCATTTATGCAACCTCCAGCTGTAACAGTCCAATGAGCTTTCTGTGCGTGTAGCATACATACTAGTCAAGGAGCAAGACCTAAATAAAGTGTAAAGGATTACAGTTGAGTAGATATATGATTTCAACAAATACAGCTTCTTTGTTGCAAGAAAAAGTATCACATTCACATTTGTCCTCCTACAGAGTATGATATTCAAAGGAATTGCATCAGATAAGACAAACCAGTTCAAAGGAGTTCCTCTTGAGAATAGGCACCAGAGCCTAAACTACTGTAGGTGTATAACAACTTACAACCCCCAAAGGCAGAAAGATTGTTGAATTTTTAATATTCTTGGCTTATCATTATGAGAAATTTTACTGCAGCCTTAATTAAAAAGTAGCTAAAAATACATTGTCCAAAGTTGAATATAAAGTTCCTTAAAACTTTCCCCATACCTGACTATCCTTGGTGTTTCTGACACAAGAAAGGAACTTCGATTATACTTGAGAAAACAATGGACCTCCTGGATACAGGAATGGACACCTGCCTACCTTGACTGTGCCTAATGTCTGCTCTTCTCACTCGAGAATATGCTTAAATGATCTTTTTTTTCTTCCCAATACAGCATATGTATGAGTTTGTCAGACCACAGATTCAAATGCCATGAAAAGCAGCTGACATCTTCACAGGAACGAGCCACAATCCTACAGCAAAGCCCAGGGATAAATGCAGCCAGTTCATTGGAAGAACAACTGCCTGGCAAAAAGTGAATCTGGGCAATGCAGCAAGAATGCTCTAGGCAAAGCCAAATATCTTTTAATATTCTATAGCTTGTCTATCGATATTTTGTCTGAAAAAAAAAAAACCTCCATTGTCCAGTTTAGTCCGTAATTCAGGAGGTTCTTAAATTTTCATTGGGAGATGATTTTCGTCATATAGAATGTATAAAGCTCTGTGCATCTGTATATATACAGATGGGGGCAGAAGTTAGACCTGATTTCAATTTTTCATGGCAGCTCCATGAGATACTGCAAATGTAGGGGGCAAGACGCCCCAAATGCTAAGAATACCCCAACTGCTTTAGGGCTCTGTAGCTTATCTTTTCATTACAACAGTAAGTATTCTGGAGCTTTAGAGTCCGTGTCCAAGATATCTAAAATATTTCTAAGAGCTTTTCTTAATGAAGACTAGGTTAGGGAATTTTGTTTGTCAGGTATAATAGTACAAGAAAACACAGTATAATTCAATAGCTATAAAGATAATCAGTGAAAGCAGTAAAATTTCCCTGATGACTAGGAAAACAATTATGAGAGGAATATGAGAGGAAAATGAGTGATGTTTCCAAGTTGAATTAAAAATGTTAAATTTTTGTTTTGCTTTAATGTAAGCCATGTCAAAATATGTTTTTACTAACTTATTCAACATAATTGTCTGTGAGAAACAAACAACCCAGACATTCACATGTACAAAAATAAAAACCCCAAACTTGCCAATACAAGCCTCACAGCACTTGCAGGATCCTATTTTGCAGGATATAAAAGCCAACAAGGGGCAATAGGAGGACAGAAGGAGGGGGAAACATGTGGTACTGTGCGGAAAAAGAAGAGTAATATTGATGACAAGAAGTAGTGGATGAATAGACTGCAAAAACTCTGTCTGTTGGCAAATACATAACCAAATACCTGGGTGCCAGATGTCTGGGTAGCTGTGGACCCCATTTGTAGCACATGCTATCATGCTATATGCTATTTCCTTTATATCAAATGCTGCTATGATTACATAAGGGAAAAACATCTCTGTTCCCATGCCTCACTGTTCTTTAGTCCCTCATCTTTCTCTTTTTGTAATTACTGGGAAATAAATTCTGTAGAAATTAGACACACCTTCCTCCCCTGAAAAGGAAGACACTGCAGTGCTGAGCTCTGAGGAGTTCAGATGTCGCTCATTTTTTAACCTGGCAATTCTGCCAATCACTATTCTGCAAGTACTGGTCTTTCATTTTAGGGAATAGCATTACTGTAAAAATATACTTTCATATATCTTAATTTTGCAAAAATATATTTAACCACACAGCATAAATACATTAAATGTAAACAGAGAAGGTTTGAGCTGCCACTTCCTTTGCCAAAGAAGTGACAAAAAGTCATTAAGAGAAAGATCTTTTTTCTGTTTTTTTTTTTTTTTTTTTTTTTTGGTTGATTGGTTTTTTTTTCTAACTTGCATAGAATCATAGAATGCTTAAGGTTGGAAGGGACCTCTAGAGGTCATCTAGCCCAACCCCCCTGCACACCTAGAGCAAGTGGCACAAGACTGCATCCAAGCAGGATAATACAAGATATCATAATCTTAAACTAATTAAATTGCATAATTTATGTTGTTTTATGATAATCCCAATAATGTGGCCATCCTTTTGTTATAAAGATAAGCACATAGTACAATTTTTTTATTGAGTTACATTCGGGTACGGTCACTTTGGACGTGAGTTCTATCTGCTAGTGCAGGTTGGAGCCACCTTCCCAAGAAATCTCCTGTGAACCTTTGATAGAAGTCACAGTTCTACCTGCCTTTGCATTCTGCCAGTCTGGTACATTTCTTTTATTTTGATTCTGGACTGCAAATGTGTTAGCAAAAAATAAATCAACTTGTCTTCTTAATCTCTGATGACTAGTAGAAAGGGGGAAACAGTATTAGTAACCCAACTGGAGAGTAGATGAGGGGAAGGAAAGGATGTCTTTCTTTAATATTTTGAATTTTCGCTGTTTTGTAGTACAAAATCCTCCAGAATTTAATCTCTGTCATCATACAGTACCAAAAGAATCGAAACACTAACAACATTCTCAGGTGACTATATGTGACAACAAGATGATACCATTCAGGAGGTTTTATTTTCTTTCTGGAACTAGAAGCAAGGCAGTACAGAAAATTACTTACAAGAGTCCAGCATAGTATTAGTAAAATACTCTCTCAAAGTAAATGCTCTCTGTATTTCTCTCTCTCTCTCTCAAAGAAACGAACAAACAAAAAAGCAGAATACAATAGCTTCGGTACTTTCCTCCCTCACTAGAATCCTTATAAATTGTAAGTAAGGAGTTAATGACCCAAAGGCTTTTGGCAACTGTTTTAAATATCTCTCTTGACTTTTTTAGGGAAGTGCATACAACATTAGATTATGTACCAAAATGATGTCACTTGCTCACAGAGTTTCTGTTAAGTTTAAATCAACTGTTGCTCTGTCCTAGATTTAAAATGTCTACCTACCAATATGGCTTTTGGAAACATATTCCTAGAACTATGTTAAACTGCCTCAGACATCTGATTTAGAAACTGGTAAGTTGTCTGCGATATCAGTAGTGTGTCCTCACCATAGTGAGTGGCACAAATATATTTGCAAGGGAGATTTTTTATCCTTTTGCGGAATTTTAATTTCTTCAATATAGCTCTTAAAAGTGTTAGAAGAATCTTTTCTCCTTGGTTAATTCAGAAGTTCTCTTTTTTGCCCATAATCATATCACTTTAAGTGAAAATACTTGAGTGAATTTATTTCAATTTGTATTGATGTGGACTGGCAGCTGAAAGACTATCACTGACTTTGATGGGAATTGATTAGATCCTGCTGGTATTTATGCAAGTGAAATTCAATTGCTTGAATGTGTGCAGAAAATGATCATAAACACAATGCAAATGTAGCAGAAAGGAGTTCATTTTTAATCTGAATTGCTGTTTGCGGAAATAAATATATGATATGCACTATGTCTGGTGGGAATAACAGAGGTTAGTGAGCAACCCAGTTAGGAGAAAATTTAAAAGATAGCTTTGCTCTCTAATGAAAGGGAACACCATTTGACTATTTCTGCAAACTTGCTATCATTTGTTTGTTATTGTCATTTGCTATATCTTACTGAATATGTTCGATCATGGTGCATCGTCCACTTTCTCCATTAGCTCCCACTGTGCTCATTGGATCATATTCAAAACTTGTATCTATACTGGCATGGAACTGTGTTGGAATTTGTTGCAGGGGGACAGGAGAACTATAGCTTTTGGACTGCAAGGATGTTTTTTGCGCAATTATCTTAATTTGCTTTGCTGGCACAAGAACTAATAAGAGCTGTTATTTCCTTATTTGATATATTCCACGTAACATTGTGTGCTCTTTTGAAAAAAATTCCACTGCTGAAGCAATGTGAGACACTTCTAGAATGAGTGAAAATGAACTCAGCCTGTCATATGTTTAAACAAAATGCATGTTGTTTTCTACAAGTTATCACTTCAGTGTAAATAACAGGGTAGTGTGGCATGACTCACTATCCTCAGGATCCATTACTTATATCCATTTGTGTACTTTTACAGTGAAGTATAATTTCTGAATGTAGCTTTTACATTCAATGCTTGTAGCTTTTTTTAACTTCATACTTACCAAAATAGGAAAAAAAAAAAGTTATATAATTCAAACTAAAATTAGGCTTTTGACACCGTCCCTCACAACATCCTTCTGGGGAAGCTCCGGAAGTGTGGGAGAGATGAGTGGACAGCGAGGTGGATTAGGAACTGGCTGGATGGCAGAGCTCAGAGGGTGGTGATCAGCGGTGCAGAGTCTAGTTGGAGGCCTGTAGCTAGCGGTATCCCCCAGGGGTCAGTCCTTGGTCCAGTCCTGTTCAATTTATTCATCAATGACCTGGATGAAGGCACAGAGTGCTCCCTCAGCAAGTTTGCTGATGATACAAAACTGGGAGGAGCAGCTGATACCCCAGAGGGCTGCGCTGCCACCCAGAGGGACCTGAACAGACTGGACAAGTGGGCAGTGAAAAACCTCATGCAATTCAACAAGGCCAAGTGCAAGGTCCTGCACTTGGGAAGGAATAACCCCAGACACCAGTACAGGCTGAGGACCAACCTTCTGGAGAGCAGCTCTGCGGAGAAAGACCTGGGTGTCATGGGGGCTGACAAGTTGACCATGAGGCAGCAGTGTGCCCTCGTGGCCAAGAAGGCCAGTGGGATCCTGGGGTGCATTAAGAAGAGCGTCTCCAGCAGGTCGAGGGAGGGGATCCTGCCCCTCTACTCAGCCCTGGTGAGGCCGCATCTGGAGTATTGTGTCCAGTTCTGGGCTCCACAGTACAAGAGGGATGTGGAGCTGCTGGAGAGAGTCCAGTGTAGGGCTACAAGGATGATCAGTGACCTGGAACATCTGCCCTATGAGGAGAGACTAAGGGAGCTGGGCCTGTTCAGCCTGGAGAAGAGAAGGCTGAGAGGGGATCTAGTCAGTGTCTATAAGTACCTCAAGGGAGGGAGTGAGGAGGATGATGCTGGTCTCTTTTCACTGGTGGTCACTGATAGAACTAGAGGTAATGGCCAGAAACTGAAGCATCAAAAGTTCCACAGGAACTTAAGGAAAAAATTCTTAATAGTGAGGGTGACAGAGCACTGGAACAGGCTGCCCAGAGAGGTTGTGGAGTCTCCTTCTCTGGAGATCTTCAAAACCCGCTTGGATGCAGTCCTGTGCCACGTGCTCTAGGTGACCCTGCGTGTGCAGGGGTGGTTGGACTAGATGACCTCTAGAGGTCCCTTCCAACCTTAAGCATTCTATGATTCTAAGATTCTAAAATGAGACACCACATAAAAGGAAAGGTTGGTTAAAACTTAGTACTATCAAAAGACCAGATTTTACAGTCCTTCCCAATCTCTTCAGGATTTTTTTCTCTGAGTAGGACTCAAGAAAATAATTTCTCAGTTTTTCTCTGAGACATTACCATGATTTGAGCCTCTTTATTTATTTATTTATTTTCCCCAGAGTGTCTTGACACTATGGGTACTGATTATGTTTCTATTGTCACTTTTTTCCTATTTGTTTTTACGTTAGGAGACATTGGTGATCTAAGGCTATATTCCTTGCACATTCTGAGCATTTACTGCTTGCAATAGGATTGAGAGCTAACTTGTAATAGCAGAGTTAGAAGCCCACAGTGATGCTTGATCAGAATTTTCCATTGTTTTGAAGTCTGTCTTGCAGCACTGTAGTATCAGACTCCTCCATTCATGCCTGAGGACATTTGGAAAGCAGATGGAACATGTGAGGGACTCATCACAAGAGCTAACTTTTATTTCTTCCTTACTGACTTAATAACCCTGGCCCAGTGAAATCAATGGAAGTTTTGACTCTGACTTCAGGGAGGTCAAGATTTTCCTCTCTAGGGTATGAATAGCAATGAGATAGAGCTACACTTGTTTTAGATTTGTGTATATTTGCTTCGTTTTATGTCTAAAGGATATCTACATTTGCCAAAAGAGGGAATTCTGTTCAGATTTGCTGTGGTGGGAATCACATTTTGTGTTCCCTCCCACAGGTATTGCTTTTGTTCTTTCTTGGTTACATTTTTCTTATTATAAAAAATGGCATTCTGGATGGAAAGTATAAAATGGAAAGAATATTAAAGAATTGCAAATACTAAATGCTTAGGATTACAATGTCTGATATTCCTTTGAGAGAAAGTGAGTCATTCTCTACTATTAGTCTAAGAAAAGTGGCATTGTTATGGTGAAATCTTTAAGAATACAGATACGAATTTCTTTTGTGACTTGGTGAGGGGGTCGCGGCTTGACCATGTTAATTCTTGACTTCTTACCACAGCCAGATGAAACTCTGCAAAGCTCAATATGACTCTACTGTTTAAATTGTTGTGCCTAACTGTTTAAAACTAAATACAAACTTTGCTGCAAGTAGCAATCTGAAGTCAGTTTCCCTCCACATTTCTCTTGAAGGCTAACGAATAAGCTGTTAACTAATTTAGTCTAATTGTAGCTCTGTGTATTAAATCATAAAACTAACAGTTCAGCTTTTGCCCTGAGTCTTTTAAACTATATTTTCACCCCTACTGTGTAAGAGTCTAATTAAAAGCTTTTAGTTTCTCATTGTGCATGCTGCTAAGGGATGTTGTTCATTTTAGCAGGATTCAGTTATCACTTGATTTCAACAGAAAAAGGACAACTAACCAACCTATTTTTACTTTTTTAACTTTTGCTTTAAAGATTGTTCTGACAGTTAATTTGATGATTAAATAAACCCCATGAAGAACAGAAATACAGAAATATTTCTCATAACTTGTACTTTTTATGAATTAAAAAAAGAGAATAAACCATAAGCAATACCTTTTCAGACAGCATAATCAGTAAAATAGGGATACTCTGTCTCATAACTACCCATTGTCTGCAGAGCTAAGAATGAGTTACTTTCACTTGGGATTTTTATTTTTTTTCTTTTTCTTTCATTTTTCTATGTTTCTAATTTTACTAGTTTTTTGTTTGTTTTAGGATTGTTCTGAAACTAAATCAGTTCAATGGCTGACAGAGTGGGGAACTGTAGTGAAGGATGAGGACTGAAGCAAGACAGAGAAAACTTCTTAAACAACTTGCTACAGAAGACATCGATATCTTCAGGCATATTGTAGAAACGACAAGGACTTGCTAAATGCTGCCAGTGTCCTTCCAGCCTTGCTCCCTAGTCTTCAGCTAATTCAGGTGCTAACAGACTCAAGTTTAGAAAGTCTGTGACGAGGAGCTAGAAGAATTTTCAGACAGTCTTACCTGACAGTTAGTGGAGTGTTAATTTTCCTTGTCTTTTGCCTAGCCACAGGTAGACATTGTTTACCATTAGTTTTAAGCTGCTTGCTAATACTTAAATTAAAACTCTTCAGTGAATGTGTTTTTAGTGTCTGGGTAGTTATTTGACAGCTCATGAAGTAGTAGGTGAGTACTGGCAAGATTGAAGACTAAGTATTGTCCAAGGGTAAATGTACTTGGCAAGGAAATCAAGCAAATTTGCAACTAAAACAGCTGGTCATGACATGCTGTACTTAAAGTAAATGACACTTTGGGTGGCCCATTCTAATTGTACAAGGAGCCAAGTACAAGCTTGCTCTATGTGCACTGCCAGACTTTTGTCCTGGGGAAGAGGAGGTACTGGGAGGAAGGATAGAGCAAAGAGGAGGAAATTATCCATTATCTCAGAATACAGGGTTTTGAAAACACTGGTAACCTGGGTTTCATATATTAAGAATGCATCTATACTAATAAGTTGAAAAGTAGCAGCAAGCAGGAATGAACAGTAGGACATTTGTCTCCATACTGTGAAATTTTCACATGGTCTTTGAATTGAACTTGGCTTGGGCTGAATATTGTTCTTCCAAATAATTGCCTGATCTGCCCTGATCTGGAAGTTAGCCTATACCAAGAACTATTTGTAAAACGCAGTTTGGATGGACCTTCCTACTTTGAGGCTAAAAGAGGTTAATAATATGGATATGGGCTTTTCTCTGCCAGTTGTCCTCAGAGCAGCTAATGGACCCAGACAATGTTTATATTAATCATGTAGGAATAGTCTCAGAGTCTAAATGGAATCTGACCTTGCATGGGAATTTTAACCTTGGCGTAACACACAATAAGTGAGATTTGATGTATGCTTCTACAATGTATGTATACACATCTAAGGTGGTCACAATAGATTTGCTTTTAGTGAAATGGAGGTACATTTAAATTGCTCAGAAGCTGTATTCAGTTTTAGATAATTTTGACAATTAACTAAGAGTTTCTATTTAGCCCCAAACAATCTTGTCTTTGGGTTGCATCGGGAACTGACAATGAGACTGCTTGGTTTTCTTTTCCTTAGCATCCATTGTAGTCTTATAGACAAAGTCATAGTGAGCTTAAAGGAAGCGTATTATAATGATATCCAGATGATTGGTTATAATCCATCAGTACTCTTCAATTGTTCACTCTTTCACCTTTTTTTTGATCTATACATCTGGCTTTGAGAGAGAAGTGGTATCATGTCTAATTTAGTCTTTGAGGGCAGAAGTTTACAAGTTGACAAGGTATTCTTGCATCTCAACTTCTCTTGTTTGCTTTGTAACTTTGCTGTGCCTTCTTTCACCATGTCTTTCCCCATCAAGGGCCTTGTAGCTACAGCTTCACCCTGGCATCATCATGCTCAGATGTGGGCCCTGCCTCACCCCTGTTATCTCTGAATCCTTTCTCCACTTGGCTTCTTTCACTGGACATCTCTCATGACTGTTCTTTGTGGTGACTAGTGATGACAGCCTCTTCTCTGTCACTTCCCTTCCTCTTTGGTCTAGCTTCCAGATTGATTTTGGATACAGGCCAGTGACAGAGTTATAAATAGAAGATGCTTCATATTTTTTTTTTCTATTTACACTTACCTATACTTCAGTTCCCCTACTAGGTCAGTGGAACCGGCAGTGATAAGTTAGCAGGAAGCAACACAGGTTGATTTGTCAAGGCAGTCATAAGGGTGAGTTTACAGAGTTTGGAACGGTGAGGAAAATGTCTTTTTGCTTGACGCTTAAGCAAAGCTGAGTTGGAGGAGCTGAGATATAATGAACATAGAACCTCCGCAAGATGCCATTTTTAGAGTTACTTTAAATCCATGACTGTGTTATTGTCTGCGTTTAGACTTTGCTCTTTCAAATGTAATTTTACAAGCTACAATGAAGCACTTCCCAGCATGTAGCATTACTGTTCAAGTGTAGCTGTTACTTTTATTTTTTTCAAGTGGAGTTGAATGATTAGTAGAGGGCCAAGAATTTAAATTGCCTCATCTCTAGTAAATGTTAGCACATGCCTCATATGGTTCTCCCTGAAAGTCTCATTATCTGGCAAGCAAACTGTAAGTATACATATAATTATGTAAACACATTCTCCCAAGTGTGATTCATGAAGATTTAATGCAGTCACTGGAAGTTTTCTTCATCACTGTTTTCACTCTGAGTTGCCTAAGCACCTGTTCATCTAGTTATTAGTCAAATTGAATGGGTATATAGGGATGTGCATAGTAGAAATGTTTTCTATACCACTTCTGAATGAATGGGTCACTTCTTGCTTCAGTCTTTACCTTGCTTTTGCTGACTATACCCATGATGTCTCTCTTCCAAACAAAAACAAACAAACAAACAAAACCCCAAACCTCTTTTTTACACTTTTATCTATTTATCTATTTGTGGTAAAAGTTCAAAAGAGCTGGCTACTAAATTGTACTCAGATATACTTTAAACCATATGTTTTTCATTATTAGCACCTCAGGCAGCACCCAGAGCCCATTGCTCTACTTATCTCTCTGGAATTGCTCCTGTCCAGTGTTTTACACCAGTAGCCTCCATTCTGCACTAAGTTCATACTTTCTACACAAACTGTCAAAAACCATGCTAGATTTCCAGATGTGAGAGAGACTTTTTTTTTTTTTTTTTTTTTTTTTTCCTGGAGTTACTGCTATAGGTGTTTAAGATATCCCTGCAATAAGGGAGTCCTTGAATGAGTCAAAGTTTAGTTCTAGAGGTTTGAAAGAGGCAATACTGTATCTTCCGTAAGTTGGGTATGAGGAGCTGAACTGAGTTTAGGTTAAAAATATATTCAGGAGTCTATGTTGGCTTCTCATAAATTTACAGTAGATATTTGTAGCATAACAGAAAATTATCCCCAACTTCTGGTGTGTGTTAATCCTTGACCCCATGGCAGCCACTGGGGTCAACAGAGAAATGGAAACTACTTTATGCAAATCTTTCCTCCTGCGTACTTACCCACATATTCAGTTACACCATTCAGGCACCCACAGAGACCAAAGTTTTGCTCTACCTCTTTTGCTTACAGGTAAAATAGTACAACCCTGTAGTCCAAGCACAATTTAATTTGCAGATGACTTTATACATTAATTTAGTATTACTAATAGAATTATTTCACAAATAAGGTTTTGAAGATCTCCAGAGAAGGAGACTCCACAACCTCTCTGGGCAGCCTGTTCCAAGCTATGTTATCTTCATAACCTTCTTTGTGATGCTTGGATGCAGTCCTGTGCCACGTGCTCTAGGTGACCCTGCGTGTGCAGGGGTGTTGGACTAGATGACCTCTAGAGGTCCCTTCCAACCTTAAGCATTCTATGATTCTATGATAAACTCTTTCCATTAGGTAGGTTTTTAAAAGGGTAAATCATTAATACATTGGTGCATATAAGTCAGAGCCTTAGCAACTCACAATCCTCACCATGTGTGAGAAAAACACACATAGTTTTGACATGGATTATTTGAGGTTATAGGACAATTCTCACAGACATGAAGCTGTAATAATCACAAGCAGCTGAAGTTGTCAACCACATCAAATGAAATAGCAGGAAAACACAGGCTTATCTTCTGCTTATGGCTATATAAATATAATACAGTTTCACCTCTAGAAGCACTTACCTTTTGGATGGCAAACAACCCTTTGATTGAAAATTTATGCTCTTAAATATGAATAGACCATTTGTTCACTGGATTAAGAATCAGTACCTATGCAACTCAAAAGTAGTCAACAGTGGGGAATCATTATCAAATGGGAATATTTCTAGTGAGTAGAACTGAATCAAAAATAGCATTTTCAGATAAGGAAAAAAATGGTAGTATAACAAATAATACTGAGAAATGGGTAAACTTATGGAGTAATAAAGAAAGATGTGCAAAGCTGACAGGTTAAGACAAAATGAGATCAAACATGCCCACTGCTATATTTCAGCATTTAGAAAGTCCTTACCAGTGTAACTGGAAAACAAGGATTCTGAGAGCACTTAGATGCTGTAGTGAAGAAAAAGAAAACAAAGGAAACAAACAAAAAAACTCACCAAAAAACAGCATAAACTGCTTGTGAAAATGCACTTTCAATGAATTTTTCTATGACCTGAATATATAAATTATTATAGGCATGGGAGGGTGTGTTTTACAATATGCACACAGCCTAAGTGAGATTGATATTGAAATGCCTATATCTTAGAGAGGATATTTTAAAAAACACCAAGTAGAAAGTTGAAAACAGAGTCCCAGAAAACAGAAGCTTAACTTTATCACAAAAGGTTGATTTATGAGGTAATTCTGATATATATCCACAGCCTAACAGAGGGTAGAGAGTGAGTCCTCTAATCTAGCAGAAAAGACAGGACAAGAATCAAAACTGGAATATAACAAGTAACAATTAAAATATAAAAAACAGTTATACATTTATTTTTACCAAGCATTTTTAGTCACTGGAAAAACTATAAATTCCCTTTGTGAATTCAGCTGAAAACAAATTGCCTTTTTTAAAGGTGTTGCATATATAGAACAGAAATTTGCTTTACTGAAACACAAGCTGCTAAATTGAGGAAGTTCCTGTACTTGTCTTATTGAAGTGAGATTGAATTAGTTTGCTTCTGAATTATTAAGGTCCCTAGATGGGCTTATGGCAGGTGGACAGAGCACGTGGACCTTTAAAGTTGATCAAGGAGTTTGTTTCTTGAGTGTAGGAAAGAATAAGGTCAATAAACAGGCACTTGTTTCCTCTGAAGTGAAATTCATACTCATAACTTGTATTTATCTATAAACTTGAGATACTGCTCCTCGTGAGAGGTTTTCTCTCTCTCCCTCATGAAGATGTAGGAGAGAAAGTTATGACTAAGAACACATCTAATTTACTGATCTGGCTATCAAGAATCAAAGATATGGTTAGTTATAACCTCTTCTCTCTTCATTTCTGCAGCTAGGTTACTTATGGCTTTGTTGGGCTTATATCATTAGGCAACTTCTTCTGAAATACAGTTTGTTTGAACAGGCTCTCCAAAGGCATGAAGGTGGTGATCCAGGGCAAAATGGTAGAAAGTTAATTTTAAAGAGTTTGCATAACACAGTTTGCATTCACAGTCTCCATCAGTATCCCAAAAACTGCACTGATGTTTTGAATGGCAAAGAATAGATCAGGCTAAGTGCTAATTAAATATAACATTTGAGGCAGCATCTGGAAGCTGTATGAAGCCCTGCGAGGTATTTGCTTGGCCTTTGGCTGTCAGTGGTTTATTATTTCCACAAATTTTGATTGCAGTCGAAAGCTGTCCTTTGCTGACTGCACAGGCAGAGGGGAAAGCAAAGCAGACAAACACATGCAGGGTGGCTATGACTCTCCTGAGGGCACATTAGATCACCAGTCTCAGTAGAAACAACACACATGTCCCTCTGCTGGCACCAGTGAAATAAGCCTGGAAGTCATAATTTCTGCTGCTGTACATTGTGATTTCTAAATTGGGCATCACAGGCATTTTCTATAAGAACAGCGTTATAAAAGCCCTGATCTTTGATTTTATTACTGGTGAGCTCATTCAACAAATAAATTCTATTCATTTATCAAGACATAAGAAATACAATAAATTATTTTTGCACAGCCTTATTTTTAATGCAATACATAATACATAGGCCATATAGGTATAGTCTTTTCTAGACCTCCCAAAAGCAAAATTTCTTCTTCCAGGTAAGGTTTGTGAAGATAATGCCAGATATTCACTGGCACCTGTTTGTGAAATTGTTTGGAGAGTATTAAGTACAACCCTCTAACACTTTGCATTTCTGTTCACCTGAAAGACCAAAGTTCTATTTGTCTCCTCAGATGGCTGATAATTACAAAGATAAATAGAATATCTATGATCATCACCCTTCCACCTCTGTTAAATATTCTGTCACTTTTCAGCCCTCTGCTTTGGAATCAGGATTCTCAGCACTAAACATGAATGCCAAATACCTTCATCCGAACTTATCTATGGAAGGTCCAGAAAAACTACTGCCAAAAGATTAAAGTGAAGGTGAAAGCACCATATCAAACTAATTCCACTAATGTCCCTTGATAATAGCATCTAATGGCCAAAGCTTAGCCATTCTAAATACCAAATGAAAAATAATTGTTCACACCTTATTGAAATATTAATCTTGATATTCTTCTTATTATATCACTTTTGGAAGAAATATCCAGGAGTATAATATCCATACACATTTAATCTTTGTTTTATAAGTTGATAAAATATGAAACTAAAGTATAAAGACATTAAAAATTAGCATTTTTATTGCAGTTTTTATGAGATATGCTGCTGCAAAACACATAAAATCCTCTAGGATAAATCTACATCTGGTGTTGTCTTGATAACTGTTAAATTTACAGTGGCATAATATTTATACAGTCTCTTCTTTTAAAGAAATAGTTGAAGTGTGGTGTTCTTTTGTGTGAGATGTACTCTGTCATTTGCTGCTGGAAACTACTGGTGTAGTGCATCACTGTGAAAGTGAAATATGGGTATTCCTGCAAGAAAGCTAATTTTTAGAAATAAAATACCTAGTTCCTATCATTCATTTTCTTCTTCATCTAATTTTTTGTCAGTCCAACATACTTAACTTGAATATTCTGCAATTGGCCCCAAGCACCACACATTTTACTGATCATGTATATGTCAACCACACTTTAAAACATTTCTTTTCTCATTTGTTTATCCATAGGTTTAAACAAAGGCTTTGTTTGTTTCATTTTTAGGGTGTGGTGGGAGAACTTTGGGTAGCAAAGAAAGATTGTCCAACTTAGAATCTTTTTTTTCAAGACATAGCTTCGAATCACTTACTTAAACCTCCACTAAAAACTCAAGATTTGATTGAAATTGATACATTCTGTTCCATCTGAACATCTCTTTCCCCTCCATTCTTTGTGCAGGGACTTTCCATTTGTGGCTACTGCTCTTCCTCTTGAATAGTCCAAGCAGTGCATGACTGTTTCTTTTGTCCAGCTTCGGAGCTGTTCTGATGTAGCACAGCTTGATAATCCCAATATGGCTCTTTGAAATCACCAAGTTCTGCTGAGATTGACACTGTTAAGTTTTATAGAACAAAATTTCATTATAGATCTGATTTCATTGGTCTTCTGATCAGTCACATAGCAGCTATGGAAAAACTTGGCAACAGAATAAAACTGATACCTTGTCTACTAGAGTGTTGCATGGATCAGAGTTCAGGTTTATGCTTATATTCAGTAGTAGTTTGTAAAGAATATGAAATAATATTTTAACTTTCTGAAAGACAAGAGGATGGAGGAAATTAGTAAAAGGTATTCTTTGTTGTTGATGGAAACAGAAGCCAGAGGAGAGCCATACGAAGATTAAATAAAATTAAAGGTAACAGGTTTCTTTAAAGAGTGACCACTTGGCATGTGACAGATATAAAATATTATTGGAACTCTTCTCTTATGTATGAGACTAGGGAATAAAGAATAATCATTTATTAGAATATTCCCCTTTACTTTTACACTAAAGCTGTAAGCTAGGACAAATTCAAATAAGCCTCTAAAATTTAGAATGCGTATCACTGCTGAACTTTTAAACCTTTTGAATTTTGCCAATAATGAATCTCGACAGAGCTATTATAAGGAGAGGAACCATACCAGATTTGTTTACACAGTTCCTCTTTGATCTACTGACTTTGAATGTAATTATTACTTCAGAATTAATATCTTGTCACTGGGTATATGGCTCTCATGCAGTTACTTTCTTTGGTCTAATGATCCTACTGTACTTCTCAAAGGCTTTTCTTCAGCACAGGAAACCCAAGGGAACCTACTACTTGTTATTTACTATTAATTTTAATTCTTTATCAATTGAACTTACACAATTACTATGCCTATTCATTCATAATATTTTATCTTGAATACTATATGGTTAGTCAGGTTTTCCATTGTGGCTTCTCTATGCTGTTAGCATTGAGCACTGAGTAAAAAACCCATATTGACCTATGCTTTTAAACCAGCTGCCTGTCTTCATGGGTTATACAGAATTACAGCTGGAGCTCATGATAAAAAGAGAATAATTGCATAAGTGCACCAAATGTACATAATGTATGTGTATCATATACACACACACATATATATATATATATATTTGCTTGGGAAGCTTAATCAGCTGTTTTACTGTAATCATAACCAAGGATGCTGTGCGATTTTTACAATAGCTGTATTTTTATCTTCAGATGGACTATGCCTGAAGAAGTTCTAAAATAGAATAACATTAGAATTTTGTATCAAGGATACATTCAGAATCTATCAGATTCCTCCATGTACTAATTTGTTCTCAGAGAATGGAGGACAAAAAATGCATCTTTGGCCAACAACCCACATTCAGCATAGTAGTAGACATTCATTGTACTTAAGTGCTTGCTTCAAAATTGTTTAAAGTCAAAGGTTTTTCCTCTTGCTTTTAGGGCAAAAAAAAACATATCGTCTTATCCTCTCAGTTCTTTTTTCCTAATAGCAATGGGAAAGTAGTAAGAGTGTGATTCATAATTATGACTTTCACTTATTTTAGCTCTGTAAATATGCTGAAATGGATAAAGTATCCAAATCATACAACATTATCTATTTGGTCAAGAAAAAAAAGTTTGCTGTCTTTTCTCTGTTTGACAAGTTATATTTGTTTTATATGTATCTTTATCAGGGATTCTTCAGCTTCTCCAACTCCTATTTACTATTATTGTAGAGGAATTGCAACAGTTCTTTAGCCAGTCTTAATTTCTGACAATAAAATGTTAGTGCATATTTATAAAGATTGACAGATAACATGCTTAGAGATGCTTTTCAAAACCTTGGGTTTAGTTAAAAAAAATAAAGAGAATAGTTGTGAGTATAAAAGTTCTGAGGTTCATCTGTTTATATCAGCCATTAAAATGCTTTTAGAGAAGAATTCATTAGCATTCTCTCCAATTTCCTTCTAACTCCTTACTACTTCATGGATCATTTACTGGATTAACCGATTTGGATTCTGGATCACCTGGGAAATCCCACAATGAAATGTTTTTAGTTATCTATAAAAATTAATAGTAAATTATCCACTGTTGAGATAATACAGTGAGATTGAGACTGTAGCAATTCTGTAGCAACTCAGTAGTAATTCTGGATTATGAGCAGCATTACTGCAGTGCACTTAGCCTGTGTTATTTTATCTCCAGAGCTCTACTGCTTATAATATATATATATATTTGTGCATAGTGTATACATATATATGAAATATAGAAGCAATAGTTTGAGCTTGTTTATGATATTGTCACTTGCTCTTTGGATATGAGAACCATTTTCAAGAAGTCTCTGTCAGTTCTTAAAGCATCTTCAAAGCAATCTTGAGCAACAGTGCAAGTAAACAAAAGTAAGCTGCGTAGGTTAGTTGCTGTTATATCTTTGAACTTTTAAAAAGAAAGAGCTTCAGCATGACAATAATTACTTCGGCCACACAGATTCCCTTCATGTCCCATATACTCCTGTGAATACAGTCAAACTGTAAAGTATATATGACCATTTCTGTTCAAGGTTTAGTGAATATTGTGGCACAATAGGTCTAATTCCTGATACTGACTTCCCTTCTGACAGAAAATAAACTTGGAAGAATCATCTAGGTGTTATTGCTTGTTGGAAGGTAAAAAGGCTCTGTTAAGAAAAAGTAACTGATCTTTGCCCTAAAGTCCTTAGACATTAACGGTTTTAAGATTATTATTTATCTTATGAAGGAAAGTTTGACAGTGAAATTTCAGCCAAAGTCTATATAGCTGCTTAAATGTAAAAAGCTATTTTAGCTGTTACTTCTGTAATGAATCAGATGTCATAAAAAAAGGAATATATCTCCGTATATCTCGAGCACCTTTGCAAGGAAGAAAATCCGTTCTAATGACAGAGGCTTCTGCCTCACTGCAAAGTTAAGAGATGTTCAGAGTCTTCCCACTGGTCTTTTGGGTAATTTGTTATTAATTCCTCCATTAATGGACTAAAGAGCTCGTCAATGAACTGAGATGATGTGGTTCAGTTCTTTTGTTGCAAAGTGTTAGCAAATATAAAACAGAAAGTAATCCTGTACTGGTGGAGACTTGGATAAGATGACATTCTTTTTCTTCTATCTCTGTGAATACACTTTTGGTAAAAATTGTCACTGTAACCTTACCAAAAATGGTAGTATTGTTGAAATACCTTGGAGTAGTTGGTGATTTTTATGTAGCATCATCAGTTATGCAGCTCTGCTTCACAGTATGGTGAGCTAATAGTGGAACAGCCCTGAAAGCAGAATGACTTTTTGTTTTAAATCATACTTTTAACATTTTAATTGTGGCAGGGTTGGATACACATTTTTCTCATTATATTATGAGTATTAATTGAATGGGCCATTCATGAATGCATGTACTTAAAAAAGAAACATCTTGGTTAGAAATCTATTTCTTAATAGTTTTTTTACTAATATGATGCAGGAATCTAAAAATAGGTTATGATAATACCAAAGGAAAAAGAAATAATTTCATTGTTCCCTTAAAACTCCTTTAAATGGCTCAAGGTTAGTTTTGTAATATATATTAGCTCACTGTAGCTCTGTCAGAAAGATCTATGCAACTGCATGAGATAAATATTTGGTCCCAAGACTTTAATGAAATAAAATGAAAGTTAAACAAAATGCCCTTATCTGAACAAACTGATGCATTTATGTGGCAGACGGGAGAGTCTTTCAGGAGTCTTTTAGCTAAGAGAAGAACTATACTTTCAGAATTCATAGAAAATTGGAGGTCAGCCATTTCAAGGAGTAAAGAGAGTTGCAATTTTTATTTAGTAATATGCTTTGTTTGGTTTGAATTGTTGTTGTGCCCTAAAGTTCCAGTTTTTTGGAGAGGGCAGGGCGGGGACAGGGGTGAGGGAAAAAGGAAAAAAAAGGCTCTTTTTTTTTTTTCTCCTGAAGCATTGTGAATTCAAAAAAGAGTTAATTCCTTTGCAGGATTCGTGGAAGAGAGTAGAGTAGTTTTCTGGCTTCAAATCAGACCTAAGCTTCGCTAAGTTACTGGCAAGTCTTCTTGACCATAACTCCAATTTGTACAAAAATTTACTGATAAGATCGTTACGCAGTAAGACTATTTTCTTCACATTGGGGTTATTTTCCAGTTTATTATGTTCCACAATTTTAATATAGGTGACAGAGTGACATTTCCAGTGCAAAACGCAGCTAAAGTATGCTGTATGTGAGGTTTATTTTTCATTCTCTGTACACCACACTGTCCTCTCTTTTAGATCCTGATTATGACCTATATTATTCAAATTGGGGAGTGTTTATAGTGAATTTAATCAAACAATATTCAGACACGCAGACACGTTTGTGTCACAGCACTAAGGGAGCTCTCTTGACAGGCAAAAGACAGTCACCTCAGCCTTGAGTTCATTCCAGAATGTTCCTGCCTTGTAGAAGTCAGCATTAAAACTTAAATAGTTTAGTATTTTCTCCCTCAGTAGGTATTTTAAACATTATTATATGAAATGTCACAATAAAGAATTCTGAAGTTCACAGCCTGGGCATTCCTAAGGACAAGCACTTTCCTCGACCTGACACCATCAGTAATCAGGACATTGGAGACATCCTAAAAGCTTTTTTTTTTTCTCTCAGACATTTTGAGATGGGGCTTAATGATAAATTATGGATTTTTTTTCCTTTTTATAATAACTGTTTTAATTGATAGATGAGGGTAAGTTTGGAGAAGCTTAGATAAATTTGCATTCTGGGTTATTGATTTTCAGTGTTGTATATTTTACTGTTTTGTGCAATACTTAGAACATAAGTACTCATAAAATAAATTTAAAGGACTTGGTAAATTATAGAGATATATATATATAGAGAGATATATATAGAGATATAAGGCCTTCAGTCAGTTAGTGCATAGAGTTATATACGTGTTAATTATATCAGAGTAAAAACTAACTGCCTTAGAGTTATTTGCAAGCTACACTAATAAAAATAATATCTCACAGATAGAGAAGCACATTCTCATCGGTGTAACGTACTTTATTAAATGAAGTGCAAAATTCCTTAGCCCACTTCTCTTTCCTGGAAGGACACCTGAGAGGAAGGAGCAGGGGGAAAACTTTGCTTCTCTGGGGAGACTGCCAGAAAGGTACTTTGTGTAGGGAATGCTTATGATTTCTTATGGAAGAAGACAAGTGGTACATAAACCCGCTCTAGCACAGCAAGATTTTTAACCTTCATGAAAAAAAAAAAATCACAGGAATGCATATAAGACTTCACAAAGAACCTTTCAATCTGAGGAATCTACAAACTAAATCAAACATGAATGAGGGTTTGATAAGGTAAAAGCTGGCAGATGCAAACTCCTTATGCAAACCTCTATACATAGAACTTGCAGAGCTGACTTTGTTTAGAAAAACTAATATAATTATGTTTTTATAAAGTGAATAGTCTTTTCTTCAAATGCATAGGCTGTTTCCATGTGAATATACATGAACAGGTGTATATTCATCAGTCTTCAAACAGCTCATTCGGTGACAGACAGTAATGTCCTTACGGTATCTGGTGGACATACTAAATTATATGTACTTCTTCTCAACAGGTGTTTCAAAGTATTAATGATTTTTCTTGATCTGGTTCATTTATAACTCCACTACTTGCATTACAGATATTAGATGTGATAATGTAGACAGAATGCACATTATCAATAGCACAACTCCACTTTTTTGATAATTGGTTAGAAAAACTCTGGGGTTATTATTGGTACAATATATCTGTATTGAAGTTGCAAAAGTTGAACCACAAGCAAGTTTTAAATGTACTGTAAGTTTTACTTTTTAATGAGTTTAAAAGCACTTTAGTATTAAGAAGCTACGTTTTAAGACTTTATAGAATCTCTCTCAAAAATAGAAGTGTTAGAAAAAGTTTTATGGCAATACACTAATTATTTAAAAACAAACACACAAAGAAAATAAGGAAAGCAAACATGCAGAGAAGAGAAGTTATCCCTATGCTGTTGGATCACTCTCAATCGGAGTGGCTTGGGAAGCCCTTCAAAGTGAGTCCTAGACCTAGACGGACTAGGTCAGCTAGTTGGTCCCTTCCAGTCTCAACTATTCTGTGATTCTGTGATTCTTTCTCCTACTGCAGCCCCTCATTGTCCCACTGATCACTCACCCCACACCTACAGCAGTGCTGGGAGAGGTGGAGATCACCCCAGTCCGCTGAACAACCCTACCACACAAGCCTGTCTCCTTTGTTGAGAGGATGATGACAGTCAGTTGTGCTGTTGCTGACAAGCTGTGTCATCAGGTAAAGAAGTTAAGGAACTCAATTGTCTGCATAGCATACAAGAAGGTGAGCAAGAGACAGACAGGAGATTATTGTAGACCATACAGCTCCAGGAGTCCCAACTCCCCACAGCAATGGAGTTGCCACAGGGCTCTGTGCCATATTAAATAATACATCACACTGTAGAAGAAGGTTGGAAACTGGTCACTTCTCACAGGAGAGAAAGAATCTTACTCATCCTGAAGACTTGCAAGTAAGGAACAGGTTCAGTGCCCTCCAAGCTGAGGAGAAGCTGGACATGGCTTCCTGCATAGACAGACCCTCCTGTGGGTGGATGCAGCTGGGAAAGTATTTATGGGACATGACTATTGTGGGTTCTCTTGCACCCCTCCTGTGAAACCTGCAGGCTTGATTACCTCCCTGAAATGCCTGTACATCGATGCTCACAACATGGTGGGGCGGGGGGGGGAAAGAAAGTAGAGATCTGTGTGAATTAGAGATTGTGTAGAGCCACAGTCTCATTGCAGTCACAGAGACATGGTGGGATAGCTCACATATTTGATATGCAATCATGGATGGCTACGTGCCTTTTAAGAATGACAGGCCAGGAAGGTGAGGTGGGGGAGTTGCGCTTTACATGAGGGAGCAATTGGAAAGTATTGAGCACTGCCTAGGGGTGGACAAAGAATGAGTCAGGAGCATCTGGGCAAGGATTAAAAGGCAGATGACCACGGATGACAATGCTGTGGGTGTTTAATACAGGTTACCTAATCAGGATGAGGAAGTTGATGAGGTTTCTACAGACATCTGGAAGGAGGTTCACAATCACAGGCCCTGGTTCTCATGGGGGACTTCATCCACCCTGATATCTAAGTACACAGGTAGGCCCAGACAGTCCAGAAGGTTTGATGATAACTTTTTGATAACAGGTGATGGAGGAGCCAGGGAGGAAAAGTGTGCTGCTGGGCCTGATACTAACAAAGAAGGACTGATTAGAGATATGGAGGTTCGAGGTAGTCCTGGCTGGAGTGACTATGAGATGGTGGTGTTCCAAATCTTGCATGGAAGAGGGAGGGCAATAAGAAGTCAGACCGCAACCCTGGACTTCAGAAGAGTAAACACTGTCCTCTTCAGCGACCCAATTGGAGGAATTCCACGGGTTAGGACCCTGGAAGGAAAGGGGGATCAAGAGAGAAGAAAGAAGTGTATAGGGTGTGGAAATATCAACAGGTCATTTGGGAGGACTAGAGGACCGCTGCCAGAGTATGCAGGGATGAGATGAGGAAGGCTAGGTGTATTTAGAATTAAATCTGTCAAGACATGCCAAAGACAACAAAAAAGGCTTCTTCAAATACATCAGTAGCAAAAGGAAGACTAGAGGAAGCGTGGGTCTGCTGCTGAATGGGGTGGGTGCCCTGGCAACGAACACACAGAGAAGGCAGAGTTACTGAATGCCACTTTTGCCTCAGCCTTTATTGCTCAGGCCAACCCTTGGGAATTTCAGGCCCTGAAGACAAGAGAGGAAGTCTGGAGAAAGGAGGACGTTCTCTTGGTTGAAGATGATCAAGTTAGAAAACATTTAGGTAAAACTGACGTTGACAAATCCATGGACCCAAATGGGATGCACCCGGTAGTGCTGCAGGGGCTCGTGAATGTTATTGCTAGGTCACTCTCCATCATGTTTGAAAGGTCATGAAGAACAGAAGAGGTGACTGAGGACTGAAAGAAAGTCAACATCATTCTTATCTTCAAAAAGGACATGAACAAGAGGCTGGTCACTCCATCCCTGGAAAGGTGATGGACTCCTGGCTGTCATCTCTAAGTGTGTGGAGGTCAAGAAGGTGATAAGGAGTAGTCAACACGGATTCACTATGGGATAATCATGTTTAACCAATCTGACATGGAATAATTTTCTGGGTAGATGTAGGGAGAGCCCTGGATGTTGTCTGCCTTGACTTCAGGAAGGCTTTCAACAGTGTCACCCATAACGTCCTCCTTAGCAAGCTTGGGAAGTATGAGCTATGAGCAGACAGTGAGGTGTCTTGAGACAAGACAAAAAAGCAGCACTCAGAGTTTTGCTCAGGCATAGAGACTACTGGGAGACCAGTAGCTAGTGGTCAGAGGGCATTCAAATGGGCTTTGAGAGGCTGGAGAGATGGACCAAGAGGAACATTATGAACTTCAATGAAGGCAAGTACTGGGTCCTGCACCTGGGGAGGAATAACCTCAAGCACCTGGACATATTGGGGGCTGATCTGCTGGAGAACAGCTCTGCAAAAAAGCATCTGGGTGTTCTGTTGGACAGCAAGGTGACCATGAGTCAGCAATATGCCCTTGTGGCCAAGAAGGCAAATAAGTCTCCTGAGGTGATCCTGACTTGTCCCCAACAAGTAGAGGGAGGTGATCATGCCCCTCTGCTCTGGTAAGGCTGCATCTGGAGTTCTGTGTTCAGTGCTAGGCTTTCCAGAACCAGATGGGCATGGAGGAAAGATTTAGAGAGCTGAGCCTGTTCATCCTGGAGAAGACTGATGGGAGGATCTTATCAATGTGTTTAAATATCTGAAGGGAGAGTGCAGAGACAATGGGGCCAAACTGGGGCCAATTGGTGCCTCACAATAAGACAAGAGGCAATTGGCACAAACTGCAACACAGAAAGGTCCATCTGAACATGAGGAAAACCTTGTTTTCTGACTGTGAGGGTGACAGAGCACTGGGACAGATGTCCAGAGAACTTCTGGAGGTGGAGACTCCTTCCTTGGAGGTATTCAAAAGGTGTCTGGACACAGTCCTGGGCAATGACCCTGCTTGAGCAAGGGGCGAACTCATCTCCAGGGCTCCCTTCCAACATCAGCCATTCTCTGATTCAGTGACTATGTGATCATGCTTACTGCCAGTAACTACGGAGTCAGGGAAGATCAGGAGGTGGATATTGGGCCCACACAGAGACAGCGCTGATGGGCACTGGGCTTTTGGGGGAAGCAAAGTATTCACTGCTGAGCACTGCAAGAGCACTGGGAAGTGTCTCTCCCAGTGCTCAGCGACCTGCCCAAAGTCACCAACCGCTGCACACTCCCCCCAGGGCAGCACTCGCCCCAGGAGCAGGAGCCGAAGCTGGAGCCAAAGCCAGTGGATACGTTACCCCTTGGGCTGCAGCTCAGCATGGATCTGCCCCTGCCTCGAGATGCCCCAGGCAAGGGCCAGAGTTATGGGAATGTCCCCACAGTGAAGCCCCACAGCCTTGGGGTTGAGTCTGGGCACTTGCTGCTGAGATCAGGGGATCTCAGCGTGGCCATGGGAAACCAGCCCTGGCAGCAGACACCAGGAAGGGCACATGGAGTGAACGCATGGCAGTCTTCTCTTCCCAGATTTCTTCTCAGTGGTTTTTCCTCCTCTTCCTGCGTGGCAGATTGCCATGTTCATCTTTGGGTGTGGATGTCCATGACAAGGGTGAGCCCTAGAGCAGAGGGGCTGGGGCTGAGGGCTTGGTGCAGTAGGTGCGAAGGGAGCTGCTGAGCAGGACTCCGGGTCCTGCTGCCTAGCCTGGGGCTGGAGGATGAGGGTCGCTGCCAGGGGAGCACTAACATGAGCTGAGGGCCATATTTTCCTTGCCCTCTGCAAATAGGACTTGGGGCAGACCTTAGCGCCAGCTGTACATGCAAGGCCACACTGCCTTGACGATATGAAGCCCCATGCGCGAGCCGTGTGTGAGCTCCTGGCAGTGAGCCTCATGCTCTTCTGCCTGCTTGATGTCCCTTTGGCACAGAACGTCCTCATAGCCTTTGCGCCGGGAATGAGGCTGCGCTGGCTACAGGTAGACATGTGAGGTGCATGGGCCTGCCTCTCACCTGTGCTCTCCCTCCCTGGTGCAGCCCAGCCTAGCGCAGACCCTGAACACCCTGGGGCTGCTCCCCACCAACCTGGTGCTTCCTGGGCCTCCACAGGGGCCCCTGGGGGCCGCTGGCGGCCTGGGCAGCAGTGGCAGCATGGAGGAGCCCCGAGGTGAGCAGCCCTATCCCTGAGTGCAGCTGCATGGCAGTGGCTCCCTGCCAGCACCCCTGCTACCAGCTGGGGCTGTGTGCTGGGGCTGCCCATGCTCACAGCCTCTCAGCCTCATCTCCTGCAGCCTCCCTGCTCCCCATGGCTGTCTCAGAGGAGCCTGCAGGGACGGGGCTGGAAGGGTAAGTGGAGCCCTGCCCTGACAAGTGCTGCGCTGCAGTGCTGGCTTGGGCCTGTGGGCAGGAGCAGGATGGGACTGGGAGGCTGAGAGCTGGGCAGGGTGCCTGGACGGGCCAGCACTAGGGCATCCTGATGCGGGCAACAGGCAGCCCTGGGCTCCCTCCTCACCTCCCTTCTCCCTCCCAGGTTCCCAGGCACGGAAGGTGGGGAGGCTGGAGAGTCCCATGGCACATCCCCGCCTCACCACCGAGAGCAGTTCAGGGCCAACCAGGTGGTGTTCTTTGGGGAGCACAAGCTCCTCAGGAAGCCCCACCTGGACTGGCCACCGAACCTTGTGCACAAGTCCATATTGCAGCACAACTGAGCAGGGTGCATGCAGCACAGCACATCCTGCTGGCTGAGCACAGTGTAGCTCAGTCTCCATTGCCACCCCACCCCGAGCAGCCCAGCAGCCCTGGCAGCGCTGAGCCCTCAGGTGCCCCAGTCTTGTAGCGCTGGGCAATGGTGGAGCTCTGGTCACCAGATGCAGAGTTGCCCTCCCCTTCTTCTGCCAGCACTGGGTGGAGAGCGGCACTGCACTCCCTGCTTGGCCTCGGCTGAGTGTGTGGGGACTTGTGAGTGATCCGTAGCTAGCTCCAGAGATGCACTGCTGCCTTCGGGAGGAGACGAGGATGCAAATGCAGAGGCCACTGAGCCAGGAGGAGCTCCTGTGGGGTTCTGTAGAACTCAGCGCTGGGAGAGGGGCTCCACTGGGCAATGCTTGCTGACCCTGGTGCCCTTGTCCACTCAGGGTGGTGCAATAAACATCTGTGCACCGTGCTGGAGTGTCAAGGCCACCACCATCAGGGATAGGTAAGGACACCAGTGCCTCTTCCTGGACTGGTGCCCCTGTCCTCTTGGAGTGGTGCAATAAACATCGTGCACCATGCTGGGGGACTGGAGGCCACCGTCATCAGGGAGAGGTACAGCAGGATATTAGTGCCTCTCCCTGGGCCCAGCATCCCTGTCATCTCTAGGAGGTGCAATAAAAAGCTGTGCACTGCACTGAGGGACTGGAGGCTACTGTCATCGGACAGAGATACAGGACACCAGAGCCTCTTGTGAACTCAGGGCCCCTGCATCTTGAGGCTGTGCAATGAACATTGGAGCACCGTGCTTAGGGACTGGAGGCCACCGTCATGAGAGAGAGGCGTGGAACATCAGCTCCTCCTCCTGAGTCTAGCACACTTGTCACCTCGGAGCCGTGCAGTAAGCAACTGTGCACGGCGCTGGGGGACTGGAGGCCACCGTCACCGAGGAGAGGCACAGCAGGACACCAGTTAGTCAGACAGGCAAGGACCACCACGATGGAACAGTAGGAAGTCCTGCTCCTGACCCTGCTCCTGGCAGCAGCGATGTCTTCCCAAGAGCAATCGCTCATAAATATCTCCTTGGCCAGTGCAGCCAGCAAGATGAGCAGCCTGGAGGCGGCCAAAGAAGTGGCAGAAAGGCAGAACTCAGAGTTGTGCTCAGGGCACAGAGACTGAGGGGAGGCCTGTGGCTATTGGGGCTCTCCCAGGCTCCTCCTGTCTATGGTCTAGTTGAACTCAACAAAGTCAATGGGCCAAGAGGAGCTGCTGCAGAACACTGAAGAGCTCAGCACTGGGGCAGAGGCTCTGCTAACCAACTCCCCCCTGAGCCCAGTGTCACTGTCACCTTGGGTTGGTGCACTAAATGTGCAATAAACATCTGTGCACCATGTAGTGAGAGTTGAGGACGATTCTTCTTCCCCAGTCTCAGACTGGGACTGAGCTGCAGGAAGTCCTGCTCATGGCAGCAGTGACCCTGCTGACTCTGTCTCCCTAAGCATCCTGTCCAGCACTGCCTGCACGGGCCCTCTGGATGCAGCACCAGGTCCTGCCAGGCCAGACACTGCCCCTTGGCAACCGCAACCCTCACCTCCAACCCTGCAAAAGACCCTCAGCAGTTCAGCATGCATGCCAGCTCCAGCCTGGGAAGGAGAAGGGAAGTGCCAGGTCCTGCTCCAGAACAGGCTGGGGGTGACCTGCTGGAGAGCAACTCTGTACAAGAGGAGGAGGAGCTGGTGGTCTTGCTGGATACACACTTGAAGCTGTGAAAGGTGGGTTTTCAACAGCTGTGAGCTGAGGAAATTACCGTTTCTTCCTTTCCTCTCTGCCTCTTGACCCTTTAGCCTGGCATGCTTTAGAGGAAGAGGGTCACCATGAGGAGAAGTAGGGCCAGCACAATTTTGATGATGAGCCACTTGTACTGGATGCAGATGAGATATTTGATGGACTTGAGTGGTCTGAGAAACCCACTCAAGGAAGAAATGGTCTCCATAGCGAATGGGGCCAGGATAAAGAGGATGGGGCCAGGCTCTTTTCAGTGTTGGCAAGAGACAGTGACTACAAACGGGCACAGGAATTTCTGCCTGAATTTGAGGAAAAGTTTCTTGACTGTTAGGGTGACAAAGCATTGGAACAGGCTGCCCAGAAAGGTTGTGGAACCTCCTTCTTTGGAGATATTCAAAACCCACCTGAACATGATCCTGTGCAGTGTGTTCGAGATGACCCTGCTTGAGCAGGGTGATTGCACCTGGTCATCTCCAAAGGTCCCTTCCAACCTCAACCATTCTGTGTTCTTGTGATATAGTACAGAAAAGTAAGTTATATGACATACATATAAAAGATCGTCTTTTCTATACTGTCTTCCAGGATATAATCTGCTGTGTAATTCCTATATTCACTGCCCTTTTAAATATGAAGTAACCAAAGATATCATATCTTATTGAACTTGTTTTATATGTTACTATGTACATTTCTCAAAAGTTTCAGAAAAATTAGTATGCAGAAAAATTAGTATTAGAAAAACGTATGCACATCCACCTATATACACACAAATACACATACATATACACACATACACACACTCATACACAATGGCAAACCAGGAAACTAAATGCAAACTATCTCTCATTCCTTGATTTAAATTTTAATTCAAAATTAAAAACATTCAGCTACTTAATTATTAAGTAAGAAAAGTAGATATGTTTATTGTAGGCAGTTTTTACTTGAATACCTTGAATACCCTTTGCCTTATTCTACAAGTAGTTAAATGGGTCAGATCCATTTCACTCTGAGAAAGCTTATTTTTTGTACTAACTATAAAACAGTCTGATGACTATTTTTGGATATCGATGTCTGAATTTGGACATCTTAAGGATTTGGACATCATAAGAGAAATCTTATTCCAGAAGCTTAGTTCAAACAGATTTACAAAGGCTTAACTATTGTCAAAGAGTGATACTTTGTTCCCTCTAAACCCATGCCCTGAAATATGTCTGGGATGGTCACTGTAGCGTTGATATGCATATTATCGTCCCTGTGAAAATCACCAAAACATGACCAACTTACAAACTTTTAAAATATAAAATATAGTAATATACTTGTACCCATTATGATTTTTGACACTGAGAGCTTAAATACCTGCAGAACTTGAAGACTGGTTCAGTAATAAGATTTAAATCATTCAGGAAAGGAGACCTGGCTATATAAGTGAGATTTGTTCACTTCATTTTGGATGCTTAAGACATAAACCTTTGCATTTGAGCTTATTATTTTATACTCCCTTCAAATGCAAATCCTCTCATCAATTATAGTTGCCTATTCTACATCTCAGATTGTACTCTTTTTTTGTAATATGAATCTTATCTCATTTATCAAATCAAAGTTTATAGAAAACATCTTAATCAACTCTAAACCCTTAAAGTTTAAATGCACTTATTGCAGTTTTATTAGTCTGAAACATCTGTTAAAAAAAATAATAATCTAGAGATAGTATACCTCTTGAAGTATACCTCTTGATCCAGTGAATTTTGACA
This sequence comes from Tinamus guttatus, assembly GCF_059628265.1. Classification (NCBI taxonomy): domain Eukaryota; kingdom Metazoa; phylum Chordata; class Aves; order Tinamiformes; family Tinamidae; genus Tinamus; species Tinamus guttatus. The sequence goes on along the minus strand of NW_028288570.1, from coordinate 68,538 downwards.
TCATCTTCTGTAACTAGGTGCGGATCCCAAGAAGGTTAGTGACCCAAAAAGATGTTATGTATCTGAACCCTTAGCTGAAGTTATAAAAACACCTACTAATTGCACACAAGAAACTTCATGGCAGAAACTGACTGCTTTTTTTCCAGGACAAATCCAGAGAGAATAATGACAAAAAAAAATATTGATATAACACAACTAATAGTTGGAACGTTAACAGAAAAGTAGAATGAAATAAAGGTGGATATATGACTTTTTGAAATATTACTAAATGAGCATAATTTATGTTGTGCCCTTCTAATGCTTTACATGTACTGGAGATGTCTCAGTATCAGTGAAATGCCTTTGCTTCCATATGGCTTTTGTTTTCACGCACATACACATATTTAAAGCAAAATTATTGAAAACAGGAGATTTCTATTGATTTATCCTTGATGCTGACCTAGCCCCAACTATATTAGTAAAATTTATTATTTATTACTTTTTTATTATTATCTCATAAAATAAGAAGAAATTTTCTTTAGCTGGATTGTTGATGGACTAATATGTTAGATATTTATCATCTGAGATTTATGGATAAATTTGGATGGAGACACAATATCAGCTTGATGTAGAGTTATCTCTGTTCCCTTATGAATATTTATCCGCAATCAGCATCTTTAATATCTAAAAGCTAAAGGCTGAGATAATAAGGCCAAATACACATTTCCAAAAAGGGAGACATACCTAAACAAAGATGTGACAGGAAGAGCAAACCTAAAATGCTCCAAAAACAAACTAAAGCACTATTTAAAAATATATATACATATACATATAAGCTTTTTGCTTTATCTACTTTATGGTTTATGATTTTACCTGTGAGATGGAATTAACACGATGCTTCTATGTCAAAATGAAGAGTGCTTGCTGTTATAATACATTACTTAAAAACAGCTGTCAGTGAATGCTGATCTGTAATCTTCTGGCAGAAGTACAAAACAAAAACACAAATTCTTCTGGGAGCTCAATGATTAAATACTTGGTTGGGAAAAAAAAAAAAGGCTGTTTTCTTTAATCACTAACGTAAGTAGGTTAGGAGTGATTCAGGACCACAGTGAAGCTTTATGAATAATATCAGTCAGGAACTATCTTTTTTTTCTTTTCTTTTTCTTTCTTTTTTTCTTTTTTTTCTTTTTTTCTTTTTTTTTTAACTTGGGAAAGACTGCAGTTTCTGTGATACTACTACTGTTTTTTTCTCTTTGTTTCTGCTCATTTTTGTTGATTAGTTCATAGCACAGGACTACAAATTCAACCTCTAAAGTATTGAGATCTTCCTATTTAATTTATGAATAGCCTGTGTAATTTATGAGTAGGTGTTTCTTTATTTCAGGATAAGTAGAAAAGAACAGGATGAATACTGCATGGAAAATGATGAGCAAATGCCCTAGTTTTGAACTACACATGATTTATACATAGAATCAATAAGACATGCTGTTAAGAAAGCACTAGAACTTATATGTGCTAATATGTAGCAAGAGATTTCCATTACACATGCCTACTGCTGAAGAACTGCAGCTCAAAGTGCAAGATTAGAGATATTCAGTCTTCACAAAAACCCACTAGTTTAGCCTACTTTACTTGGGCTATGCAGATTGCAGTATTAGGAGTGTTCTTTCAAAATGTAAAACATTTTCTGTACTATGAGATCAACATAGGTGATTTATAATAAGAAATTCTTCCTAACATTATTCTGGGAGCTCTGAATGACTGAATTTGGAGATGCTTCAAGTTCTTATTTTCTTATAGAGCTTTATGGATTATTTTCCAAAACTACAGCTCGGTGTTTTCCAGACCTGTACTTATCATGCAATAATAAGTAATATTGTGTCGAAAGTCTACTTTCAAACAAGAAATGTAATAACTCTGACTTCGGTTTCTGTTAATACTGTAAATTAGCTGGGCAGGTTCTCTGATAGCTTCAGCCTATAGGTCCCTCAGATTTCAGATGGCATCTAAATGTTTTAATCCACTTTTTATTTTGCTCCACTAGATGTTATGGCCTTTTACTTGTCATAGACAAATCTATATGAAATTACCAACTTCATTCTTTCGTTCGTGAAACCTGGGAAAAGCCTGCTACTCAAAGTTCTAAAATTTCTTTAATCATCTGACTCACAGTGCTATCTACTGTAAAATGCAGGAAGTTACATGAAAATGTTCTTATCATTTGTGGAAATGTTCCCATCTCCCATTTAAAAAAGGAAGATGAGGAGTTACTGCAAATGTCCATGCATATTCCAGTTTACTTAACTCATAGCCATGTGTATACAAAGATATTGTTATTAAGAACTATTCTTCACTTAATTTTGTTTCTTCTTTTTCTCAGTTTCCTTGATTAGGATGATTAGAATTCTCCCTGATCTTTTTTTTTTTGTTTTGTTTTCCATGAAAGAGACTTTTTAATAAAACAGAAAAGAGTGGAGTATCATTACTTCTAGTTCTCCCTTCTTGCGTGTGTGTCAAGACTGAAGGAAGAAACAAAAAACCAGCAAAGCATTTGATTTCAGATTGAGTCTTGATGTGCTTGTCTCTCTTCTCTGTTGGGATATGAATTTTCATTTCCATAGATATTCTTCCTAAAAGAATACCAAAGGAAATGCTAAGCTTAAAAGACAAGATTTTTCAAGGTGAGATTTTCTTTTCTTTGTTTCAAGAGATACTAATTTATTTTGTCTATTAATAGAAAAAAATACGTGTTGAAAGTGGAGGGACCATACACTTTCTTTTTTTTCCCCTTTCTTTTTCTTTCTTTTTGGTACATATAGGAGGCTATAAAGTTTGCCAGCCTCTCTTTTGACCCAACTTTGATTTTGTTAAAGAGTAGTTATAGGTCTGATCCTTTGTATTCTCAAGGCCTCCTTGTTTACCATTTATAGACACAATAGCAGGTGAAATTAGGAACAAAATGGTAATTAATTAAAAGGATTGTACACTGTGAATTTGAAATGCTTCCATAAAAATGCTTTTCACTGTACATAATGTTAAAGAGAATCAAACTATCCTAAGATATCCAAAAATAGGAGGCGAGTTTCTTTTCATCTTCAGCAAAACTTCACTCCTCCTGGCAAGCATTCCAAAATAGTGTCTTCTCCCAGAATTTTCAGTAAGTTTAAAGGATTTTCTTTCTTTTCCAATACTTCTCTTCAGTCCCTCCCTTCACCTCAGCAAGGGGTCTGTCAACTCAGGAACAGTTTTTGGTTTCTCTTATCCCTCCTGATTTTCAGTTTGTGTTTCAGTTTCAAGAAACTGAATTCTGCTCTTCACAGGACCTGTTTCATCATCTCTTCCTTGTCATGCCCTTTCTCTCAGAAGGCTACATCCAACAGTTTTCTTTCTTTTTTTTTTTTTTTTTTCTCTCAGCAACTTTAAAATTTCAGGTTCAGTAATCTTAAATAATGAAAAATAAGTTCTCTTTGTCCTTTCCATTTTGAAAGACTTTCATTGACATGGATTTCAGCAATATGCTGCAGTTAAGCTATCAAGATAATTTTCGTAGCTTCCCCAAAGCAGCACACTAGGTAGACAATTGCTGGAAAGTAATCATCATTATTCCTGCATATTAGTAGCAACCTATTCTCCATAGAAAGTCGTCCTTGTGTAGCCTCGTATGGCTTCTCTAAGATGGACCATAATTTAAGAAGGCATTTAAGTAATATTCAAATTCCACTGATTACGGTGCTTTCCCAGAAGCTAAAATTTCTTTTGCTTTACCACAATTGCAGACCGAAATGAAAATTCTGTCTCTTTTTCTATGAAGTGAATGATATATTGGAGAAACAAAGGAGGTAAAGATGCCTAAATCACCGAATCATACAGAATCACAGAATGGTTGAGGTTGGAAGGGACCTCCAGAGATCATTTAGTCCAACCCTCTCTGCTCAAGCAGGGACACCTAGAGCATGTGGCACAGGATCGTTTCCAGGTGACTTTTGAATATCAGTGCTTAATAAAATACGAAAAATATTGCAAAAAATAACAATTTATATTAATTTATTGAGATATTTGAATTTCTGAATTATTTGGGACTCCATTACTTCACTTACGGTTTTCATTGGCCTATTTTTTTATATAATTTAATGCCAGGGTATGTGAATTTCTACATAGATAAAATGGGTGGTTTAGAGGAATATACTTTAAGGAATATTTTCACCTAACAAACAGAAATTAATTTCCTTAACTGATAAAATTGTTTAGATTTTACTAGTGGTGCCATTTCCTTGCTTCCTCTCTCCCCCCCATCTGTTTGCCCCATCATTAACCAGATTCACCTAGCATAGTTTAACTAAAATAATTTTTAAGGTAAATTGGAACTGGATTCTTCCTTTGGGTGAAACTCACTTTCCAAGACCAAAAAGAGATTTAAACTCCACACAAATCTTGTGGCAATTCTTTCCACAATAGCAAATGTCAACCCTTTTGTTCTGAAAATCTAAAGCCAGTTGAAAGCTGAGTTGCCCTAAGGAGCAGCAAGTACTGACTCCTCAGCTACTGTGTGGAGGTTATCACAATTAACATGTTATATCTGCTGCCATATATTTGAATCTTGACAAAGAATTCTTTCTGATTTTTAAATCCAAAGAAGAGAAAATAAATGAATTATAATTCATATGAATATATAAAATGGATAACTTGGTTCAAATGTTTGGAAATCTGAGGATGGAGGTGTATTCTCACCAGTACGTTAAACACAGATACATGAGCTACCAACCATATCGATATTATTAATTCAGGATGAGGTATATAGAAAAATATATTGTCCTACTCCTTCACTCAGAAAATTAGTTCTGTAAGTTGTCAGTTCTCTTTAAATATCGTAAATGTGATCAACAAACAAACTTCCCAGTGTCTGAAGAGTTTGGGTCAAGTACACTACTAATTCAAGCTGATTAACTACACAAAAAAATGAAGCAGTTCACTGATGCATGATTTACGTTAACTTTTTAGCATGGTGCGTTCTGACAGATACATGAAAAAAGTAAAATGATCAAAGATCCATTTCATCTTTATATTATCACTGAAGTTCAAATCTTATTGGAACAATAACTCAGTTGCAAATTAAAAATGAAGTTTCTTCCCATTATTAGAGTGTCCTCTTTCATATTTATAACTCAAAAGCCCTATCTATTGAGCATTGTCTTCTATCAAACAAAGTCCCCTATCTATTGAACACTGAGTGAATTAAAATATTATGCTTCTTATCAACTGTTTAAAGCCATGGAGCAGGATTTGCCTTTAATTATTTAGAGCCGAATAAAAAACTATTTAAAACTATGTTTTAACTATTCTGTTTAAAACTATTTCATCAGGTGGTTTCTAGTTCTTGATTGAGGCATAAAACAGGGATTCTGCTTGTAGTAGCCAGTAGCACTAGTAACACAGTAAGATTTAAGTGCTTAAAAAAGATTTTATTTTTATATGCATTATGATTATTTCTGAGTCTAGATAAAAACTAAACTAAGTCCTGATCCTGGAACTGGCTTCACATTGGTTTTCTTTCAGATCTGTGTTGTGAGGCTCTCTTGGTCCTGCTATTAATATTTTTCCTGCCTTCATCTAAATTACAATTGTGTTTTAAAACCTAGACTGATACACATTAAATCTGTAGAATAATCTTTCCTATATACACTTTTCCTCTAAGATAGGTGTGTGAGAGGTATTCTATTGGACTCATCATAGGAATAAGACATCAGTTTAAAAAAATGTTGTTCACAAGCAGGCTCTAGATTTTCTAAGAGTAAGCCTGAACAGGATGTGACATTTGCATAGGCAAATACAACAACAAAAAAGGAAGGGATACAAAATTATTTTTATTGGTAGGCTGTCAAACTATATGAAAAACAACAACTGAATTCTTTAGGACTGTGTCCTGCTCTGTTGCTATTCTGTGCTTCTATTTCTGCCATCACTGCTTCATGTAAATGTTTAGATGAAGCAAAGGTGAGGGAAACTGCAAAATTCTTGTTGGTTATACACAGAATTTAAAATTGATCTTAATAAATTGAAAATGTGGTCTAGAGAAATAAGAATAAAATTCAATAGAGACATGAGAAAGATTCTGCACTGGGGAGAGAATGGGTAGCTCGGGAAAAAGCAACTGAGAAAACAGCTAATCAGGGAGCAGTTAAGTAGAAAAGCACACAGAAGTTATTGTCACAAGGAGAGTATGAATCTACAATATCATGCTGCTGCGAAGGAGTCAAACAATATGCTGGGTTTTCTGAATAAGCCTGGAACCTGAAAACACTAAATAACAGTCTTCCACTTACTACTTCGGTTGCCACCTTTTCAGCACTGTATACAGTTTTGTGCATCATAATTCAGGGATGTGGAGCAAATAGAGACAATGTCTGTCAAAAGCAGTGATAATTATGAGATCTTAGAAATAGAAATAGTATAGGCAAGACAAGATAATGTTTCTTTGAATATGCAAAAGTTAGTTTTAGAAGATGGATTAAAATCATCTCTACATCCTCTGCAGATAAGAGGAAGAGTAATGTCAGTTTGGGTGGCCATGCCATCATGTCAATTTGGGTGGTCAGGCTACCCAAAGGTATTCAGACTCAAATCGTTTATACCTCTTAGTAAACCTCTGTTATATTTTAGGTCTTTTATTTCTATACAAGTGTGAGATATTAATTCTAGAGTTATGTGGCATCAAATGGAAAGATTGTAGATATTCCTGCCTAAGAGCTATTAGTGAAAGTCATTAGATAACCTCATCTTACTTGACAGTGTGAGGGGAAAAAAAAAAAAAGTCAGACATTCCAGATCTATGAATTGCTATGAGATATATCATGCCTTCTGTTTTACACCAGGCTGGTACTTTTAAAATTAACAGTAATGCAAAATGAGTACAAACCCCTCATCAATTAAAAATTTAATTTTGTGTGTTATTCATCTTACTGACATACTGATGACCTGTGTCTAAGTGTCTCCCTCAAGTGGATAATTCAAGGATCGGCTTTTATTGTTAGGATTTTTTCTGTTCTCTCACCTTGCATTGACTCACTCTTATGCTGGAAGCTACAAGGTTTGGTGCATGCAATCAGCCTAACCAGAAATATCATTATACATACTCATTATGAAAAGGCTTGGCCAACTGTGAACATCTGAAGTTTGGTATGAATAGTATTTTAGGATGAAGTATTTTCCCTGGACAAACTAATACAACAGCAATTCTTTCTTTGCTCTTAGGCCGCATCAGAAGTCCTTAGCCCGTCACTGTAGGACATAGATTTCCTGAAAAACCATCTAGTCTCATACACAAGCACATTTAAAATGGCTGATAGAAAGAATACTCTGTTGTCTGAAATCTGGAGCACTGAAAATTTCTTTCTTTCTTTTTTTTTTTTTTCTGTAGCAAAACAGTGATGCCTGTGAACAGTTGCTCTTGAACAACATCAGTACTCAGATCTGCATCATTACAGGATCCAGCAGCTTTTTAGGCCTGTTAAGCCTCAGCCCCCTTTAGAGGGAGATAGTTTTAGTTTTAGGAACACTAAAGGATGTTTTGGTCAGTTTTGGTTCTTCATGGGTTTGGCATTTTCATAAAATACCATTAGAGTTTCTTTGCAAGTTAAATTTCTGTCAGTGTTTGGCATAGCTAACCCAAATTGAAGGATAAAGACAGAAAATAAAGTTGAATGTTCAGATGTACCTAATACTAGTGGCAGATTTCTAATTGCCTGTCATTCTTAGGTAATTTTAATTTATTAGGCTTCAGAGAGTTTATTACACAATTTTACATCTTTTCTAACTTCAAGGTGTAAACCCCACCAAGGAGTGGGACTGTTACATATTTCAGTTATTTCATTCTGGATATTTAGAAATAGCACTGGGGCAAACAAAAAAACAAACAAAGCCAGAAATCATTTTCATGATGGCTTTTTAGTGGTGTTTAATGCTTCTTAGGACTTGAAAAAATGTTAAAGGAGAATAAATGTGTCATATTTTCACCAACTATTTAAAACACATATTCTGTCTTAATCCTAAAAAAGAAAAGAAAAGAAAAGAAAAGAAAAGAAAAGAAAAGAAAAGAAAAGAAAAGAAAAGAAAAGAAAAGAAAAGAAAAGAAAAGAAAAGAAAATCAAACAAATAACCTTGTATTTGAATGAAAGGGATGGCAAAGGGCCATCCCTTTGCATGACAAATAGGAAGAAGAATCACAAGAAACTTTGGCAACCTTGAAAATCATGTGTTTTTTTTTTTTCTTTCTCTCCATTTTCAGCAGAGAAAGCCCGAGAAAAGGGAATCCCAAAATCTTCCCTATATGTATGTGCAGTATGATCTTAGGTGTGGTGTCCCTACACATGATTGTTTTATTTGAACAATAATGACATGTGTGTAAAATCCCTTAATACCTAGGAATGCTAAATATCAATAATATTAGCACTGGCGGTATTTTGAATCTCTTTCATGCATGATGGATGACAGGCTTCTGTGTAAATTGTTGCTGCATGAGGAAAGCGTTCAAGACACATCTGGACATAAATGTAACCCAGGCAACAAGGGAAAAGGCTCTCTGCAGCACTCTAGTTGAGGTGAAATTATTACACGGAATATGTGCATTATGCTGTACACCTGCAATCTCAGGACCACTCCAAGGACTGAAATGGCACATCCCTTTTCCTCATCTACCTTCCTTTCTCGCATCTTAGAAAGACCCTTTGCAGTCACATATGTATATGTGTGCCCTGGCCTATGCTTATGATATGGTCTTAAAACTGGACAGCCACAAGGCAAAAGTAGCATGTGCTAAAAGAAGAGGAACTCAGTCACCAAGTGGTTACTTGCACCAAAGTTGTTTGCTCGAGTGACCTCGTATGATTCCCACCCTTGGTCCACTAGGAGCTGTGTTAACCCACCTTGCCTTCCCCTTGGCACAGAGGTCGATGCGGTGGCAGTCCCCCTGCCAGGTCCCACAGAGCTGAGCTTTTGCATGGGTGCCCCTCTTAATTTCTGCCCCAGCCCACCAAGCAATCCAGTTGCCGCTGGTGCAGAGCTCTTTGCTCTTCTTTCTGTCTGTAAGGTGGCACAAAGTATTTTGCATAACGTGTGCTTTTATTTTTTCTTTTTATTTTTTATTTTTTTTAGCAAGAGTTATCTCTGTTACATATCTCCATTATAGCCTGAGGCAGATCAAGTGACTAATGAATTTTCTGTCGGCCATGCAAGTGAGCTGCAAGTAATTAAGCGATGTGCTGTGGGGCCGATTAAACTGCAAGTCACAGCGAGCAGAGCCCCTCGCAGCGAGTCCGCCGCGTGCCTGGGCCGCCTGCTCGCTCCCCTACAAAGGCATCATTGACTATTTATTTACTCCGCACAACAACTCTGCTGTTTACTTAATTACAGGAGCTTTTCAGCCCTCAGCGTCCGTCCCGTCCCCACCGTCCACCGTCCCCCTCGTCCCCTCCCCTCGCCCCTCCAGTCTCATCTGACGCTTTTCGAGCTCCCCCCTCTCCGATAAGCGGGGCTCAGCGCATGAGGCTGTGCTCGAGCATCCCTCGGGGGGTGCGGGAGCGCTTCCCTGCCAATGCGGGCACGGGGATTTTTCGTCCGAGGGGAGCGGGGGGAGCACGGGTGTTTTCCTGACACGCTGCATAGCACGTCTGCCTTGGAGATCAAATCTCCAGCGGCAGTGGGGGAGCCGGCGGGGAGATGTGGCTGGGGGAGCCGGGGAAACCCTGCCGCACTTCAATGCTTGTGCGAGCCGGGAAGGAGAACCGGGAGGAGAACGGAAAAACAGTCGCACGGCTGCGGGGCCGCTGGGGCGAGCTGGGGCGGGGGAGAGCGGAGCGCGCTGGCAATCCTGCGAGGAACACTCCATTTCAGACCACCGCTCCTCGGGGAGGATTTGTCCCTATTATCGGAGCCCCCTCGCAGTGTCACAGCTTACTAGGACGGAGTCAGGCCGGGGGGACGGGAAGGCGGTGGCAGGTCCCGTGGGGAGCGCCCTGACGGCGCGGCCCCCGACTCATCCACGGCTCACACTGCTTCCCGTCCCTTCCCCACTACCCCGCCGCACGCCGTCCCTCGCCCCACGTCCCCTCATCGCCCTCGCAAAAGCATTCTGCTCTCCCCTGGCCCTGGCAGCCTGCATAGGAGCGGAGAGAAAGTGCCCGAGGGGGGACAGATACAGGGAGCTCCTGTGAGCCGTTTTGCAGGCGGCAGGGGCCGAGCGCCCCTCCACGGGCTCGGGAACCGCAGTTTTAGGATCTTGGGCTTTTAATGGTCGGAAAATTCGCCGCCTGGAGGGCTCGGCGGCGTGGAGAGGCGGCGGTGCTCGGTTGGGCTCCCTCCGCCGAGCCCAGCAGCGGCCGGAAAGCGGTTTCTGCGCCTTTAAAGGGCGCTGTGCAGAGCTCCCGACGGGAGGCGGGTCTCCCTCTCTCCCTCCCCGCTTCCCTCCTTCTCTCTTTCCCTCCCTCTCTCGCTCCCTCCCTCCCTCGCTCCCTCCCTCCCTCGGCCGCCGCCGCCACCGTCAGTGGTGCCCGGACTCCGGCTGCACCGCAGCCCGGGTAGCCCCCGGCCGTCCTGCCGCCGCCCTTCCTCCCCCTGCCTCCGCCTTCCTCTCCCTCCCCGCTTCCCCGCCCGCAGCTCAAGGTAGGAGGACGCCCCGGGGCACCGCCGTGGCCGGAGGGGCTGCATGCGGAGTGAGGGGCAGGGGCTGCGGCGCTGGGGGCAGCACCGCGGTGCGCCCCGGCCGGGGGGCTCCTAGGGCAGCCGGGGGCTGCTCTGCTTTAGCAGGCTCTTGCCGCGGGGTTCTGCCGCCCCTGGGGACAAACCTGTCGCCTTCCCCTCCCTGCTGTCCCTCCGCACCGTGTCGGCACCGGCCGCCGCTGTCCCCACGTCGGGGTGGAGGCGGGGGCGAGACGAGCCCAGCGCCGGCACCGCCGGCCCCCGCGCTAGCCCGGAGCTGTCCCACACCCCGGGGCCTCGGGACCCCCGAGCCCACAGCCCCGGACAGGAGAGCTCTCCTGGGGGAGAGGAGGTGAGAAACGGGCTTTATCTTGGTCACAGTTGAGAGCGGGCACCCGCCTCTGCCTCCGCGAGGTCTCCTCTTGCCCCGACACCTGCTGCGGGCTCTGCCAGCCCCCCGCTCAGTCTGCCGCCCGCTCTGCCATTTATTTTTGAACAAATTTGTCACTCTTGGGGAGAGCATCATCCTTAACCCAGACGGGGCACTCGGACTCTCTCTGTCTCTGAAGCAAGAGACACTCTTGCCAGAGTGCAGGCATGCTTACGAGAGCCCTATGCGCACCGAGGAGGAAGGAATACATTATAGTGAAAACCTCTCTTCACGTTTTTCTTAGAAACTTTTTTTTTCCCATGGAATAGAGCATGGAAAACACTAAACAACCTCCCTCTCCCTCCAAGCGCTTTTACAGCTTTCCCAGGCCCAAAGCAAACTGAAGGGACAAAAGGCTGATCTGTAGATAATGTCATAAACATTTGTGTGGCTGCTTAAAACCTGCTAGGAAAGTACACTGCTGTGGTGCCCTAAAGTGCCTGAACAAGTCAACCTATTGCATACTCAGTTCGTCTTTCCAGTAGCTAAAAATTAATTACTGTCTTAAAATGTCATTAATCATCGGTGCAGCAGAAACTTGGTTGGAAACTGGGACTGAGGCAGAGGGGAACCTATAGTTTTTATAGCTGGTGGGAGTGACGTGCAAGTGGGCCGCAATGTGTTTTTTAAATGATATCAACATTCATCTGAACACTTTGGCAGACGTATAAAGAGGAGGACAGTGATATTGCTTGGTCAGCAAAGCTGCAGTACTTCTGTCTATAGATCTAGAGAGGCTGGTCAGGTGTTGTGGGGAGCTATTGCTCTCCTCACACCAGATTGCAACAGCAGGAGGACTGTGGTGGCATGCAAGTCTGGGGAGTTTGCAAGGGTTTGCCGAAAAATGCCCAAGAAACAAAGCTTCGAGGACCATATGTTATATATATACTAAATATATATCAGCTGTTTTTAAAGGAAGAAAACAGCAGATTAGGTGATATAAGGCAAGCTATGAAAAATTGTATCCTCAGTTCTTATAGCCATTTCTTTTTAAAGTACTGTGGTAAAACCATATATCCCAGCAGATGGCAGCTAGCTAAAACATTAAATTAAGTTTTATTAGGGTAACAAGACATCAAGATATGGTCTGAAGGGGAAAAAAAAGTGATATAATAATGTAGTGAGAATCACAAAGCTCCCCTTTCCAAATGTAATAGTATGTACATAAGATCGCCATTTGCACTTGACATATACCTAAAGAATTTAGTGGACTTTTATTACCCAGAGAGATTTAATGGCCTTAGATGGTGTATTTTCCTTTTCCTCGCCTAGAGCTGGATTTTTTTTAAAAAAAACAGCTTCACTTAAACATTGTCTCTGGGTATTAAAGATGGGTTCCTACCATGTTCACTGTAGATCTCCAAGCTGTAAAATAAATCAAAACATATAAACAAGGATTTGTAGATCTCCCAGTTGCTGCTGTTAATCACTGAAGTGTGTAGAGCAGTTTCATAAAGACTGCAATCGGACAATTGGAAAAGAACTGAGTGTCACTGGTGGCAAGCCTCCCACAAAAACAACCTCAGAATCTCCAGGGAAATATTTAATCTGGCATCTCCAGCCTTTGAACAATATACATGGAAGGAGATATGAAAGGTGCTAAAAACATTTTTCCTGTCTGCATATTCAAATTATTCTGGAAGGTGGACAAAAATATTTTTGAAAAGTTCCCTCTCTCCCCTCAGAAAAAGAAATGAAGCTAAAATCCAATTATCAGGAAAGGACTCTGGGGTGGTGAAGTGTGAGGCTTTAGTTAATTATGTATTTTATAAATGGTCTTGAGCCAACAAACATTCAGTGAGTTCTAAGTATTGCAAGATTTACCTTTTGATAAGCAGCTGCTATTCTTGAGGACATGAATCTGAAATAACTGCGACTGTCTTTCAAGGTGGGAGCTGGGATTTGACAAACAGGAGGAGGGTGTTGCTACAGAGCACTGGGTGAATGCGTGATAGCAGATATTAACAGCGGAACTCCTTCTGAGCCCACAGAAAGCCACCAAGCAGCCGGCTGGCTCCCAGAGCCGCGAGCGGAATATGTGCCTCTAAAAGAGCCGATAAAATATTTTAATTTCCTCCCTGTGTTGTGAAATCATTGGAGGAGGAAGAAGGGGGAGGAAAAAAAAAAAAAAAAAGGCGCCTTTTGACACCTGGAGTGACAGACGCGGCGATTGCGCGGGCGGGTGGCGCTGTCCACGGTGCTGAACGGCAGCGCGGGCGGCGGGAGCTGTCCGCGGTGCCACCCGCGCGCGCGGTCACCGCGGGGAGGCGGGACAGAGCCAGCACGGGGCTTCCTCCCGCACGGGGCTGCGGCGTTTCACTGCGGGTTAAAAGGAGTTAGCAGTGAGGTATCTTAAAACCCGCTTTCTTGGATAAGAGCCGCGGGGAGCTAGGCGCGCTCTCTGAGTCTTGGTTACAGGTAGCTGCATGTTTTTCAAGAGAACACAGGGAATTAAACGGACTTAAATAGTCATTTTCTCTTTCCTAGCCCCCCAACAGAAAAATAAAAAAGAAGAAAAAAAAAAGAAAAAAAAAGCTTGTCATGCCAAGTCCACTAAAGCTGACAATAAATCTCATATTTTCGAAGTTACTTTCCAAAATAAAACTATGAAATCAGGTTAAACAGGAAGCTACATCTGAGTATTTAACAAAAAAAAAGTACTTTTAAAGATACTTAATCTACTTCATGTCGGCATTATCAGAGAAAAGAAAAGAGAGAAAGAGAATGCTCACAATTTCACACTGGTCAGTTTTATTTCTCCTTGGACAAAGATAAAATATGAAATATGGACAAGTAGAACAGACCAAATGAAGTAACACGCACGAGAAAGAGCATCTCACTCTGCACATTTTTTTTTTCCTAGGAGATATTCTAAGTGTGAACTGAAGGAGTCGCTAGATATCCTTCCTTTTATCACTAGGTGTTCTTTTAAAGCGATCCAGTAGTCAAATCGCCTGACTGAATTCCCCGCTAGACTGCAGAAATAGCCATTCATGATACTTATTTTTGACACTGCAGTTATGCCTCCATCTTAACGAAAAAAAAAATCCATGATGTTTAATAATCTCTTCACAGAATGTATATTCCTTTTCATTGGCGTTTTATGGTGTTTTAGGTAAATATGTGCGGAGGAAATCAGTAAGCTATAAGGATAAAAAGTTGTGAATTGCTGACACTTTTAGAGGTACAGGGTATCAAGGTTACAGGTAATAATTTAAATCCTACTTATTTTGCATGTCCACGATACACATATTATTTAAGAATTATCTGTGACTCACCTCTGCCATGTGCTGCTAGAACCCATAGAGTGTTTTCATCAACTTAGAATCACTGAGTATTTATTTCTGTAAAGTCAGGCTTATTCTGTGTTATTCTGTTCATATGTGTGTGTGTGGGAAAGTATCTCGGTGATATTTTCTTTGGTAATAAAAGCTGGGAGGCAGGAAAAGGAGACAAAAGATGTCTGTAGGCAGAATACAGAATGAATTAATTTTCCTTCTGGGGAACTAGGAATTGTCTTCTAATATTGGAAAGAAAGCTTAAATACGTTCAGCAAAAGCTTCACTCAGGCTGTAAAAGTCTCTGACAGTTCTGGATCAATGCATTTTAATGGATACAGAAGCAGAAGTAATTGCATTTCCAAAGAAAATCTGAAGTAGTCCACAAAGTGGGACTGTCTTTGGAATACCTGGCCAGAAGTCCGTGACTGCATTTGCAGATACAAATTCAGGATCCCATAAGTAAAATAACAAGTGCTATTGTTCTCTTTGTGTTTTGCAAAAAGCTAAACTACACAGATCCATCAGTGCAGGCAAAAAGAGTAGCATTTATCCATGGTACTAGGCTGAAAGGCAAGCTGAGTTTGGGGGAAAAAAAAAATCAGAATAGAGAGCATAATGCAAACTGTTAAATCCACAAGTTACTCTGCCCTTTAAGCAATATTACAATATCAAGCAAGTTGAGTGAAATTGAAGCATAGGAAGTATAGGTCTGTGCATTCAGCATCAGGCTATTGTAGCGCTGCCGATTCCTGTTTACTTTGCAAAAGCTGGTCGATGTTCCGTAACCACTGGGTCCAGAGCGAGTTCCTAAGGACAGTCAATATACAAGTCAGCGTATTTACACTATTTCATGCATTAATGCAAGTAAGCAACAGTTACTGAGTGCAAATATCACTACTCTTTTTAGCCTAAATCTTACTGTGTTAACCTGCATGACATAATTGTTAACCTTCTCTTTCACAACTCCAAAGCTAAGTGATTTCAACCCAGCCAGCTATTCAGATGCATGAATTGATTTTTATACCACCTCTTCTCCCTCTGCGCCCCCACCCACTCCCCCCGCCACAGACACTTTGCAGAAAATAGCTATTGTTCAGAGCAACTGAAATACTAATAGCAATTAGAAACATGTAAATAAAAGCGGGCTCTTTTCTCCTCCGACAACGCGAGGCGATCAGATCGGTTGCATAATAGAAATTGGGAAGGCTGTCTGGCAGGCAGCCTTAAGAAGAGAAGAGCTATCTCAATTTCTCTCACTTAATCTTGGCTTCGCGTCAGAAGCTGTGCAGCAGTGCAGTAGAATGAAAGCACGGCAAAAGCTTCGCCAGTAAAACGGCTGGTGCTCATTGACTCTCGCTATGTGGCGATACCTCAGCGATTTCTCGAGCCGGATTACCTATTGATTTTCCTCCTTTCTTGCCTCCCAGGTTTACTCGGCTGGACATTGTGTGTGTTTGGATTTCTCAAGGATTCTCCCCCGACTAACATGGATGTCCCACCATTCCTTGCAGTTGAAGGTTGCTCCTTGGCGCAGTGAATGAAGAACATGCAGGGATTGCTAATGGGTTTGGGAAGCGTAGACTCTCTCCTCTCTCTGTGACCATGCCGTGATCGTGTCTGAGGGCCAGCAATTTACGTATCCTCATTCTTACCCTACCGAGAAACCTGACGGCTTAGAAGGGGGAAGTAAGGCAGCGCGTGTGTGCATAGAAACATCATGAAGATTATTCCCCCTATTCTAACTAATCCAGTCTTCAGATGCACCAGTAGACTCCTTCTTTGCTTACTGTGGATTGGATATTCTCAAGGAACCACACATGTATTAAGATTTGGTAAGCTTTCCCGACACTTTTTCATCGCGCGTTTAAAACGGCATGCGATATATACGTAGGATTGTCTCAGAAGGGGGTGCTGGGGGAGAGCCGGGACGTGCTCCCGGAGTCAGGCACCGAAGTCTCTCTTTATTTTGCATCCGGAGGGATGAATTGCTGTATGTGTTGTTTTCTGTCGCTGCAGCTCATTGTAGCCGTAGTAACGGCATGATGATGGTGATAATTATAATAACAATAGACAGAAAAATGACTGGCAAACGTGTTTGCCTGAGGCTCTGCGGAGCTTCCGTGGCTTCCTCGCAATGTATCTGTTTTGATTCCGCTGTAGTGGGAAGCACGGCTAACACGGTGCTTGCTTAGTTAAAACCTGTCAACTAGTTGTTAAGTTTCTGCCTCCCGGCTCCGGTCCATCGGAGCAGATTCCGTATGGATGCGGCGCTGAAAGTGGAGACCTTTGCGCTGGTTTCACTTCAGTGGCATTTAGTGTTAGAGAGGAGATGATTTATGCCTTGTTCGGTGAAAAAGAATGGCCTTTGTTATATGTTTCAGGAAAAAAAAAAAAGCATCTTTTCTCTTCCGGGAAAGTTATATGAGTCACCCTCCCCTTCGCTCGCCTCACTCCCCACTCGTCCCCATCAAAAAAAAAAAAAAAAAGGGGGGGAAAAAAAAAAGTACAAGTCATAGATCTGGATGAAATTTCAAGGAGAACAAAGCGGTTTCTGAGATCACGGGGCCCACGGGAACCGTGAAACTAACCTTAACAGCTCTGTGTGTGTGTGTGTAACCTTAACAGCTCTGTCTGTCTGTCTGTAAGAGAGTAGGAGGGAGAGTGAGATATTTCTGCTGCTGCATCCCCTACAGAAGTTTTGTGGTAGGAAAGGGCAGGTCGGGGCAGGGCCCGGCGTCCCCAGGAGGGCTCCGCGGACACCGCGGCCGTGGAGGGGAGAAGAGCAGGGAGAGGGTGGAAAGTTGCGTCCCCCGGCAAGCGACACCGCCTGCGCCCCTGGCAGCGCTGCTGGACGCAGGGAACGACCTCCCGCAACTGGCCACGACGCCACTGGCTGCAGCAGCCCCTGCGTCCATTTCCATGGGACACTGAAAGCTCTGTCTTCGCTTGTAAGAAGTAGCATTTGCGCGCGCGTGTGTGTGTATGTGGGTGTGGGGGGGTGCGCTTTTTTAAAATCTCCCCCCACCCCCCCGAACCCCTCCCGCACACTCTTTCATGTTGACAGGAGGATTGGTAACGATTTAAAAAGTCACGATGCTGTTACTGTTCTCGCGTGCTGAATTCCTAGTAGCACTTATTTTCTGCTTCCATCTGGTCTAAAGGTGGTGCTTAAAGCACGTTGCTCTTAGCAACCGTCTTCAGGAATGCTTGTTTCTTTGGACATGGCTAAACGGCTCTGTACATCATCGCGGGGTTTGTTTTGCATTCAGTCTGCTCCATAATCATGACCGTAAAATTAGTGCCAGGGCTGACTGATATCCGGTACCGTCCAGCTGTCTGTCCGTACATGAAACGGGATTTATGGGAAGTGCCGAGGCTCAGTATCCAGGAGTCTGATTTGCTTTCGTGGGTAGCTATGCAAACAAACAAACTCCAGTCACGCCGTTTAGAAAGATGTGAACTATCTTCATTCTGACTAGCATCCCTGTTGAATTTAGTTCAGTGTGCTTATAAACCTATTCCTGGTGTGCAGCGTTTTGGCAATGATTTTAATAATATTTAATCCCGCGACTGAAGGGGGCTCCGGTAGCGGGACTCCATGCGCAGCAACATGGTCGCACATGTATGTCTCTTTCCGGACTAACTTCCCTTCCAAACCGCCTCTTGGGCTGTTAACGAGTTATGCTCCTCCGGTATTTGTAGCAGCAAACTATGAGTCTGCTTCTGAGTCACGAAACACTTTCTCTTGTCCTTAAAAATGATTGTCACCCATCTGAGGCTCAGGGAAAAGAAGCAGGGAGTGGCTGCTTGGTTTATTTTAGTATGGAAAATCTTCGACGTTAAAGCACAAGGAAGACTTTCCCCTCGCTCAGCCAGGCCTGTTGCACGTCTCTGCTTTGGGGAGTCTGGCTTTAGTCTAGTTCTGGTGTACAGGACCTGGAGAGCAGCCCAGCTCCTTCTTCAGAGGGTTACATCTCTCCGTCCCTCTAGAGGGGAGGAGAGAAGGAGCAGGAAGAGCTTTGCTAATGTTCGGGAGAGGATTTTCCTATCGGATTCCTATGCTCTCCGTCCCTTCAAAACGCCCTTGCCCCCATGGGGGCAGGAAGCCCGTCGCCTTCCCGAGGAGATGCGAGAGGCGAGGAGATCCCCCCCAAAAGGCAGCCCGCCAGCCCCCGCTCCTCTTGCTCAGCCAGCAGTGCTATGGCAACAGGGGAGAGCTTGAAGCCTGCCAGAGCTCCAGCCCCCTCATTCCTCCTGTGCAAATTAACCACCATGGATTCGCATTGTCCTTCCCACGGCTTCTGTCATTGTTGGGACTAGCCAGCGCGCCCTCTTTTCCTCTCCCTTTCTCGTTCCCAAACTCTCTTTTAGCAACCACACCGGGGAGTCGAACCGCCTGGGTTATCTGTCAAAGGCAGAGGGGTATTTTTGTCTGCGCGCTAGAGAGCAGACGCTGGAGCGGCTAGAGAGGTGGAGTAATTCGCTGACGGGCAGCACTGAGGTTTCCTGTGTGGTGCAGTGACTCCCGGACACCTGCCTTCTGCTACTGGAATAGGGCAGTGTAGCGTTTGGACATCACATCAGCCACCCCTGCTAAATCACACTTTGCTTTAGGGGGCACGCTACCAAAATGCCTCCTTTACCGTTTTGGAAGAGCTTCCCCAAAGCGAGGAAACTATGAGGGCGAGGTTTGTACTCGAGGGTTTCCAACAGGAGCCGTCCTAAACCATTGCTGCGGATTTAAAAAGCAGGTCCCAGGCTGAGAAAGGAGAAAAGCAGCCGTCGGAGTAGTGGCTTAACATTTTTCTCACCTGAGCTAAATGTGATAGAAACCTTTCCCTTATCTTTTGGCACCATACAAAAGCAAAATCAGGTGATTGTGGGAGATCCGCTCCGTTACCGAGAATCATGCCTCGTCGCTTGTCGATTCACTGCCCTTGGTGGGAGCAGATCCAGGGTAGTGACTCCCGAGAAGCACCATCACGCAGGAGAGTAACTCCAACACCGGTCCGCCCTCTGTCTCTGGATATGTCCGACAGCACCCAAAAACACATCACATTTGCTCAGGCCCTCTCGCAGCTACATTTTCCTGCTTTGGGGCAGCCCAGCACTTTGCAGCATAAGGCTCAACAACAGCTCTGAGAGCTGTTAATGAGCCATTAAGGGGTGTTAACTATCCGTGATTCCTCACCTGAGCTTGTAGGAACCTATTCTGCTAGTTCTTCCCCAAGGCAATGTGAGACGAGGTATTTCAAGCCCCTCTTTTCTTCTTCCTTCCCACAATCGACACTTATTTTAGCTTTGCGGTTTGATGTGTTCCCCATCAACCCTCTTCATTTAAATATCCACTTTCGGGTTTGGTCCCTGTTACAGACCTCTGCTTTAGGAGAGTGTGTGAAACTCTGGCCCGATTCTTGTTTTCAGGCTTACCGGGGATTTCGTTCTCTCGCTACTATATGTTCAAAAAGAAGGGGGAACATAAGCAGAGGCCCATGTCTGTAACCTAGACTTCTTGCTGCTTTGGCGTTGGGGTATTTCCAGGGAAAGCTGCCTTGAAGCAGATGGAAAGAAGACCTCAATACTACGCGTTAAAATGACGCTTATAGAAAGGAGGGTATCCCCTTTCTCCAGAAGCCTTAAAGCAAAAGAAACCCAAGAAACCCTAGAGGAAGAAATGCCTTCCAAAGAAAGAAGGGGTAGTTTTGAACCCCCAGATTTATTTCCCGCTACTGATTTCATTTTGAAAAAGCACGCCCAACAAAAACGTAGCAGATTTCTATTACCATCCACGACATCAAAATAAGAGTAAAATTTGTAGAACAGTGAAGTGCTTATTGTGGTCAAGCCCGATTTGGGACTGAAGAAAAACTGACCTTATTTCTTGGCTCCATTATCGGAATACAGAAAGGGGAATTATTGCACAGTAGAGACTTCTTCGGTGAAAGTCTGGTACGGGTTTCATCTGAGATACTACTTTATTGAGCTGCTTGAGCTTATGCAAATTGTATTTCTTTTTGTAGATTTTTTTTTTACAAGAGACTTCTTAGCAAAATCAGAGAAAAGCCCAACTCTGCAGTTGCCAGTAGGTGCCTAGCAATACGCTTCTGGGAAATGACCATTTTGACATACCATATCATTTAAAACCACCAAAGACCTGGAAGAGTAGTGAAAACTAGCTCTCTGCAAACGGGTGCAGACAGGAGTGTTCCAGAGAAAGGCTCCTGCTGAGTAACCAAGTCGTGCTTTGTTAGAGCGGGCCTGAATTAGCCCTACTGGATGTGCCCTTTATTTGGGATATTTCACTGGCATTCTTTTAGCAGAGGGATGTAGACTGTCTTGTCTGCCCGTATTTAGGAGAGAATTTAAGAGAGAATTGCGACAATGTACATTTCTGCTTCGGGTGTGGAAGGCTGTTTGCCTTCAGATCAAGAATGCCATGAAAATCTACAGTACAAGTTCTTCCTGTAGCAGTCCTCAGACGTCCATGGTTTGGTAATCCCATTTAGAGGCAATGAAAATTTTATTGTCAAAGACAAGAAGCTCTATCTATGTGTTAACGTTCTCCTAGAGAGGAGTTCGAAATCGGTCTTATAAACAACAACAGAAATCTTTGAAGGAAGCGCAAGGTTAAGAGCCTCGGGAAGGCAGCGAGGAGGTGAGAAGCATTGTTATTGACTGGTCTAGATTAAACAGCGCAGAGGAAGATTTCAATTTGATAACGTCACAACCCTTCCTGTTTTTCTTTGCTGCTTCTGCTGACAATTTTGTAAGGTAATTAAATTGGCTGATTGAAGTCACAGTGGTCATGGGGCGATAAAGACCATTCGGATTTAATGGAATTTAGAAACAACAGCGCACTGCACACAACTCTCACAGAACAAGAATTTTAATGACTCATTCAGGGTGCTGACTAAAGCGAACGTCCTGGACGAGTTTAATTGAAAGGGCAAAGCAGATTAGCTGTATACAGTCTTTATTGAAGTAGATAGGGGAATTAGAATTATCCTTTTAAAAGACTCATTATTGCGCTATCAAGATTTAATGTAGGTTAAGAACGCTTTCAATCATGTGCGCTTTTTGGAATATCCCTCCATTCTTTCACCCCACTGTTCGGAACACCAATAGACTTATAAAAGGATTTTCCACGCTATTGTCCGATGAATCAAGTGATGAGAAATAGCTTTCACTTCTTTCCAACTATTACTTGTCTTTGAAGCGGTGCAAACTTCAAGCCATACCTCCCATTTCAATGTGGGTGATGAGTGAAATGGTTTCTGTTGCTGGAGATAAGAACCAGAGAAAAAGAGATTTACTTGCATTTCCTAAACACGAATATTAAAGATTTGCCACTTTATAAAAGAGAAAATCCCCCTGCTTTAGGAAAAACTACCAAATATTTTGTAGTTATCGCAAAAAATGGCAGGTCTTCATCCCTTATTAATTTATTGACCTTGTCGCTTTCTTAGCTCTAACCTTCACCCTCTATAATCTCTTCTAGAGGAACAATTACTAGAAGTTCGGTCAATAATGCAAAAGAGAAACTAGAAGGTCACTTATTTCCATACTCCTCAATCTGCAAGGCAAATTAATGATTCCTGAATATCTCCTAATAATGTTATGCTGCAATGTATGTTGGAAGATTAGATTAAGCAATATGATAACATCCTATCATTTTGCAGCTGCAATTGGAATATGGAGAATAGAAGACACTACCATATTATCTATCTATCTATCTATCTATCTATCTATCTATCTATCTATCTATCTATCTATCTATATTCCCTGCGTCTTTTGGCTCCTACAGTGTTTAACAGTTTTATGTTTACATAATGCCTTCAATTTAAGCAAACAAAGATTTTACTAATACAAAGAATACTTACCAAACATTCAATGATCCTCATTCCTGTTATTGAGTTCAGCCAGCTCTGGATAAACTAGATTATAGTGTAACACTCTACAAAACACTAAACATAAACTCATGAAATATTGGATTAAAACCTTTTTTTTTTTCTTCATTCCCTTCCAGATAAAACTGGAATTGATCCATAGGTACTGTTCCCCAGACTGTTCTTTTTACATTAGCTACAAAAAATATACCTGGATCAAAACTTGCAAGTGGTTTGGATTGGCTTGTATTGAGATTTCATTTTAAGAGAATTACTAGATATTAACAATTTATGAAATGTTTGATGTATGTTTCACACAAAACACATATTCTCAAAAAAAAAAAAAAAAAAAAAACACCAAAAACTTTTTAGGTGTTTCCATTGCCAGATCCTTCTGCTTGGGGGACAAATGCAGGTTCTTTTTTACTTTTATGACCAGGTGTCTATAGCAATGTGAGTGAAACTTTAAAGTTCTTTTGGAAATACATTCATTCACATTAGTTGAATGTCTGTTTCTTTATGTTCTGTGTATTTTCTATGTCCATTTCAAACTCTTTAAAATCTCCTTTTCCACAAAATGGTTATTTTCATTTAAATACAGTTAAATTAGAAATGATAAAAATCTCTGTAGATTTTTCAGTATGAAAAAAAATTTATGGAGTCACTAATTCTTTTTATTAGACTTAATAACACTCTGACAGAATAGCAGTCTGGAGAGAGCTCCATACACTTTTAGAAACTCTTCGGGAGACTTCAATATTTTTTTAAACCAGTGTGTGACAATTTCTTCTCCCTGCCTCTTTTATTTTATTTTACTTTATTATTATTATTATTTAAATCTTTTATGTTACTATTCTAATGGGATCATCCTATATTTTCTCATTTCATAAATAATCGATTTGATTTCAGTCATGCTGTGAAATCTTTAAAGCACCAAATGATCCTTGTTGTGCTTCTAAGAAGATGAATGGAATTAGTAATGTTGTTTCATGTGGTGAGAAAACATTTTTGAAAGTGAATTGCTTTTTTTGCACCTTGAAACATTTGATCCTTTCCCTCACTTAATCTTTTTCTTTCTTTTTTTTTTTCTTTATTTTTCAGTTAGGCAAAATAATCACTTACATACCCCCAAAAGGAGTATCTATTCAAATGCCGCTTTGTGATCCTTTTTGGAAAGTGCTATGGCCTTCTAATTTCCTGGTATAAGCAATTAAAAAAAGGAAGGTTCATCTCACCGATTTTTGTTTGCCTAAAAAGTGGACTTCTATTCGTAGCCAGATTTTACACTGCATAAAATGAAGAGTGAAGATAATAGAAGGATATGATTATGTTGACAGAGACACTATAATTCTTACTGGACAAAAGTTAGCTCTGATGAATATTGCTTTTCATGACATCAGAAATGTGGAGCAAATGAAAGTGGATGGAGTACTGATTTTTTTTTTTTCAGGTTTTATGGGTTTTCTAACCACATACTTAACTAAAATACTCAGGAGAGATTTTAACAGAGAAAAATGGATTTGTTAATGGATTTGTTCCTGACATTAAATTGTAAAAATGCTGTAACAGAAACTGTTAGCTAGTTCTGCTGAAAAATCATCAGCAAATGGGTAGTGATTGTTTCATAGTGAGAAACTTGAATTAGTCCACTAAATAAGGACTTAAAAATAAATATATTTAAATGATCCCTTAGTCTAATGAATTCTGTTGAGTTTTGTTTGAGCTTTTTTTGTTCAATCCTGTTTGTTTGAGGGTGAAAATTTGTCAAATTTGATTAAAAAGATGCAGAACTACTATTAAAACGTTAGGTCAGCTCTGGAGGAACACACTGTCTAAAAGTGTTGTACTTATCTTAATCTAAAAGTAGCTGTTATTTTGAAACTCTTTTTTCTCATGAGGTAACTGATGCTGAATTGAAAACACTTTTATTAAAATGCTCATTTATGTGCATCGGCGCTATAGTGGGTAATAATCTAGGTAAATTTATTAAGGATTAATTTATAATTGAACTTACCAGGCTTTTATCTTTCTTCAGGAACTAAATATATATCAGTTAAATCAGTCAGTGTGTATTTATACTGTTATTTAAAAGTTACACAATTAGAATATGGCTTACTGAACAGCCCATAATAAACTTAATTACACCAGTAACCATAATATTTTTACAGGAAATATCAGAGCCTAGTAGCTCACAATGTTCAAATTTATGACTTTCATCTTTTTTGTTTTTTTTTTAAACGAGTAATCAAATGTTTTAAGTGCTGCTTCAACATTTCCCATTCTAAAGCCCCGAAGAAAGTAATTCTGTTAATTGGAGATCACTCAAATCTTCTGTTCATACTTGTATTTTCAGAATCAATTCTGTATCATCAGTCAAAACCAGTCACTTAAAATGTCAGCGAAATACATTATTTGATTATTCAGGGCTAAGTTGATTTATGTTAGTTAAAATCACACTATATTTTTATGTTTGAATTTACCACTGGAATACTTTCATTAGCATTATTTAATAACACAGTATAAACCAAATTCAATATTTTGAGAATAAATTCAACTACTGATTTTTTTTTTTTTTTATCTGGGAAGGATATACCCATTGACTAAAGATGTTGTTTTCTGGTATCGGCAAATACAACTTGTTTCATTGATCAAAAACTGCTAGGTAATCAGAAACTTTTTGTGCTACGTAGAAGTATACATGAATAACAATAATGAGCACAAAGATTACATATTCTGTAACATGGGAGTGTTTTCTAAAGCAATAACTTCATTGATATTCAACAACATTTATCCTCCTAGGCAGGAAATCTTTAAAAGAAATTTCATGTTACTTATACATTAAGGAATTAGGTAAAGCGGTACATTAGAGAAATTAAAGTCATGCAGAATACTTTAAATCAGGGAAATATATAGCTCTAAAAATATTGCATCATCCTATTTTTTGATATTACATTTCTTAACCTGAAAAGATACATTCAGATTGTTGTGTACATTCTACTTATTTGGACAGCTCGAAATGATTATATTATTCATATAGAAAATTTAAGAAGTTATCATCATATATTCACATATTACACAAAATAATCATTATTCTTCCTTCATCTTGTGTCACTTAACATGGACCAATATCAGGACTCAACTTTAGGGGAATCTAATTTGTAATGTTAATAATTACCCAAATTCTACTCTTGTATAATGTTTGATATTTTCATGATTTTCTATATCTAAAGAAAACCTCCTATAAGTATTTTCTTTTTAAAAAAATCAGATTGAAAGAGAATTTTAAAACAGTATCTTTTCAATGTAATAAATATATATTTTTAAAAATATATATTCTCCCTTCCTTGCTTCCTTCCTTGCTTCCTTCCTTCTCTCTCTGAGTTTCAAGGAAATCCTTCCAAAAAATCCTTGAAAAAGGATTCAAAAATCCTTCAGATTTGAAAGAACTTTGTTCTTAAGTTAGACCACTTTGAGCTGCGATTTTTGGTCAACACATTTTTTGGGGACTCACCCTTATACCATAAGATGGAGAGTACTGGACTACTTAGGTGTGCTCCAAAATACCCCTAACTCTCAGTTTTTTTTTTTTTTTTTTTTTTTTTTTTTTTTCCAAACAGTTCCACAGGAGTGGAGCTGTTAATGGGAGTGTTAATGAAGATGTATTAAAGGGCACCAGTGGTGAAAATACAGAACACAAGGGGATTTGGAATCATTAATGAAACAAAGGCCTATTTACTTAGGCAATGTATAACCATGCAATTAGGAAGATTTTTGTTGTTCAATTAAAATCCTTTGTTGATTATATCTAATAAATATATATATTGCTTATATGAAGGAAGACAATATAATTACATATTTCTGGACAAATTTGATCTTTTCCTAGTCTTGAAGGAAACATAGACAGAGCTAATTCAGAGGAAGTGATAAACCCTGTTCATGCTTCATCTGTAAGTAGCTGAGGAAAGAAAATGGAAATTTGTGAAGGATACATGTGACTTACTTTCAGTACTGCTATATACATTTGTCTGAATGTCCTTGAGAAAGGAAGACTGTAAAATATGGCTATTATTAAGGTTTATGTCTTCAGATCTCAGCAGACTCTATCATTCACAACATTCAATATGCCCGAAGAAACTTATTTTGTGACTGTGATACGACAAAGAAAAACGCATCCAAAAATCTATTATATTGGATCTCTTAATAACTTTTCAAACCTATCTGAAGAAAAAAAAACATTTAAATATCAAATCAACATTGTCCAGTCACAGTATTTTCAGTATTAACTACTTTTCACCTTCTGTACTTAGAAGTGGAGATTTATGCATTTCTATATTTTGGAGATTGTTAACATTAATTAAAAACTGTTTTGTTGTAAATTAGAGTAAGATTATATCATATGGTTATATAAACCATATGGTCGCTTTCCCACATCCCCGTGGTACGACAGAGTCCTGCGTTGAATGCAGGATGCTCCCTGTCTCATAAATACAAGAGCTCTCTCCACATTATTTATTTATTTATTTTTATTTTTCAGTTTGCAAAGAGGTTATAATAGAAACTTATGGGATCTTTTTCCTGTTTTCCCAAGCAGTTTCAAAAATCCTGTTTATATTGGGGCTTCTCTGAGTATACTGATTTCTTATTCAACAGAACCAATCATTTATAAGGACTGAGAATCAAAATCTATTTATATCATCTGTTCCACTGTGCTTATGTATTTAGAAAAGTAAACAGCATTATTTTCATTAACCTGCATTAACAATATATTACCAGAATTTTGATAATGAGTATTTTTATTACTGATATTTGGCAACAGTTTCAGAGTGACACAGTACCTTTGCAAACTAAGCATAAGAACTAGCTCTTATGGTAACAGTATTACAAATATGAGCTTGCATGAATGTGCACACGTACACACATTTTCTTGAGATGGTCCAAATGCAGAAAAAAAGCAGAGTTTGCATGAGTTTATTTTAACAAAAGCTGGGGGAATTCCTTGAGGATCCATCAAAAGTCCTTCATGGAATGGCTCGTGAGGATTATCTGTTTGCTTCCTGACAAGTAGTGTGAGCATGGGATAACAAGGAACTGTGAAGGCAGCAGAAACCTTTTACACACAGTGATATCTTCCTGAATATTTTTAAAGTGTCAGTGAAAACAAAAATCTTTCGTAAAAGAAGCTATGTAATCTAAAAAAAAAAAAAAAAAAAAAAAAAAAAAAAAAAAAAAGGGAATACAAGAATAAGCTTATTCATGAAGAAAAAAAGAGAACTAGATGTTGGCCACTGGCCTGTACTGGATGAGGTTAAATGGCTCCTTTGTATGCTACATTCTGGCTGTTCTTATGTTCCCTGCAAGGTGCAAAATTATAAAATATAGAAACTAATGTGCTACTGTGTTATTACTGGACATGAAGATGAAGATTAAAAAACAAATAACACAGCCTTCATATATGTTGAAATAATGTGAATGTTTTAGACATTGTATAGGAAAAGAAAATTTAAAAATAAATGTTAAATATCATGTAAATAAATAGTATATGAACAGTAAATATGTGGAACAGAAATAGAAAGAAATAATACTGTAGCTGGGGACATGATAACATCCTACATTTGCCTTTTTGCAGGACCACCAGCATGTCTTCTTTTTTTTTAAATACAGCATCTATAGGAAAATATAGCATGTTTTGTAGCATGTCATTTCATAGGATAAAGAGGGTTGCTTTAGTAACTTGGGACTATCCTTAGAGCATTCCAGGTGAAATAATGATTACATGCTGGGCAATTTCCATTCTATAAGGTCCCTATGCAGTAGTGAAGTTAGTCTAATGAAAATAGGAGACATATAGGATGCTATCTGTGATTACACAGGCTTGTGTCCAACTATCAGTTTCTTGTATTACTTCTCTCAAAAGAAGAATGTGTTTAGCCTGGGTAAAAATGCCGAAAAATTTCCTAGCAACTTGGAGCTGAGTAATAGCAGAACCCATTTTAGCTTGTCTATCCAAAAAAGGATACTATTCTTTCTGGACACTGATATTAGTGGCTTAGAGATTACAAAAGTACTATTTTAAGAGCAGAGAAACTGGAGAGTGTAGTTTCATATTATAAACAAACCCTGTGTTGCCGAGAAATATTATTGTGTCGCATGAAAAGAACTATTGGCCATTGTTAGATCAATAGATCACTCTCATCGTTACCTCTATAGGAGAAGGTTTATTATTCAAAATGATTCAGCAGCTCAGTAGTGGCTGTTGAAAATTCAAAGCCCAGAAGGACAACTGGCTCATTGGTTCCATAAATAAAACAGCCTGATTTCATCATTTGGTACCTTCACAGGGCAAATCATGAAGCTCTTGATACCTTATTAAGGCACTGTGTTCATATGCTATAACCATTACAGAAGAAAAGAAAATGTAGTGTTTTTATCCCTATGTTGAGGTGCTTCTCATGTGCCAGCTCTAGAAGTACTTTCCTTTGCACAATATAAAATGGAGAACTATAAATAACTCAACACCTTAATATGAAGGAAATGATACAGTTATGAAATAACTGACTAAAGATGAATTTGAAGACACATGGCTCAAGAATCTTGCCCTAATACTCATTCATCTGATTTAGCTTTTCTTGAAAAGAGATCTCTCTAGTGCTTGTCTGAGTAGACATTGCTCTGTAAAACAGATATGTGTGGGTAATATCCTGAGAAATATACAAATAGTGTAATATACACAAATTGACCAATTAGTGTTGGTCAAAAAGAACTACCAACCAACCAAAATAAGCCTATCTTAAAATGGTCACAGATTTAAATAAGGTTTTGAATAACAGCCGACAGTCCTCAGGAATCTACAAATGGAGGTCACTTTTTAACATACTAAAGTCTTCTGAAAAATGATTTAAAAAGTGAAGTCTTGTAAAGAAAGTGCTACAATTGGATTTTTTGGTACTTTTTACTGATATGCCATATTCAATTAGAAATGGAAAGATTATATTTCAGAACTTAATGTCTCAGTTTTGGGTTTTGGTAAATCAAACTCTTAAGTTCACTCTAATCCTGCTTAATTAAGTGTTCAGTTTCAGACTGTATCGAGATAAAATTCTTACATGTACGTTGCAAAACATAGTAATTGCTTTTTAACAGTAATCATAACAGAATCATAAGATTCCATACGAAATAATAAATAAATAAGACAGAAAGAAACATGCATCAATTATTTAAACTTTTTCAAATGTCATTCTTACGTACATAGCATATAGATATCCTCCCAAATGAATATGCACATATTATAGTTTAGTTAACATGTTCTTTAGGTCTGCTCAAGAGGACTGAAAAATAAAAAAAAGTTGTAAAATGATAATATTTCTTTTCGTATGTGAAATTCTGAACTGTGTTTTGAGTCAGCATTCTGAAGGATCTGTCATTTTGAATGAGGTCTTTTTTTTCGATAAACACAAATATTACTACTTTGTTTTGCAATCTATTTACAATAAGTTTTCTTTAAGTCTGCTGAAATAATCTTTAAATCTTACAGTTATACAAAAGCCGTAGGAATTCCACATTGTAAGCAAACCATAAATTATACCACTTTCAAATATAATAGAAATCTAGATAATAATCTTCTGATAATAGAGTGCTCAAAAAGGACTTTGCAGTGGTTCCTAAGTCTCTAAGGGAATATTTGAAAATTACTTCCCATTAAGTAGAACTGTAAATTATTAAATTGTTAACTGTTGCTGAAAAATTCTCTGTGGATATTGTTTCTGTGGAAAAGGGATCTCCCAAAGGAAACAAAATCAGGTAGAACTAGGCCTTCTTTTGTTCATGTATGAAGCTGTTCAAGAACTTGTTGAAGAACAAGTGTTTCAGCTTTGCTATGCAAAACTCTGCATATGGGCACAGGTGTCAGTAAACCATATAGACTAGTTTGCATGCTTAATGAACTTTTTTTTTAAAATAAAATTATGAAACAGATATTGTCTGACCCAGTCTGTAAAGTTCTGCTAAAACCAGAGATTTGCAATTTGTTGATGAAATTCTGAATTGTTTGAGGTGAAAAAAAGACTGACTAAAAATGTGTCAATCACTTCAAATATGCTGAATATATAAAACAGCTGTATTATTATCAAAACTCTCTCCAAAAAAAGAGTATCATACAGCTTAATAATTAATGGCTTCTTATTCTGTTTCAAAATAAATTAGTTGGCTAAAATGACTTATTACAAAACAATAAGACCTGAATCAGCAAAGAAACTGCATACCATAAGCAATTATCAAATGCTTAGAACAGTTGTGGTTTGATTTGTTATGAGATTATTTGAGATACAAAGTACTGGTTGTTTACTCTTTCTTTAAAAATGTAAATATCTTGAAATATTGCTGAAATAGCAGAGTATAAGTAGGAATACGGTTATATTTTGGACCATCTAACTCCTGTGGGGTTAGAACACATGAAGGTTAACATTCAACATTAAATGTTCTTTGTTTATCAATGTATATTGCATCTAGGTGAGGAAAAATGCATCACATATTAGTTGATTTTACTTTTGCTTCACTATTGAGGTTTCTGTTTTCTCACACTTGCCATGCTGAGTCTCCGACTGGTAGGAGATCGTGTTTCTCTCATGTTTTTTAATGTTCTGTTGCTGGTGTAACTTCAAAGGCAGGGGTTCTTCTCGTAGAGAATTTCATAACTGAATAAAGAGTGGTAAATAGGAAGGTCAACACATAGCAAATGTCTTTTTGGAGAGTCAGTGTCAAGAGAATTCTGATTCAATTATGCAACAGATATGTCTGCTAAGGAAGGTACTGGAGTATTTAAGAATTAATTCCTCACCTTGCAGTAGAGTCAGGAAATGTCAATGACCACCTGGAATAAGGGTTTGCTGGGAAATATAAAGTCTCAGTACTTATTTCTGCTTATGTTGTTTTGTTTCAAAAACATTTCAGGGCATTTTGATTTTTAAGGGAGAAGTAAGCCATTAGTATTTTGTATCTCAGATAATCTTACAGCAAATCAAACCACAACTGTACTAAGCACTTGTATGTGAATTGCACATATCAGCAAGCTACAAGGTATAAAAATGGAGTCTGAGCTGGCAACAACAAAATGTAGTATAGGTGCAAAACCTTGATGCAGAACCCCTTATTAGTCTTCTGGAAGAAGTTTTAGGTATTCTCTTCTCATACAAAATAATTCTGTTTTGTAAACCTACACTTAAACTAAATATTCCTACATAATATTAGCATTACTAAACAACATAGGCCGAGTATCTTTCTGTACAGTTCCAGGGAAGCCAGTGTATAAGCAGTGGGAAGCATCAGGAGGGGTGGTACAATGTGACTTTAGAACATAAAAGATGTGACTATATTTGCACCTGATTTTTAAGAGGGCTGAGCACTTTCTGTTTGATAAGAACCCATGGAAATGGCAACACTATACAGTGACTATTAGCTAAATATACTAGGTTTTTTCCAATATTGCAATTTCCCAATTTCTTAGGATGGTCATGTTTAGGATGATAATTTTAAACTTTTAATCATCAGACACTATTATAGACAATATTTATTCTACTATAGACACATTCTATAGTGCTTTTTAAGGAAAATAGATTCTGAAGATCAAATATTCCATACTCCATATCCAAGGCTTTCCTGAATCTACAGTGATCTAAGCTGAACCCTTTCAGAGCTGGCTTAGAAAAATGTATCGTGGGTGGCCAGATGAGCTGCAAATCAATGCATCTCTGTAAGGAGGCT
Organism: Tinamus guttatus; assembly: GCF_059628265.1. Lineage (NCBI taxonomy): Eukaryota > Metazoa > Chordata > Aves > Tinamiformes > Tinamidae > Tinamus > Tinamus guttatus. Next base: position 36,514 of record NW_028288570.1, on the reverse strand, counting down.
TAAATCTGGTGCTGAAAATATTTTAAGTATCTGTCTACTCAGAATTATATTATCCAATAGCTTAAGGATTGTAATGAATGCCTTCAGTAATATCAAAATTAAATATTCACCACAACGTGATTAAAGTTTTTGCTTTAGTTTTACAATTATTATCATATTTTTTATACAATTTCCATCTTCAGAAAGGATTCTGCAACTTCCTTTCCAAATTTAAAATAGTTTATTAAAATAATAAAATAGTTTTGAAAATCCCTCTGGGTCATGCAAAGAAAAAAATATGGACTCAATTTCACTGTTTTGTAAAATAAATGTTATTTTGAAGCATATATATCAAATCAAAACAGATGGATCTAGAAACAAAACATATGGGTGTACATATGTTAAAACATTCTTTAAAATGGACCCCTTACGAACCTTGATATATTATTGTTGGGAAATACAACATGCTCTGTTGGTACAGTTACTTTTGTTGACTTCTAGATAATGATAGAAATATAGTAAATAGCTAAAAACAAACAAGCAAAAAATACTTTTAAAATTTAAAATCAGTGGGTGCTGGAAATTTAATAGCAAATTACACAGCAAAATTTCTTTATAATTGCTTCCAGTTTAAGCCTGTTAGTATAACATATGAGTAACTTTTTTCTTCTGTTTTTAAGCTGATTGAAATGTAGACATCAAAATATGAAATACCTTCAAGCAATAACTAAATAATGTAAATAATTTGTTTTCTTTTGCAAAATATGATAGTGTTCTCTAACTCATTTCAGCTGTTTTCCTGGCTATCTCCTGGAATATTTAAGTACCAGTGTCTTAATACATGCGTTCAGCAGACTGCATAATGGATTTAACAATGAATGGAATTAACCTTTATGTATGAAGGAAATATCATGAGAGATAACTTGGCAGAGTATTTACAATAAATATTATTTTTTTCTATAAGTGTACTTTCCACTATTTCTTTTTTTTTCAGAGAAAGTAAATGCTTTCTAATTAACATATTGCTTCTCACCTAACATGCTGGTGAATACCTATAATATTTAAATAATGAAGTTTTCCTCTGCACTCTGGCTACTTTAAATAAATGAGTATTGCCATACAACCACAACCCTGTATTAAGAGCAAAGTAATGAATAATAGCTCCTGGACTTCCCTGTCCCCCCCACCTTTTTTGTTTTGTTTTGTTTTATATTCCTTTTCCATTAATTTCTTTCTTCATTAATCCCACAGCTTTATCCGTCCTGTGCAATTTGAAGCTCGAGAAAACAAATTAAGAAAAAAAAATCAGTTAATTGACTTTATTTGCTTTAATGCTGCTACTCCATATTATCTGCTTTCTTAAATTGAGTTTGGGATTGCCAGCTTTAGGGGTATTACACTGCATTTTGGGATGCTGCCAGCATATCCTGAACAAATATATTTAAATCAAAGCTAAGCTGCTTAAAATATTCATGTTATGCTCTTAGTACGGTTTAGAGAAATGTGAAACCATTTAAGGCTTGCAAACCTCTTTTATGGCCAAAAATGTATTTGAACTGTCAGGCATATAGTCTGAATTGATAGTCACTGTTAACTTTTTTAATAGGGAATGGTTTCATTGTCTTATTAGCAATGATACTTTTAAAGGCTAATTCATTTGAAATGTGTGGCATAGGAGAGCCATGTGTTTTTACAGAGGTACAATGAATCATTTCTAACTGCAAACAGTTGGGGAAAAGGAATATTCTTAAGAAAAAATCATACATAGATAGAAATACATGTCTGTTATGAACAGTTAAATATGTTTGCTCTATACATTTCACTTTTACGCATTGAGCAGAAATTGGAATATTTTATTTAATAATACACTAATTCAAACGTCAATGTGTCTGTTAATAGTAAAGCAAAAGATATATTCTATGTATACATATTGTATTCTGGAGAGAATCTGGGGAAAAAAAGAGTTTTTGATGAAGCTCTGAAGCCAGTTTCTAGTTTCTCTCTGAAGCCAGTTTCTCTTTGTGCCCCTTTTTTTTTTTTTCCAGTAAGATAATTTATCTCCTCGGAAACTGGTCTATAATAATTTTGCAGAAATCTATTTTTTCTTCAGTTCTGTCCTAAGCTTACATGGAAAAACAGTTACTGCTAAAACCAGTAGAAATTGGTGGAAGATTAGCAATGAATATGTCACTATCAGATCTGGATCTAAGGCTTTACCATGTCTTTTTACAGACAAATTGAAATCAGTGAAAGTTTCTGTGGGAAGACTGGAAATTAACTGAAAGCTAAAAACTGAATAAGGAATGCTATATTTTTTCTGATGTGATTAATCACTTGAGAGAACAAAAATGTAAAATGATGTGATATAATCTCATAAATTTAAATATGACATGAGCCATCAATATTTGATCTATTATTAGTTAATTAATAAAGTAAAAAAATTGTCTAGAAGCTATAGGCATTCTCTATTCAAAGTTTAATAGTATATTTTTATATAGTCACATTGTGTTAATTAAAATATTAATCTAGATTCATAATTGTGGTTTCAAGTAAACTCTGAGATGAGATAAATATCTGTAATTTGAGTACATATTATGTAACCAAATTTTGTTACTTCAGGCTATTTATTCTTGAATTAAATTTTTATTTTATTTTATGGAAAACCCTGAAGTGAACAACTCTGAAAAGATAGAAGACATTTTGTGTTTCAAATTAGTCTAGGGATGATAGATTGTTGCCACATTAGAGTATGAGATAAAATACGCTTTTTTTTCTCCCAGCTATTCATCTAAAGCAATTAGGGGCCATATTTTCTTCCTATCTGAATGAGCACATTGTTACAGAACTCTCCCCCCCAAATTAAATTTTTTTTAAGATTTATAAACCTCACGATTTATGTTGAAGTGGTCTCTGCAGGTGTCTGTCTACCTGCCTACCTCAAGCAGAAACACATATCTGCAAGTTGAAAGCATACAGAGAATGTGAGGGGCTTTAAGCCCAAGCCGTGTCCAGGTGTAATGGTACCCTATGGGAATAGCTAATCAGCAACAGCCACCTCATGTAGATTGTCCTCTGTAGGGAAGGGAGAAGGTGCAGCATATATATCCTGGCCCTAGTGTTAATGATAACACTACTACTGTTGAGAAAAGACTCTGAGTGCATTTGTAAACAGGTGTGTTGCATATATAGGCATATATATATGTATATATATATATATATATAAAATTTCTCTATCAGATTAGTATTCTCTTATTTTAGATTTCTGGTGAAAAAGATGATTTTGTATCATCATCACTATCTAAGATCTCTTCATAGACATATGTTTATAGACACACATATATATATCATATAATTTCACTAAAGTAAATGGAAAAAAAAATCCTCCTTCCTTCTTCTCAGGTATTTGGATCAAGCAAATACAGATACACTGAAAATTTTGTAATAGACAGAAGTAATCCTAAAGCAGCATAAACTGAATATAGCAGGTATAAGCTGAACAGTCAGCTACAGTAGTTGGACTTTGCTGGTACAGTGGTAAATCTGTAGAACAGTGTAAATGCAAGCAATAAAAATCCTGATAGCATTAAGTCATTTTGCTTTAAAATACAAATTCATGCAAATGATGTATTGAGAAAAAACGGACTTCCATGACAATAAAGAGTGATTTTTAAGAGTTTTTGTTGAAAATTACAAAAAGCTGAATTCTCCATTTGCCTTCACTTCTGAACAATTCTTTGCTATGAAATTGTAAGCTTGCAAAGAGAGAGAAGTGCCACCAAATAATCTCAGCTCACAGTGTGGCTGTTGATATACAAATATCTAGTCAATGTGACTAATTCATCAATGATATTTTATATACTTGGGGAGTTCAATGACATGCTATTATATGGGCTATCGAACCCACCCAGGTCAGAGGTTTTGAGGGAGTGGATTTTGTATGTATATGAAATATTTTCCATGAGCTGTGATCCACAGATTCTTCTGTGTCTCCGGGAGTCCCAATTCCCAATTTCCTTGCCAAACTAGAATCACACCCAGCTGAATGTCCAAAAATAGGTATTTGAAACTCAAATGGAACCAGTGTAGGTAAAGAACTGCTTTTGTTTTCCAATTCTAAACTTGCACTTACTCTTTTTTTTTTTTTTTCCAGTTCTGCACTCTGTAAAAGACTTATTTCTGTATGACATTTCTGTGTAGTGTCTTTGCTATTTTTCCATGCAGTTAAAGTATTTGTCCAGATTTACAACCCCTTTATCCTGGTGACTGCACCACCCTTTTTTTCTTTCTTTTTTTTTCCTGACTTTGACATGTGCAGTCTTGTTCTTGCTCACACTCATACAGAATGCAATACAAGGACCATTTTATTAACCAGGCATTTTTACTCTTTTTTTTTTTTTTTTCATTTTTATAATGGTTTCACCTTCAAGAGTGCATCAAACATAAGCTATTTATCTTCATTTTGAAAGCACTTCATAGCTTACTCCTCCTTGCCATCACTTGTTGAAACATCAATTTCTAATCAGTGCTTCATGCCAGCTTCCACCATCCAGCTGTGGAACACTCTGATTTCATTCTCCCTGCCTTTCATTTTCAGTAAAATTATGTTACTGCTCTCCTTTCTGACGTCTACTGTCAAAACTGTCCTTTGCTGTGACAGAAATGTTTTCAGTGGTTAGGCTCCTGGTATTCAGAACCCTCTATCTATCATTTAGCTCCTGTTACCTTTTTTATATTCCTCATCTATCCATGCCCATATGCTGTCTTTTTTTTATACTAGATTGTTTTCTTTTCTTTTTTTTTTTCTGTTTGTGCAGTATCTACACTGCACACAGTACAAGGTACAAGTACAAGTACACTGTACACAGTACAAGGAGGGCTAGAGCCCAGCTTCCTGGTGTCTCCATTCTGTGTTTTTATGGGTCTCTCTATGTCACCCTCATGGCTGTATGCTCCTAAAGCAGGTAGAAGATGAATCTTTGATTCCTGTCGCTGTGAGGAAAGTATTGAACCACGTCTTTGCTTCTCCAGATAAATTATGTCTGCAGGTTTATTATATAAAAGATAGCCATAACCAAGAGGGAAAAAATGTAAATAAATCCAAGAGATGGATCAGGCTTATGAATTCCATTTTCTCATGGCTTCGTAACTGAGGACTGAAGAAAAATGTCTGTTTCAGGAAGGGTCCGACTTTCAGATATATCAGTCTTCTACTTATCTTTGTCATGGTCTTCCTCACTGTGTCTTCCATCAGCTACCTGTTGGGAATCATTAGGCTGATATTTCTGATCACCTGGGGACCTCCTTAAATTATTTGGGGATCTTAGGTACATGCCTCACCCTGAGGGTTGTCTCTGATATCCCTTTGCTAATCTAACCCTGAGTCATAGCTTAATTCCAAAATAAATGCACTGTTTCACTGGGTCATATTTCTCTCCTCATTATATCAGTGTAATGTCAGTGCAGGCATGACAGCAGCACTGCTGTAAAACAGAGTAAAACCTGCCTAGCATCTTTAATGGTGTTTCATTTCATTCACATTATGTTTGTCTTTTAAACTGCTTTTCAGATACAATCTTTTAATTTCCTCTCTGGCTAACTGCATAGAAATCCTAAACAGCAAGGCTGGAATACAATGCACCATTAGCATTTAAAAACTAAACGAGTGAGTGATTGCTTATAATGGAGGCTATCTCTATATGTATGTATATATTTATATATATATATAAAGAAAACCTATTCCTTCCCTCCTGAGCAGCTAGTTTTTAGTAATCACCATGGAAGTATTAATATGGAAAAGATCTTCTTTTTGTTTTGCTGGAGAAGATTCACTGTGCAACCACTGCATAATGCAGAAGCATGCTTGGAAAACTGAACACATGCTATAACTATAAACCCGTTTGATTTTCTTGCACTTTCATTCAGCACTGTTCTTTCCATATATCTGTTCAGAGCATAATCCCAAAGAATATACCTGTGGAACACGGTGAGACAGAAAGTCCTTCTCATGAATTTTTTCTGAATACTGTTTCCTCTTCTTGGAGCAAAACCATATTATTTCCAATATTCCACTGTAGTTCTTATTTCCTGCTGGCAAAAGCAAGAATTCTTCCAATGAGAAAATTAGTTTTACAATGAACATCAGATATCAAAAATTAATCTAATGGTAATATTTCATGAGAATATAGTGAATTTGAAAAAAGACAGAGCAAAACACCCTGATGGCTGCTACTCAGCTCTCACTAATTCTTTTTTTTTACATAGGGCAGTAGGAATTCTATTCACATCACTGAACTTTCACTGTTTGAGAAACTACTTGAAGACCACTGAGAGGATATTCCTTCCAAAACAAATGCAAAATTGAGATGTCTGCTCCCTGAATCCCATAGAAATGGGAAAGAGTATATGGAAACCCATTAGCCCTGTTTGACTTCTAAGTTTGCACCCATTTACTAGCAAGGTGTGCCTGAAAATATTTTACCTCTCTCTCTATTGGTAGTTCATAATGTTATTGTCCTTTTGCAGTAGCAACATGCTCAGATTTAATCAGTTTGTCACACATCCTTGAGTCTCTTATGTTTTGATAATCAGTTTGAGCAGCCAGATAAACATATGACACTTCCAGAAACAAATCAAAATTCACATGGTTATAAGAGTCCTGCTGAGGTGATCGGCAGGATTCCCTGTACTGACTCTCAGAACCACGTTGCCTAGAAATGCTTTGAAACACAACTTATACCACCTGAAATCTTCAGCCCCATCTCTTCAAATTTAAAGTAAACTCTCTCTCCTGTTTAAAGGTAGTGATATCTCTCAGTTAAATATCTGCCCCAAGCTCCACTCTTGCCTGAATAGCTCTGTAAAGTTTTCTAATATCCTTCAATAAGAAATGAATTTCTTATTTTCTTGTATAAGCATTAGTTTATATAAGTGTACCTCTTGAATCTGTATCATATTCTTCCATCATAAAAGGTAGTTTGGGGATATATTTGGGAAAATCTTGTGCCATTTAGTAACTTAGGTACTGCATCAAAATTTTTCTGTTCAGCTTAATAGCAATGAGATGCAAAAATAAACTGTTTTTGATTAAACTGAAAATTCAGGTTTTGGAAGTATATAGAAGTACAAGCATCATCAAAGTAATTTTATTTCAAACATTTATATGAAAAGGGAATGTACTGACAAGTTTGCAGTGCCCAACTTTTGTGGCTTTCTATCTTAATCAGCATCACAGTAGTATTTGATTATTTATTGCAATGCCTAAGCTTGAGAAACCACATATTAAAAAGCAGAGTCCTCAGCCTGAGCTAGGTAATGATCATCTGTCTTGGACACATGAAGAAGCCACAAAAAATGGTGCATGGAACAAGGAATGGTCAAAAAAGTGAGAATGTATTTTGTCCTTTTGTCTTTTTCAAAGCTATGAGAAAGTGATTTCATGCCTCAAGATCTTTTTTATTACATTACTCTATCAAATGCTTTATTTGTAAAAAAAAAAACCAAACACTTTATTTGAAAGAAACGTGACAAAATGTCTAGTTTTCGTATATTTACTTAGTATTTTATGGATTTATCCAGCATATAGCGGTTCTGAGTTCAATTTTTGTGCCCCAGACCCCCCACCCCCACCCCCATGATGGGGATTTAAACCTACATGTGCTGAAAACCTGCTGCTGATGTTGTTTAAATTAACTTTAATTTTTGTAATATAATTAAAGTTTTATTGAGGCAGAGAGCGATTATAAGAGGAAAAAAAAAAAAGACTTTCTAGCTTAGTGATTAGTGGGCTTGCTTGGAAGAGTCCAGGATATAAAATAAGATTTTTTTATCCCTTGACTGTTAAAGGGATAATAATCCTTGAGGCAAAAATTGAGCCCCATGACTCCTCCTAAAGTGTTGAGTTCTACATTACTCTCTCTTCCTGTTCTGTTTTTTGAATCTTGATTCCTTAATGTAAAACAGAAATGCTATCACAAAGCAATTAAAAGCATTTCTCAATTCCATTCACTTTGAATTTTCAGTAATCTGTTAACACAATCAACTTCAGAGGTAAAGTGGGAACTTAAATTCCTGCAGTATTGAGAATGGTGAGCATATTAAGCATGAGAAATTATTATCTAATCCATCTTTTCCTCTGGCTGTTGTGATACTTTGTGTGAATCCAAATCCAATAGGCATGCTCTAATAACACTTATCAGATCAAGCACTACAGGCGAAACAGAAGAAAGAATTGCTCATGCATTTATGCACCCCAGTAGGTCTAAGCCTGACAAGTACTGAGCTGTCTTGCTAAGGTTGAAACTCAAGCACTTCTAGGCATGTAAAAACAAACAAACAAACAAAAACTCCAAACACAAGAAGAAAAAAAACAAACCTTCAACAGATCAGAGAGTCTTAAATAAGAAACAGGCTTTACTGTCATTTGGTGCTAAAGAAGTAAATGATGGAATTAGATGGCAACTTAGGCAGATGAGAATCAGAATTTGGGCATTTGGGCTTTGGGTCTAGTAATAACTACATCTATATAACAAGAGGAAAGATATAAGTGAGGGCATTGTTTTAATTAAACTGAAAAAATAACATGAAAGTCATGCCACTAATTCAGTGTTAGGTGCTTTCTTAGTTAAGTCTTCTATCATTTATTTTCTTTAATGACAATAGCCTGGTAATTTATTAAAACTACTTTATGAAATTTATATACACATTGAAATGCTGTAAATATGAGAATCAAGGAAAACCATTAAGTATGAAGGAGGCTGCTTGCAGGAACATGAGTAGTGCTTCTGCAACTGTAGAATCACAAAGATGATGAAGAATCTGCTGAAGAATCTTTCAGGCAAGGAGAGACTGAGACACCTGGGACAGTTCAGCCTGGAGGAGAAAAGACTCATGGGCATAAATGTGCATAATGCCTAATGGGAAGTGTCAAGAGGACAGGACTAGAATCTTCTCAGCAGTGAATCTTCTCAGTGATGGGACGAGGCGCAACAGGTGCAAACTGGAACACAGGAACTTCCATCTGAATGTAAGAAAACAATTCAAACTGTAAGAGAGACTGAACACTGGAAGAGGTTTCCCGGAGAGGTTGTGGACTCTTCGTCTTTGTGGATACTCAAAACCAGACTGGACATGGTCCTGGAGAATCTGCTCTAGGTGGCCCTCCCTTGGGCAGATGATCTCCAAGGTCTCTTTCAACCCTAATGATTCTGTGATTCTCTTTGGAAATATTATCTGATATACAAATGTGGTTAGTATATATAATACATAGCATAACAATCAGAAAGTTGCAATCCCAAAAAGGATGAAAATGTCTGATGGATACCAAATATTAAATTTTCTTATCACAGTCATTCTAACTTACTTCTCTGTCAGTGTTCTTTTTTTTTTTTGTCTACACTTACAGATGCAACTATGGTAAGAGGGGCAAGGTATGAGGACAAGGTAAAACTTCCTGTGATAAGTCAGAAACACAGAGGGTTGCAATCTCTCCCCACACTAGAATAGCTAACTGTACAGTCCCTCTTCCATGCAGAAGCCTATCACAGTGAAGCATAAGTTAAACATACTTAGAAGAAACACTTGGTGTACAGTACATATAAACTTTTTGTCACTAGATATAAAAATACAGATTTATAACACATATAAAATATGTCTATATATATCAAAATCATATTGATGAAAATGAAAATTATTGATTAAGAAATTTATCACTTCAGGGAAGGCTGAGAATTTGAGAGTGCATACGGAAGAGTCTTTAGTCAGATCCAGGATATCGAACAGTTTTCTATATTCAAATCAAACTCTGAGATTATTGGCTGTTTTAGGATTGATGGCTGTTCTTCTCTCTTGGAAAATACTGAAAGGACTTACTTTTATCGGATGTTATACTTCTTTTATTCTCTTTCTTTTTTAGTCTCAAAACCCCATTGCTCTCAGTCAATGTCTTTGTTCATTCTTTTCAGTGACTGGGATTCCTGGTTGATCTCCAGCAGGTATTGAGTTCCCATGATAAATCTGATTTACAAAGCACTACAAAAATAAAAGATTCAAAAACATAGAGACCATATGCGAAAAGGCCCTAAAACAAAATTAGAAGTGACAAGTATAATTATTTTAATATGGAAATCACTCATTTAAGCATAAGGTAACTAAGACATGATTATATTTCTCATAAGGCATGATTATATTTCTCATATAAGAGTATAAAAATATTTGTGTAACTTGTAAGATCTTGTTATTTAAGGGATTTTTTTGCACTGAAGTTTGTCAAAATAACAGACCAGATTCATCTATCCCTGACTAGATGTTTGAATTTAGATTATAGGAACGACGGAAATCCACATGGCAGTTTCTCTATACTGTCAGTCTAGACGGAAGCCAGATTGTCATACTCCTTATGTATTTGACATTCTGAAGATTGTTTTGGGAAAGCATATACTTCGTTCCAGATATATAGTAAAATATGAATATAAAATGCTACTAACAGTAAGTTAAAAAAAATTCTTTACCTGAAAAACAAGCAATACAAAACAACAAAAGCAAAACAGGGTCATCTCTTCTTGGAAAGGTTCTTGGAACTAGGGAAATGATAAATGCATGTGTGATTTCATTGAGGTCACTACCACTGTAATAGAAAGTAGTATATAGTGTGCTGTAGTCTATTCAATATTTACAATTAATCATTTAAAGATATGTTTTAGAAAATGGTTTACAAATAAGTAAAGAAATATGAATTTATTTACTTACAGGCAAAAATAATTATTAAATCTATTGCTGGCAAAATTAGTTTAATGTGGGAGGAAAATCAAGTCTCTGTTGAGATTTCTTTCCTTAAAAATCATAAATATATTAACAACAAGAAAATGGTATTTGATATTTATGAAGGACATAGAGAGTACTATTTAATTTTACAGAACATAAAATATTACAATGAAAAGATTTAAGCATAAACTTTCCTCTAGCAAGAAGACATGCTATAAACATTGGGATTTTTTTTTGTGTGTTGCTGCCTTGTCATGAAATTTTATTACATGGAATATTTGGTTTTAAATTTAATGGCATATTCTTAGATTACCAGGAAAAGGTGGTGTTTGAAAGGTTTTGTACGTCATATGCAGCTGTTGTTAAAAATCAAAGAAATAGTGTCATCAATGTGAATATTATCTTACGAAGGCATACATTCATGTGTCTATATCTTAGCCTGAATACAATCAAACAGATTCATTTCAACTGTATTATCTTCTTGGACTAGGCTAGGCTAAATGTATCTGCTGTCTGAAAGATCTTTTGGGCCTGGATAGTGTATTTATAAATATACTTAAATATAGTTATAAGTGGAGAGAGGCTCGGGGCCTGTGAGTACCAGAAATATGTATCCGCAGAGAATGAGCAAAAAGGTGGCATTCAGGTCCAGCTCTAGGAATTTAAAGACTTAAATACAGATAAAAGTTACAGACAAATTGAAGCCCTGATATTAATACTTGACATGATCAGAACTGAATTTGTGTTTTCAGGTTTAAAATGCAAATAAGTAAGTTAATTTTAGCTATATCTGTTTGCTTTGACTTTTTTAGTGAGTTTGCTTTCCTTTCTCTCTACTTCATTGTGGAATTGCATTTCAGAATAAGTATGCATTTGTGTGTTTGTGTCTATATATGTCTACCTACATTTTTAGAAGTGACATGAGTGTCAAATCTCAAGTAGAGAAAAGGATTTACAAGAAAAGGACGAGACTGACATTTGCAAGCTCCTTTACACTATTATATATTGGAAACCTAAAAACAGAAGCACAAAAAAAGCTATCTTTCCTTCCTTGAAACTCTCTTACAACTCTGCATAACTCTGTTACAAAGAGACGGAGCAGACTTATTCTTTGATTTTTCAGTACCTGAAATATACACTATTTTTTCTTAATTTTCATATGAAACTGTAAGAAAGGACATAACTCATGTGAAAATTAGCTATTAGGTACATAGATTTCCTAATTTCCTAAACAGCTACATAATAGATGTCCTTGTCTTCCAATATTTTACAAAAAAGGGTAGTGAGAACAATGCAATATCCGTCAAAGTATAGCAAAGAAGCTAATTTTATTAGCAGATGTTTGAAAGCCTATTCTGACTGTTTTAGATTATTTTCTACATTTATGAAACTGACTTGTGGAGCTTGTGTATTGTAGAACTGAATGGATTCTTTCCCTTCTCACTCACCTTTCCATCTCCATCTATCCCAATTGCCAGAAACTCCAGTTAATTTTTGTTTCATCCTTTCCTTTTATCGCAACTGTGTAGCTGAATAAATGAAATAATGTAAAGATGTTTAATGTTTGGATTTCTCTTTGACAAAAACCCTAGGTAACATTGTAGAATTTGTACTAATTGATATTTCACAAAGCTTTTGAGAAATATAAGAAGTAAGTATTTAAAAACAGTTTAATCTTCAGTAATTCCTTTCACATAAGATGAAGAGTAGTAGATGTATATTTTAATGTTTGCTGATGTGATAGAAATCACTTATTGCTAAAAAATTACATTTTTTGTTGGATTGGAAAATATATGTTTTCTTATTTTTCAGCTAACTTTTAGGACTTTATAAAAATATTAATAATTGATTACTTGTTCCTGTTTCATAACACTCAGGAAAAGCTGATGGAAAATTGCAAGGATTATAAAAATTATTAGGTTATATATATATTCATATAACAATTTTAATTCTGGAAATTTTAATTATGCTGACAAACTGTAGGGGAGATGCAGCAGACCACTTATTTTATTCTGATTTCAGTTTACCTTGCATAAAGATTATTCTGGATTAATACTTCCTGAAGTTAATCTTCTGCTTGGTCTTTGACTAGATATAAATTTAAATACTACTATGCATTCATATGAATATTTATGTGGCATCAGAAAAAAAAGAGCTCCTTGACTTTAAAAAATATTGCACAGTATATTCTACATTAATGATATTCCTGGTTGAGGGTCAAAATCATTTTGAATGATGGATTATGAGAGATTTTGAGGTAATCTTATAGTTTTGATAGAAATTCTCATCATTATATTTGAATATGATTAGATACTTGACTCTGATTATGAAAAATATATTGGTAATAGTGAATAGAATCACTGGTAATAATTAGTAGAAAAATGTTACAAAATATTACAAAAATATTACAAGAGACTGATAAATTATTTCACCAGTCATTCAACAATCCTTCACCAAGCAGGAAGAGACTTTTTTTTTAACAAACTTTCCTTTGGACAGTGCCAGGAATTTTACAGAGGACTCTTATTTAAGCGGAAGCTTTAATAAGACTAACTAATGTTCTCAATTTTATATGGCAACCTTTGGCAAAGTAACAGAAGTGGATGGGGAAAGTCCCCTGGAATGAGAAACTTCCTGGAAAGAGGAAGCATAATTATGGATAAACCTTGAAAAGGAATGTCATATGAAAAATTTTATTAGCTTTATAAATAAAAAGAAAACAAGGTAAGATGACATGGACTGTTTTCTAGTGAAGATGAAGTATGTAAACTGAGAATGAGCTAAAAATTAAATACTTTCTTCAATATCCCTCATTAAGAGTAATAATAGTTGTAACACAGAGTAGAACATGGAGCAAAAGAAGAAAATAGCTAGTATTGAGAGTTTGAAAAAGATCACATATTGAAAATTCAAACATATTAATACTTTCAGAATAAAGGACATCATAGATAATTTCCTTTCCCATGTACTGGGTAAAAAGGGAAAGATTTTAATGGATATGGGTGTTACTAAATGGCAGGGCATTACTAAATATGCAATCTCTGTTCATTCATGCTAAACAGTAGTCAAAGGTTTTTTGACGTACTTTGAAGGAAAGAAGGCTGAAGACATAGATTTTAAAATCAAACAAGACAGTTTATGAACTGTAAATTTTATTTGTTAAATCTTTGAGAAATTATTTTTAGAGAATGTACATAGGATTGGTCTGTTATTTTTAAATTTCAGTAGGTTATTTAACTTGGTGCCCCCCGGAAATGCCCCAGTTAGAAAAGGTGACCTTTGCAAGAAGAATGGGATGATGTGAAGAAACTCATAGAAGCAGGGGTCACATGGATTATGCTGTTGGACAAGAGGAAAGTTAAAGGTGATATCACACAAGTTCTGCTTTGACTGATCCTTCTTAGTGTTAATAATATTACCATGAACAATAGAACCGTGAGGGAGAAATCAAAACCTGATAATACAGAAAAAGTCAATTCTTTATAGAGGACTGGATGACACTGAGAATGGGATAGTAGAAATGTGACAAAATTTAATAAGTGCAGTTTGTGCATAGTTAGGATGTACTGGGGTATAATTAAAAGTAGAAAAAGACAAATATCAGAGTACTAGGAATGTATTTGGGAAGAGATCTACAGTTATGGTCACCCATAATCAATAAAGATAGACACAGACCGAAACAGGTGCAGAGAAATGGAAGTGAGATGATCAGGGGAACAAAAACATGACCTGCAAGAGAAGACTAGATTAGTCTAGCCTGCTCAGTCATATCAAACATTTCTGAAAAAATCACTATGATCTCTACGCCTCCTCCATTCCTTGTGCAGCAGAGTTACTTAACATAAGGGACACTGCTGGGACAGGAACAAAATATTTCTCTTAACATTTAGGACTCAATCTCAGAGAGTTTCTCAATTCCTCTTCAAGAGGAACGTTGGAGAAACACAAAACCATGTCTACGGTGGAGCTGAGTAAAACTAGGCAATATTTATGTTACAAGTTTTCTTGCATTTGCAGCAAATGGATCTGAGGATTTAAGAGTTTCCTTCTTGTCCTGTGTGTCTATATATTTGAAGAGAATTTTACTGTTACTATAGTAACAGATATGGAGAATGAATTCCTTTACTATTCCTACTTGCCCAGAAAGCATGGACATTGAAAGAATGGATTTCACTTTGCTAATTTTTCTTGACCCTGAATAGCACTTTAAGAATTAGATGGAAATGCTTTTGAGTACAACTGCATAATGGGCATATGGCTGATAAATTATCCAGCATATTAAATTGCCTTATCCTTTTTGGTGTTTGTGTTTAATTAATAGCTTTAACGTTGAGAAACTGAAGTTATTTTTAGATCAAAACAAAAACATTTGCTACAACATCAAGCAATGTAATTTTGCAGACATCAGTGAATACCAGGTATCCAAATCAAAAAGAACATTTTTCTAATTAAATTTTGATGAATTTATTTTAATTTAATTGATTTGCATGGGCAGTTGTAGAACTAGGATATCTCACAATCACATATTCACAAAATGTTAAACCATTTGGGTAGACTATTTTTATTGAAACTGGAAGAAATTTAAGAATGAGAGCTTTGTGTTTGGACACCGTCATGTTTTTAGTAAGTGGGCCTGCTTTAGTCTGTTTTTCTTCTGATATCTAGGCAAAACTCCCATTATTACCAAAGGCCACTACAAACATGCATTATGGAGCATAACACACACAGTCTACTGTATTTCATATGGATTTCTAGCTCTTGGAAGTAGCGTGTGTAGTGATAGCAATGACTCTCACGTGCTGCAAAACAGGTACAATGGTCATTTGATTTTAGTATTCTTTCCTTAATATTGTATTATTTCAATGGCATGTTATGTCAGTGTCTTGTGATCATTTCATATTTGGTGAAATAAAAAATTAGATGAGGTCCTGTGGTCTGAATTTGTGCTTGGTCTGTGAATAGTAGTGCAGTATACACCTGTAGTGAATCTTGAGTTTTCATTGTTCATGCCTTAATTTTCTACAATGAATGAACTAATAAGAGATTCTTTTTCTCGATGTAAATTTGACTCTTTTTAAATTCTTAGCATGAATTTTCTAAATCTAAAGATAGCATCAAAACACTTAGTGTTCAGGGACTATGTGGATAAAAATTGTACTCCACTGAACTAGCTTTCCCTACAGCACTGGGATATCAGTTGCTCTAAGAATAGGAAGAAACTACAATCATAGTGAAGCTTTAGTGTTGAAAATGAAGAAAAACGTATATATAATGATATGTTCTGTAGTATGTTGTTAAATGTCATCTTGTTGAATTTCATTTATATGTTACAGCAAGCCTTAAACACAGAAAAAGAATATAGAAAAAAAAAGTCATGACAATAGAATACTGAGAAATGTTAGACCCTGCATTACTTTTTCATCCAATATGCAGCTGGCATTACAGGCAGCTATTATTCAGATCCCTCTAAATAATGCCTTGGAACATTATTTAGTCTATGGTGACTTCCTTATTTATTGGGGGGTGCTTTTATGTCTGTCTGAGTCCATGTTCATAGACTTACATAATTATACACTGAAAGACAAAAAAAAAAATGTAAATGAAGGTAGGTATTGTATTTCTTCAGAGAGGATAAGAATGTAGTGAAAGAATATAAATGTACTGCACTATTCAGCATATACTAATGTATACAATATTGCAAGACTGGAAAGATATTGATTTGAAGTACATCAAATCATACTGTTTCTGTTTATACTGAACTGACATTTCTCACTGGTAAAAATACAGGACTGAGATTTGATGTATAAGAGAAAAGTTATTCTAAAAGAGTTCTGGCCTCTGATCTTCTTCACAAATAAAAGTCCACATTTTCTTGAGGTTAAAAGGAAGTAGTAAAACAACAGATCAGATAAGACATCGGTTAAGAAAAAGACAGGACAGAAAATCTCTTCCTTTCCTTTACCTCTCCAATAGTTCAGTGAGGCTGACCAAGTTTGACTGTATTTTCACTCTACTTAAGTAATTAACCTGTGGAAAAAGAAAGGTACAATGATACAGAAGACTAATATTTCTATCCAGGGCACTGAAAGGCAGCTCTGAAATCTCAGTATTGGTTGGATGATGATTTGTTATTACTGAAATGTAGAAGGTTATGGAAGGAAGGAAGGAAGGAAGGAAGGAAGGAAGGAAGGAAGGAAGGAAGGAAGGAAGGAAGGAAGGAAGGAAGGAAGGAAGGAAGGAAGGAAGGAAGGAAGGAAGGAAGGAAGGAAGGAAGGAAGGAAGGAAGGAAGGAAGGAAGGAAGGAAGGAAGGAAGGAAGGAAGGAAGGAAGGAAGGAAGGAAGGAAGGAAGGAAGGAAGGAAGGAAGGAAGGAAGGAAGGAAGGAAGGAAGGAAGGAAGGAAGGAAGGAAGGAAGGAAGGAAGGAAGGAAGGAAGGAAGGAAGGAAGGAAGGAAGGAAGGAAGGAAGGAAGGAAGGAAGGAAGGAAGGAAGGAAGGAAGGAAGGAAGGAAGGAAGGAAGGAAGGAAGGAAGGAAGGAAGGAAGGAAGGAAGGAAGGAAGGAAGGAAGGAAGGAAGGAAGGAAGGAAGGAAGGAAGGAAGGAAGGAAGGAAGGAAGGAAGGAAGGAAGGAAGGAAGGAAGGAAGGAAGGAAGGAAGGAAGGAAGGAAGGAAGGAAGGAAGGAAGGAAGGAAGGAAGGAAGGAAGGAAGGAAGGAAGGAAGGAAGGAAGGAAGGAAGGAAGGAAGGAAGGAAGGAAGGAAGGAAGGAAGGAAGGAAGGAAGGAAGGAAGGAAGGAAGGAAGGAAGGAAAAACAGGGTGAAAGTGGGGAAAATCATCTTATTCCATTATGAAAGAAAATAGTATGGTATGTAGTTTGTGGAAGAACTACAGTGTCAGTGCAGTTCTTCCACAGACGAAGTGTATTTTCTCTGAAACATTCTACTCTTTGGAACAGTTACGAGTAATTTTTTTTATTTTCTGGAAAAGTACTGTTTGACTCTGTGCAGAAACAATTGGTTCTTGTTCATAAAGCTGAAGAAATCTATGGCATATTCTGAATCTAAGACATTGGAAGTCGTTCATTAAAAGGAGTAGGTGAGTATGCATCATTACTTTCTACATGTATATAATTTTGTAGCATAGAATGAGACCAGGTTATGTTACCAGGATTTCCTAAATGTGAACTCTCGAATGTGTAAATTTGGTATATGTGAAAGGGAAGAGATTTGTAATCTGTTTTCTTGTAATCTTTGTAATACGTTTTCTTGTTTTATATGCATTAAGGTTGCAGTATGTTGGTAAGGCTGCAGATGGAATTAAGTTCTTTTAACTAATTCCTCATCTTAGAAAATGTTAATGGAAGTAAAGTCTTTTCATCACATAGCCATTTTACTTAAGTACCACTAATACTCAAGCTACTGTTTTAGAATACAAGTGAAGTGCAATATAATTGCAAGATAATCTATGGTAAACCTTCAGTCCATATCTACTGAAAGAATGATCTATTTTAAGAAATAAAAGAATATACACAAAAATAAGTACTTTTTCCTCTCTCTCTTCAGAGCCTGCTGCCTGCAACAATAGGGACAGAAAGGATTGTATTCTTATGAAAAATGCAGAAGAGTAGTATGCTTCAGGATGAGGAGGTGTAAGAAGGTAGCTAGGTGTATCAGCACATCATTCAGCTTCTTAGACCACATAGTCACACAGAGCAGGAACAAAGATTTATCCCATCTTACGTTAGGTATTTAAATGGGACATGCTGTATATCTTCAGATAACTTTCTATTGAAATTGGTGGGATGAATCTAGTCCAAAATTACTGAGCAATTTTTGCATTCACCAGACAGTTCCATGTTTGTAGAACTTTGTTTACATACATTATAGCCAGAATTTTATCTGCTCAGGCCCTAACACGTGAAAAATAAGAATCAGGACCACACATCTATAAAGCTTTGAGCAATACAAACTCTACAATCGGTCTGAATTCTCCTCAAAATTGCAATTGCATCTTTTCTTGCACCTTAGAAAGTTAGCTGCAAAAGCTCTTCATTATTATTTTTCACTGAACTATTCAGTTCTGTTCTGTGTTTTTAATTTGCATAATTTATTTGAAAACTGTGTCCAAACATCACACATCCTACCTTTCTAAAGAATTTAAAGAAAATTGGTATAAATTTACTATGTATAAACTTACAGTGTTCAATCCACATAGAAAATAACAAAAAATACAGTGTATTTTAAAAACCTGTGTGAGATGAATGCTTAATTATTCCTCAGTCAATTGTTCTCTTGGTGGTTTTTATAAACCACCACCTCTTCTAACTGAAATATTAGTAGATTACCTAGCTTCACCCATTTTTCCCTTTGCTGAATTAATTCTGCATAATATAAATATTTTAATGAAAGATAAAAATATTTTTAAATCTAATTCATCAAAAATATTACTCTAGCAGCCAGCTTAGCTTTGCAGTACTCTCAATAAGGTCTTCAGAAAAGGTATGTTCAGCAGGCCCCCAGAATGTTCGCTTAAACAGTGTTTGAATCTTTCTTCACTAATGCCAGGCATAGCTTAATAAGTTAAAACATTTTAATGCCAGAAGTGTGATTATAGCCATTATCAAATAATAAACCTGCATGTCTCCCTGGAAAAGATCTATTTGAAAATATGTGTGCTGAACACCAGCTTTGATCGGCCATCATTAATATCTGTTTGGCAATCTTTCTTCACTCACTGGCATTTGCATAGCTATGGAAATACATTCTGACGCAAGAGGTTAGCTCATTCTTTCAAGAAGGGCAAGACAGGAGTAGGATGTGCGTCCTATCAAGCCATCAAAAATAAGAGAATTAGAAGCAATGGGGTTTTTGTTTATTTCTCAAATACTGCTGAGAGGCACAGCCTGATGGAATAGGATGTACTTACTCTCTTTGCATCTCTGTTTGACAAACCCAAATTGATTGTCCTCAAGTGAAAGCAACTTCACATTACAAGATACTAAACCAGATCATTGTATATTTTTTCTCTGATCAAAGGGGCTTTTATTTTGATGCTTTTGCAAAGTTGGCCCGAATCTAGATTAGCATATTACTCCAGAAATATGATTGTCTAACTCTGGCATTTCTATACTCACTGTGCATCTACTTCATCATGTGATGTTCCCCCATGCTGCCTACTTATCTCTGATATACAACAGGCTAGTGAGGGTCTGTAATAGTCAACAGCTTTTATGTAGAAAATGCATAATTTCCTGCACAAATAATTTTATCGTATCTCCAAACGCTCTCCGTTGTGACATTTAAGTTATGCAAACATAACAGAATCATTCAGTTGCCTGATAAACACATATGAGAGCTCATATTGCTGGTGAGACAGAAAACCAGGAGAAATATGAGATTTATAAATGTCAGGGTACTGATGGAAGAAAAAACAATGTTTAAGAAAAGAGACATGTGGGATATTGATCTCAGTATTTTGACAGTCACATATCACTCTAGGACATGGGATGGCCCTTCAAAATATATGGCATGGTTATGGCTTAATGTTATAGTTAGTGGTTAATTATTACAGTATTCAAATATTTCCCATCTACTATTTTCTAATTAAAATAAATTACCATTAGTATGGCCAGGATGGAATCAACTTCCATTTTAAAAACTTGAGCTAAGGAATAAACTTGAATTTAAGCTGAATTGTACCTTAACTAGTGAGAAAGAGAATATGAATGAAGAATAGTAGTACATAAATTATTGAAGTTTGTTCAAGAGGAAAGTTGGAAAAGTAATTCCCTTTCTTGGTATAGCAGAACTTAATTATTTATGCATTACAGCTCTAAGCATGTATTTTCAGTCTTGCCTGAAATCTGCCAGAACCAGCAGTAAACTACCAGGTTAGCAAGAAAATGAATATCCTAAGCAGAAGTAGAATCTTTGTATTAAAAACAAGCAAAATCAGAAGCCCAAGAAGTCACCTAGACAGTAGAATTTTTAAAATAACTTCTTTCAAGATAAAATATTTTTAAAACAAACTTTTTAAATATAAAATTCAAAAAGTTATAATGCATAATGAACAGGGAAGAAGCAGGTAGACTGGGACTACTCATTCTTGCCTGAGGCATTCCAGACTGGAGGGAAAACCTGCTCCATACCGGAGCTGTTGTTTGAACTGTGAAGCATGCAGCAAAGAAGAAAAAATAGTGAACTTTAGAGCTGATGGGATTTTTTTGAACTTACCAAAGTTTATTTGTTAAATATTTATTTTTAGCAAAGAAATATTACTATTCCCAGATTTTATTTCTTCTGTGGTCTGACTACTAGTATGTTAATATGCAATTAAATTATACCTCTGGTTTTGGCATATATAGGATTATTTCATATTTAGGTATCATGAAGCTAGCAAGGTATAGAACTAAAATAATGTTCTCTCCTAAAAAAAGCAAACAGCAAATAAGCAAATACTTTCCTTTGAGAGTAATCTCAAAGTACAATATTTAGTAGGACTACATACAGTCTTTTATAGCCCATTCTAAGTAAAGAAGAAACTGGGAGGGAAAAAAGGCCTGAACAGAAAGGTAAATCATGCATGGTATTAAATTTTTGGGATATCTTGCAAATTCTATTCTCATTTTTTTTTTCCAGTGCATAAGAATTGAGCATATTGACAAGTGAGAAATCCTAAGTCTATTTTTCCGAGAATATGAGTCTAAAAGAGATTTTTTTTCCAAAATATGAACTGCCTTTAATTCCTGCTGCATCAGCAGTGATTGCAGATACTTAGTAACAACCAGAGTTAGTGAAAAAGTAATTCTGCTTGTAACAAAAGAAGTCTGAAGGCAGTAAATCTTAAGTCCTTATACTAAAGTTAATGTGATCTGCAAGTCTGTCATCTTCATAAGAAATTGCAAAACACATGGTATTACCAGCACAGATGATGAATGATAACCAAATGTAGTCTAGACTATTTCACATGTTTTGCTATACAAAGGGACCTATGGGCAATGGTTAGCCTTTAGCAAAACACTTATGTTAATATATTCTGTGATTTCTCCTTCTCCCCTTGGCTTATATATCATAGAATGTAGGTCAAATGCTTTAAACATTTTTTTTTCTTTATTATTATTATTATTATTACTACTACTACTATTATTATTATTCCGTTTGAAGAGAAGGCTAAAGAGGTGATAAGCCATGAATTGTGCCCAGATATACAAATCAGTATATAATCTTGGTTTAGGAAACAGTCATTTGATCCTTACAGGTAGATATTTTTATCTAGACTTTTCCCTGTAGATTTCAGCATGAACCCACTAAAATCTGTTTACTTGCTGAAGAAGAGCTTTGGCAAGTCCTGCACGTATTAAAAGACTCCTTAAAACCTTGCATATTTAGGGCAAAATTTAAAAAGGAAGGAGTTTCATGGTTGGTCATTTGTATAGATCACATTCAGGGCAAAATTCAGAAGAATGAAAAATTCAGAAGAATGAAAAGACAGTGAGTAGGGATCAGGGTCATGAAATATGTTGATAGCTTGGCCTAGGAAGAAGAAGTGGAAAGTGTTTTAGATACTGCTTCAGGGTTGATTTTTTTTTTTTTAATTTCATTAGAAGTAATAGCTATTATCTTTTAGATTATGCTTTTCTAGTCCCCTGACAACGAGGTACTTTGCAGTTATAAGAGTTACTTTAGGGGTTCCCCAGGGATATGAACATGAACTGCAGTAGGTTAATAGTCACTAAGGGAATACAACTCCGAGAGCTGAGTAGGACTGTTTTTAGGGAATAACAAAGAGGGCACAGAATACATATCCAATCTAGTTAAGTGTTTAAATAATATATGGTAAAAACAGTAAGACCATGACAAGCACATATCCCATTCCCTACAAGAAAGGGAGAAAGAAAGAACAGAGAAAGAATATCTCAAGCGCTGACTTCCCTTCTCGAGAACGCTGCACTGAATAAATGCCAATGTTCAAGTGCCAGCAAGCCCTCACTTCCTTTTAGAAGGGGCAGAATACTTATTTTTGATTTTCAGTTCACCACATTTTGGTACTGCAGACAAAAATCATATGCAAAGTATTTATCTTTAGAACAGAGTTGAGTAATTAAGAATTTACAAGACCTGTGGGTCCTTCTTGAGAAAGTGGATGGAGTAGGCTGCTTCTATTTTATTTCTCAGTGGGCTTCCTGGAAACAGACGGATTGGCCTAGAGACTTCGCAGGTAGAGGTAGGCAGAGGCTACATATCCATCTCATGTGAAATATTTTTTCATGTTGTTTTCTTAACAGTCACAGAAAGCTTGAACTGAGCTCAGTCATAACCATGTTAAACAAGTACCAGTAAGATATGATAGTTGGTGGTTTTCTTTTATTTCTGTGTAGACATATCTTTACTATTTTGGTAAAAAAAAAATGAAGTTCTCCTACATGCACCTTGGTCCTTGCAAATAAATCTACTGCTGATTAACTGAGGGAGAAGTACCTCATAGTGACATTGTGCTCACACAGTGATCCACTTTGCATCAAGTCTCACTGGCAGCTAGTCTTTCTCTCAATTTGGAAAGATCTGGAAGGAGTAAGTGGATTTGTGGCTCTCTTTTGCTAAGGCTAGATGTTGTTGGTTTGAGGCATGGATAAATCAGCAGAGAGAATAACATTTCTCTTTCCAGTACCTATATCTGAGACCCCAGGCAACACAATCTCTCTCTACCAGACTTCCCTGGTCCTGAGCTTGTCCAACAGGGGCAGCAGGAAGAAAAAAGGTGTTTTGTCCTTGTTAACTTTAATGCTTTCTGTTTCATATTGGGAATAAAGTATGTGCCATTTGATTTCAGATGTATTGTTATTTGACTTGCTACGCATCCCTCTCCTCCTAACCCAAAGAGTGTCCCTCCTCTCTTCCATTTCTCCTTCAGATCTCTTGGCCAGGAGAAGGGTATCCCTCTGGGAAGAATTGGGAAGAAGTGGGCTCTCCCAGCATGCCACAGAAGAAAAAAAAATCAGTGTATAAACTGTGCAAACATCTAGGAAGCAGATTTTAGAAGTAATGAACTTTAGATGTAATGAGATAATGTCTTAGAAATAATGAGAACATCCTTTAAGTAAAGAGAAAATATTTCTTTCTTTTCTAATGTTTAGATTAGTTTAGCATGCGCGAGTAGATGCTTGTTGCTTTGTCACATGTGAACTCCCTCTGTAGAGAATCTTGGGGAAAGCAAGGGAAGTCTGATAGATACAGCTCAGTTTAGTTCCCGGCCTCTCTTTCAAGGACTTTAATATAGTGTTTTGGAGTATTTTTTTTTCTTATAGAGGTTATTGCATATGATAAAAAGAACTAAACAAGTCTTCTATAGAGGTGGGTTTATAAGGTGTTTATCACTCAGGTGCCTTGAAGATAATTCATATTCTAGAGGAGTCATTGCTGGGTGTATTAAACCCTTGCAAAAGAAACGTACCCAAGGGTACCTCAGGAAGGTCACAAATCAGACGCACGTCTCTTAAGTGTTCTTGAAGTCTTGTGGTATTGATTCAGTGGAGTGAATGCTCCAGCCTTGGAACTCATCACTGAGTAGGGTTTGAGGCTAAATTTGTCAAACTGAGGTGTACGTAGCTGTTTTCCAGTTTCTTTATGCATTTGTATGTTTGTTTAGGACACTATAAACCAGTAGTGAATAGCTGTAAGATTATAAGAGTCTGCAGAAATTTCCAACACTCTGGTCTGCTTCCTGCAGTTATTCAGTGTCTCTGTAGAACTGCTGTGGGGAAGAAATGCTTTCATTGTCTAATCCTATAGTTCCTAATCATTCATCAGTCTAAAGCCTGTGTTGTCTGTGTACAACAGTCTTATAGAAAAACAAAACAACAATGTAGTGTTCAGGGTTTCTTGCAACATGTTATTCTCCTTTTACAAGCAAAACAGTGTGAGATGTTGAGAGCTTGCTTAGGTTTAACTTAGTTGTAGGAAGAATATGTTAGAAGGTTAGAAAAGGAATTTCTCTTGCTTTGAATTAGGCATTTTGCAAAGGGAGGCTTTCTTTATTAGTTAAGACAGCCGTAATAGTTTCATGTAAATTATTCAGCAATTAAGAGGAAATAGTTACATGATTTAGCCATCCTGGACTAACTATTATTCATATGGTTCTTTAAACAAAGATACAATCGTAGTATATGTTCTGAGCTTTTGGATTGTATATTTCCTGCTTAAACTTCTGCCTGCATTCTGCAAGTGCTATATATTATAACTCTCTCTCTCTCTCTCCTTTTTTTTTTTTTTAATACTATTGCTTCATTATAAAATCCACTTATTTAAATTAAATAGAAGTTTAGTAAAACAACTTCTCAGTCCCTTTAAATTCCTTACTATTTACTTAGTCTTATATCCAAGACGTACACATCTTAACATACACCCACTTCTTCATTTCTTTCTAGTAACATCTTTGCACTTCAGTTTTGTTTGTTTTCTTTTCATGACATTACTATCACTGCTTTCTGATGCTTCAATATTTGATGTCTGCATCATTTTATTCATATCACAAATTCTGCAGTCTAAAGAACACACCCCATAACTCGATTACTTTTGTGGAATCCAGTATTTTATTGCCTTCTGAGCACAATGATATAAGTTTTTTTTTTCAATGTTATTGTTATTTATTAGCATTATTTATTTGTGCATAATACCAGAACTGTTATCAATCTGGGATTCACATTGCCTAAGAAGAGCTTGCAATGCTAGAATTCTGATTTGAATCCTGGATCTGTCAAATTCATTTTGGAAAATAGCTTCCTTGCAGTGCCCATCTCTGATATGCTGTTTCATATGTCATCATTTCAAATGAAAGATCATATTTAAGCTTTTGCAGAGACTCTTAATCCTCCTAATGCACCAGGGTAAATAACTGATTCTCAGATAAGCTACCCAAAATATTTTAATTTATTTTCCGTTCTTATGAAATCACTCACAGGAACATCATAGTAATAGTGGAAAGCAGACATATACAAATATATTTTAGTGAATTCATTGTGTTTCATTTTACTGTGAGTTATTCTACAATGTAATTCTACTTCTTTTAATACTGCTTTGCATGTGTAAGGGAGGTTAGAATTTGAGCATCTGCAGTATATGCATTTGTATACTTTCCTTGCCCTGAAGTTCATACCTCACTGGCTTCTTTGGATATGAAATGATGATCCTTTTAGCCTCAGGTCACATATGTGTATAGTGTGTTATGCTTTCACGGGAATTCCCTTAGAGATCTAAATCCTCACAGTTTTTAGATTGCCTGTATTAATCTTTCAGTTATACTCAATCTGTCAGATTCTTTCTGTAGTCAGTAAAACGTGCTACAGGTTTGAATTGTTTCTCATAAACTAATGGAAGAGCTTGCTTTCTTTATCCATCTCAAGTAGTTACAATAAAATAAAATACAATGACCCTGAAATCAATCTCAAAGATGCATAGCATATACAGACAATATGTTGGGCAAAACTTTTATTTCATTAAAACAAAGAGTTTATGCACCAGATCAAAGTAATTATGTCAATTCCCCGAAAGTTAGTTTCTGTCTAGAAGTACAGTATATCTTAATTTCTTTTTGGAAATCTTGCCTAGGGAGAATTTGAGGACTTTGGACACTTATCAGAGATTTCCAGACAAAAGGCTCTAGCTGGACTCTGAGATAGCTTCTGAGGCACATCCACTTCAAATACCTTGCAGCTGGGCATAGTAAATCGGATACTGTCTGGATGCATGTGATCTAATGGCCTGAGTCAAATGCATACTCAAAAGACCTGACACTCTTTGGATGCCTCTAAAGTGATACAAGTGCATCACAATTGTGGTTTATGGATGCACAGCAAACCTAGCATATTCAGGAGATACGCAGATCTGTGGCATAATACATAGTAGAGAAATCGTCTTCCTTGGCAAGATCAAAGCAATTTATCACACATACAGCCAGGGTTAGCATAAAGCTTTTTCTTCCCAGGCCTGTCCCCCCACCAGGATGGAGCAGGGTCTCAGGGGAGCCTGGGCAGCCCCAAAGCCAAGGTCAGGACCAGGTGGTGCTGGGTGGTCCCTAATATTTGCTGTGAAAGACTTTATCAAATCTCATTTGTGTTTATAGTAAATTGTAGAATGCCAAGCAGCTTTGTTGTATGTCCCAATTTTCTATATAAAATATAGAAATAAATAACATCACAAGCACACTAAGAAATTTAAAATCAAGCAGACATGACCACAAAAAAAATGCTCTTTTGAATGCTTTGAAGCTATAAGTATCTTGTGTAATAAGCAATTTGAAATTTGAACATTGATTGATCACTGGGACATTAAGACCTTTGGCAATATAGTACAAAGACCTTTAATATACATTGCCGACTGGAGAAATCCAAAGCAAAATTACAGAACTAGATTTTCATGAGAAATATTCCCAATTTTATTCTTTTGTCATCACATGGACAGTTTATCAAATACTTCATTAAACTAAGTTAAATATAGATATGAACTCTATGTAGTTTTTGGATGAAAGAAAATCTCTTAAGAAGTTATGGTTTCTTTTTCACTTTTTGGTCTTGATACTAAAATACATATGTTGTTCTATCTAATTCTTAGTCCTTAAAATATATTTTATATCTTATTTTTTCGTCCTGGTTTCAACCTCCTTTTTCTTTGTAAACTCCTGATTCTATTGTGAAAGAGACTTCTAAAATATCTGAAATATACCTGAACAGGCTTCCTTTCTCTTGCTGATGCATTTTCCATTTATACCGCATCCATCATGAGAAGTCTAGCCAGGGTCTGGCCAGGACTTTGAAACTGTCTTTAAAGTAGTATATTCTCTTCTGCTTTTCCTTAATTTGAAGTAGATGAAATGTATCATACCCTAAGAATATTCTACTCCATATTTAACCACCTGCATTTAAACCTAAAATTTGAGATTGTAAAGAGTAAAGATTACCATACTAAATGACGCTGGTGATAAAAATTACTATACCTCATATAAATGAATGAAAACTACATTAAGTAAGCATTCTCACATTTCTACATCCTCAAGCAGTCAGGTACAGGGCTCACTGCAAACCATAAAATGAGAGGAAGTGATGGTATACTTCTGTTAAATGTCCAATGGAAATAGCAATGCATCACTTAAAAGACAAAGGAATCAATATTTCATGGTAAATTCCTTCTGAAATCATTTCAAGGGTTTCACTGTGTTTACAAGTCATGCCAGTTGCAAGGATTTCACTCAATACTTTAGAGAGTCTTTTGTTCTACAGGATGACAGTTTGCTCTCTCCCGTATAGAAATGAAAGACACTTTGTAATTAATTTTTGTAAAAAGCTGGATATCTGTTTGGCAAACTGAATATGCAAATTCCAAACCCATTTCATTTACATAAATGAAAAATAAACACTAAATAGTTCTTCTATTAATTTTAACTAAATAATTATGAAAAAGTCTTTAGGTGATGGTGAGTTTTTACAACAATAAAGAACACCACAAATACCATAAAAAACAGTTATTTGATTTAATGAGATGCGTGAAATGATGGTATTTCCTGTGAAGAAAATTAGACCTGCTCATGACTTTAATCAACAGTTGTTATCATTTGAATTTACATAAGGGCCATTCCTTTGAAAACGGAGGTCAGATCTTACACAGCCTTGTATCTTATTATATTTATTGGGTTAAAGTTATACAATTAATCATAACAGCTGGCCTGGAAAATCTGTAGTATCAATGTTAGTATATTTACTGGTAGTATGGTGATGCTTAGTGTGTTTCAAAATCTGCCTGACTGCTGTCTCTGCAGATCAGGGTAACAAGCTCTACAAAACTGTGAAACTTGATATTTTTCATTGCAACCCTTGCAAAATAACAAAGGAACAATCTATCCCCCTCCCATACTTCACTAATTACAGATAGTATCATATGAATATTATGAAATTATACCTCCTGGCAGGTGCCCTGTAGAGATATTCCTAAATACAAATAATGACTACCAAGTTTATAGATATTGTGATATTCAGATCAATTTAAAGCCAAAAATATCATTGTCTGAGTAAAACGCTCTTTCTATTTTAAGTTCGAAAATGGATGGATCTGATGAGATTGAGATATAACCTTTAATGGCTGATGATGGATAAATAGGTAATAAGGTAATAATAAATTACTAAGGAGAAAAAGAATTAAGATACTTGATCTTATTTCTGGATGCATTTTCCCTTCGCCAAAATGGAAGCTTAATAAGAAAAAGGAAAGGAAAGGCGGGAGGATGTCAACAGGCCGAAGCCTGCAGGCTCAGGGACCTCCAAGAAGTGGATAACCTCCTTTTGATTTCCTGCATGCTCAGGCAGCTCAGGCTATTCCTCTGACAAAAACAGTGGATGTAAAGTCGTCCTGATGCGAATCCTGAATTTGATTGTCAGGATCTGTGTATGTCCTTTGTACTATGTCATTCACTGTGTCAATACTGCCCCAAACAGGGCAATTTTTCCTCTCAAGTGCTGAGCAGAAGTGCTGCCAGAATGTCAGAGACCAGGAAATGAACTTTATTTATGTCATATTCACTGAAGTTCATTCTCTTCCTCTGTGTGCAAAGGTAACAAATAGTGCATGAAGATGCTTTCTATTTTCTTGATGATGTACCTCGTACAGAGTAAGAGCAATCAGTCATGTTAAAGGGGTACCAAATAATTTTGAGAAATTATGAGTTATATCTCAGGTAAAACCTTATATTCTTTGTACAGAGCCCAAATCCACTGCCCAGTGCAAATAACTTGACTAGTCACTACGGAATTCTGCAGAAAGTTTTCCTCCTTTCCCGTGCTGAATGGCAACTGAATTACTTTGTAGTTGTTATTGTAGCCTAAAGACTTAGATAATAATTTTGACCTCTGCCTACTGTTTCCGTAAGGGGAAAATAACAGAAAAAATAATCATATGTTCTTCATTCGGTGTATAGGCCACTACACATTTCCACATTTTTTCACATTTTTACGGCATCTGGGTTTCTCACATTAGATGAGGGAATGGATCTGGACTATGCAGCAAGCTAAGAAGATATATATGGAATCACTGTTTCTGTAGAGTTATGGTCTACATTATGAAGTGTTTGAAAAGTACTATTCTGTTTTCTGGAGAGCATGTCAACAACAAGAAAGTAAGCAGAAGTAGTTGCTGAAGCACAAAATGTAAATTAGATAAAGGTGTATTTTCTCTGGTGATTTCAGATTTTATGATTTCACACAGCTGGTATCTTTTTGAATGTTCTTAAGTCAGATACTGATTCAAATACAAAATATGATTTGATGGGAACAGTGTTACCTGAAATAGGTCAGTATTGCAATGAAAATGACTATCATGAAGTTCAGAGCTGGTAAGAGTCTCAGATTTGGACAAATCTCTCAGTAAGGAAAGGATAAATGGACACATCTGCTTACATGGAACTACTTTCTCCTCAGGGTACTTCTGAAGCTCAGTGGCATGCTTTAAAAAATCATTTTTCCTTCTGCCTCATCTTATTCATCCTCTGCTAATTCAAGTTTCAAAGGAAGTGGCACTTCTCCTTGAGGGTTGTGGGCTCTTCAAGCAGATTTATTTCCTTTAACATGCTGTACTAGACTCCTTTGGAGGGACAAAGAGGATGTATGTTTATGAATTATCTCTGTTTTAAGCTAGTTAAACTCAAAGATAAAAGTGATTATTTTTTTTCTGAAGTTCTTCCCAACAAGGGAAGAACAATTTTTCTTTTACAGTTTTAATACTGTTGAGGATTTATCCTCTTAAAGTACCTTTTTTTTTTTCCTGTATCATTTTCCCTTTTGAGACATTTCTGCCTGCAAAGAGAGAACATGCTTCTAAAGTCTTACCAAATATGGTAAGGACTTACTGTTTGTTGTGCTGTTTTTCAAAATCTGCACAGATATTTGTGTACACTTAAATATTTACTGCCTGACCTTAACAGACAAATGTTAGCTTTACAAAGCTGAAATATGCACTAAAGAGAATTCAAGTTTTTTTTTGTAAGAACAACAGAATACAATCCCTTTTCAGAATTCTATTACTGCTAATTTTAAAGAATCATACACAGTTTGAAATATATTGTACTTTAGTGATTTGAATAGTTAAAAATTATATTCATTTCCACATAGACTCTAATGTTAGTCCTTAAATATGATCAGTGAGGAAAAAAATCTTACACAATATTAAGAATATATCTACAAGGGATCTGATCTGGATTCTTTTATTCAGACTATTTCCAGGCAATTCTCACTGGTACTGAGAAACAGGTTTTATACAGAAAACCAACATTTTTGTAGTCTGTTGAACCTTTTCATGTGGACATCTATCCATCATATGAGACAGAGATAAAACTGACATGTAAAATTAAAGTCAACTTTATATAATTGAAATAAAAGGTTAGAAATGTTGTCTTAGAAAAGATGATTATATGATTTTTAAAATGCTTCATGTGGTGTTGTCTCTGCAAACTTGATATTTCATAAAATTGATGACCTGCCAATTTTTCCATGGCATTAAAGATCAGAATCTGGGGTCTAGTAAATGCTTATCCTTTCATTTCTTCTTTTATGCTTGCTTTCTCTTCTGTTTTATTTATTTTTTTATTTATCATTATTTTCTAATTTTTTAAGAAGTACAAGGTGTCTTATTGTAGGAGATATCCTTTGCGGTGACAGTTTGTTACTTCAGCTTCTGTATTACATACACATCATAATTCTGTGCGTAAATAATAACTCATGTACCTCCAAAAAGCCAAATATCTCAGGTGTAAGTATGTATAATGTCATTGACTAATGGGATATCATTTCATTTTCTGTCTCTGAGAATTCATTTTCTGGTATGACCTTGTTAGGGCCCACATGAACATTATAACGTGATTTCTTCCTTTGTACTTCTTCGGCCTCGGTTTTCTTAATTCTATAGGAAAAGGGACATAAAAAATCCCATACCAAATTTTGCTATATTTCAGCATGCAGTTTGTCATCTACAGACGAAGTAGCATGGATTGTTTCTGCAGGTTGTTTTCACTGCCCTTGCAGCACTTCTAAAACAACTCAACCTCTCTGTGCTATTATTAGTTCCAAGTAGATACTTTGTTCTAGTGACATTTTTAAAGGACCTTTTGTGCCCTTAGGCATGTTAGACATAATATTTATCAGCTTAGTTCTAAAGAAAAGCATTTAGATCCTTTGGCTTCAGGAAAGGAAGTTTGGTGATCAATCACGAAACTGAAAAGAAATACTGTTGTGTAACAGCTACCATATTATACTGTTTCACTTTGTTTTACAAACCCTAAATTAAAGCTGTAGATGCCAGTCTTTGGGCCATTAAAGGATTCATTTACTTCACCTTTAGCACTCCTCACTAACCTGTCATCTTGTTTTTTCCTATTGTTATTTAAAGATCTCTGTAATTATTGGAGTATTTATGCAGCACTATTTACTTTCAGCAATCTTCAGGTCCATGACCTAGATAAGGGTTATCTTAAGAAAATATATTGCACAGACTTGCTAAGATGACATTTCTGCTCTTAACCAAGCTCTTTAAATATTTTTAGATTTGCATGGTTATTTTTCAGAGAAATCAAAGCCATCATTCTTTCTGCTTGATCCATTCTTCTTTCATTCTAGAACTTCATCATTACATTCAACCAACCGCAGTTGTATCTTGCTAATTGCTGAACAGAAACTAGTGGCAATGCCACTGTGGCAATGTGGATAAAGAAAATTCTATGTAGTGCTTACCCTTTCTTTTTTTTTTCAAGTGTGCAGATAATGACCTTAATGGGAAAACGACAGTCTTGTATCTGAAGTCCAGTAGTTCCCCAGCTACACGTAAAACTTGCTTAAATCTGTGGGTGAAGTAAAGATGGTAAAGATAATTTAAGAAAGTTATCTGAGTCTAAATTATTGAATGCTACCCACTTTGTTTTTGTGCTATATATGTAAGTCTCCTGGAATTTTAATTACAAAGGAATTTTATGATAATTGACAGTAAAGTACATTAATATTGATAAATAGAAAGTCAATGGTAAAGAAAACTAAGGGAAGGAGGATTAGTCAAGACAGTTGCGAAGATTTAGGCAGCTGAAGCATAGTTCATTTCAGCCCTTGCCCAGTTTTCACTTCTTAGCAGTAACTGAGAATTAGGTAAAAGACCTTTCAAAAGGATAAGAATTGCACCCCATTTTCATTCATTATTTCTCATCAAACTAACTTGTCAAATATAGGATAACTTCTAGTTGCAGAGAATATTATGATTTTTATTCATCTTTTCTCCTGAAGAATGAACATTTTTTTTTCTCAGAAAATTACATTTCTCAGATGTAATTTTATTTATTATTAGGGATTTAATGAAAGAAGAAAGCTGAACTAAAGGGAAACATATAATGTCTATTGAAAAAAATTTCTGGATACATAATACGAGTTGTGCTATTTGACATAGCATCTGAAAGCTGGCACATTTAGGCTAGAAGTACTGTAAACAAGAGATCCAATACCATCCTCGAAAGACCTGAAAGACTCTCTACAGTTAAGCAGATTTGGAAGACTCCTCTCAGTAAGCAGTTTCCTATAAAAAAAAAAAAGAAATTCTAAGGCAAAAAAAAATGTTTAAGAATCTCACAGATGCTATAAAAATTCCAGCAGTTAAAAATATGAAATGCTAACATTCTGGATGCAAAGTTAGTTTAAAGAATATTTTATTACTCAGCCCTGTTTTTCTTTACATCTGTTATTTTTTTCTAAACTTAAAGTAACATTTAATATTTTTCTTTTAGTGGTCTTTTATTTTCCTCTCGCTCTGGTCAGTCCTCCTTTATTTATTTGCTTATTAAAAACAAACAAACAAACAAAACAAAATCACTTAGAGGCGTGTCTTGGAGTGTTTTCTTTTTCCCTGTGCACTTCTGACCTTCCCTTCTTTAATGCAAACTTCTCCCCTAACAAATATCACTCTGAGACTAGTTAGTGCCCCAAAAACAAACCTCAAAACTCCCAAACTAACCTAAAGAACTAGTATTTCTGCTTATTTTTAAGGTTGCCTGCAGTTTCACATTAATAAATGCTATTTTCAGTTATTTGCCATTTGGGCTGATATTTGCTCTCCTGAATGGCTGCCTCAGGAAGATTATTTCCTGAAAAGTTCAGCCAAAAATGGATTAGTCAATGCAGTTAATGAGGCTTGAGAATATAGATAATATTCTCATCCTGCTTAATATCGACCCATCTTCTTTGCATGCACCTTGCATTCTGATGTTTTTGAATAGGAATTGTGGAGCATTGCACTTAATCATCTGCATCACAATCTGACCCACCTTGATAAAGGTAGGAAATTTTGGAGAAAAATCAGAGCCCAAATCTATTCAGCAGGAACATCTTTGTTTCAATAGCTGTCATCTTCTAAAATGCCACCCTTTTTGAGCATCACTACATTTCTTTGATCTCCTAATGAACTCCAGACTGTCTATACATTTTTCTTTTTTTTTTTCTCACAGCGTAAGCATGCTCTGTCCTAATGCCAAAGGTCAGAATAGAACCCAGGGAACAGGTTGACTTTGGCTGTAATGCTGACTTCTGTGTGCAATCAGATCCTGTCAGCTAGATCCTCAGTAATATTATTACCCCTGCCTACACAAATACACAGCTGTTAGAAGCAAGGTGAAGAAGAAAGATATATGTCTTAGTAAAAGGATGAGAAGTACTCCATGGCAAGCATGAGTAGAAGACTAGTAGAAAAAGACAGGAAAGTTTGAGATAAACTACAAATTGGAAGACTTATTATATGTTTAGTTTTTAGGACAAGAACTATCTGCAATTGATAAAATGAAAAGTTGGATGTAATTGTACTGCCTTGTTAGTAGTCTACTGTGTTGGCATAATGCGCATTTTTCCATATGGTGAGGCAGGACTCTTGCAATCATTATATGCTCTCATTCAAATTCTGCCTGCTGCAGGAAATTAGCACTGTTCACACTTGTTTAGGCTTAATAAAAATCATTTTTGCTAAAGTACATGGATAAGGTCACCATCTGCCACATGAAAATGCCAATTTCAAATGAGCAGCAGTCAAAAGAGAGTGTCTTTCATTTTTAGACACTCAGAAAGAACTTCAAGTAGGAGAAACCTTAATTGATTCTGACACCTATCAGACCGCAGAATAACATTAACATATCAGATTTTCAGTGCTCTAAATTTTCAGTGCTCTAATTGCAGATGTGTGCTTTTACGGTTTTTTTTGTTTGTTTGTTTTTCCTACAGTGCTATAAATGTTTCATGGAGTACATTTCTATTTTCCACTCTGTTCACATTTGGGGATATCTGACTTTATAGAGTATGCATTTGTAAGTTCTACCTTAAATACTGATAATAGGTCAAATTCATAACTAAATTCAGTGATTCTGCACTCACATCAGCTTTGGCTTTCATCAGTTGTTTTAAACTATCTGACCTATACAAGTTAATTCTGAAATAACTGGATAAAAAGTTTTTTCCTTTTTTTTTTCTTTTTCTTTTTCTTTCTTTTTTTTTTTTTTTTTACAATTTTGCCGTCTTCACCATTAATTTTAAATTATATCCCTTAGGGAGAATAAATATAGTATGAAAATATCATGATCTTTTCCCCCACAAATAGAGTACAAAGACACCTACACATGTTCTTTGGGTTATAAAGAACATTTATACTTATTGATTCAGAGTGCATGTACTATACCAAATACATAATTAATGACTGTGAAATGAATGATTGAGTATGACCTTATCATGACTGGAATGTTTGCACTCTAATGAAGGAGATTAAAATATGCAACTGCATTTGAGGAGTTGAAGAGCTTAAATTTGGCAACATCCGCTTTTCAAAATTATATTCAAAGTTATGTTGTCTTTTGAAACAGGGAAACAAAGCTTCCATTTGATTATATTTTTAAATCTCTTTAGTATACAAACTGTCCAATCATGATAAGGTTATTTAACCATGTCTTTTTTGATCATTATTTCTACAGTCACTTGTTGTGTGTTGTGTGTTTCTTAAAAAAATCCATAAGTATCTTCTCTATATTCTTTGGGACACTTGACTCATCGAAGAATTAAAAGCAATGAAAACAAAACAAAAGAAACAAACAAGCAAACACCCCCCCCCTCCTCCCCCCCCCCCCCGCCCCCTCCCAGTTTCTGACTAGTTTATGTTTTCATAAAGCATGGAATAAATCTGAAAACTTCAGACTGAGTCAAGCTGTTCATTTGGTAGCAGAAGGGATGAAAATTTCTTCTAATAATGTCAGAATAATATTGTGGACAAAAGAAATTTGGGGCAGATTGTTTCTATCCCACTTATTACAAAACTCCAGATCTGTGTTTAAGGATACCAGGTATCCTAAAACTAACTCCAAAACACCATGTGGTTTCCTATTTGACCAGTGAAACCTGGCAAAATTTCTTAAATTGTTTCTTTAGTCACTGCCACTCTTGTCTGTACTCAGAATTTCAATGCTGACCTCTAATCATTTCCAAAAATTATCCAGATGATAGGCTTATGAGTTGGATATTTACTTTGCTCCCACAGAGAGGTTTGGATTGAGTATTTCTAAGCATAAGTTGCCCTTTATCAGAAACGCGAATAGCCAGTTTATTGATGGCACTAGTAGTTGCTACAAAGTCCACTTAATTTCCTTCTGATTTATATTCAGCAGATATTCCAGTCAACTTCGCAGTTTACTTCATAAGTGCTATTCCTCTAAAAACAATTCTGACAAGTGAAAATAAAAGAACT